>NC_057812.1:373952778-374282623 GCF_018294505.1 Triticum aestivum | reverse complement strand
ATTCGTCTTCCTCCTCCTCGTCCTCTTCGTAGGCGGGACGGGCACGGTGACGAAGGCCGCCCCGGGTCTTTTTGGCCTCCTTTTCGGTCTTCTTCTCCGGCACCTTGTAAGGTGCCAGGTCCAGCATCTTCGTCAGAAGTGGGCCGGTCGGTTCTTCAGGCAGCGGGGCCGGACATTGGATCTGCCCCGCCTTCTTCGTCCAGCCCTAGGAGAGTTGTGTAAAACACATTAAGCATTTCCCTTGAGTTATGCGAATAAAACGTATGATAACTTACCGAGCTTGCAGGGCGGGACAGTTGGTACCCGCGGTCTTCGGCCGAGTCCGGCCATGATTTGTCGGGCTTAAAGAGCACCTTCCAGATGTCTTCGTGCGTGGAGCCAAAGAGCTCTCGCAGGGTCTGGTGCTTGGCCGGGTCGAATTCCCATAGATTGCAACTTCGTTGTTGACAAGGTAGGATCCGACGGACTAACATCACCTGGACTACATTGACAAGTTCGATATTATTGTCTTCCATATCCTTGACACGCGTCTGGAGCGCCAACAGTTCGTCGGACGAAGACCAGTCCAGGACCTTCTTGAGCCAGGATGCAAGCTGCAGAGGGGCTTCGGATCGGAACTCGGGAGCAGTGGCCCACTCCGCGCCGTGCGGCTCAGTGATGTAAAGCCACTCCTGTTGCCACTCCCTGACGGAATCATTGAAGGTACCTGTTGGCCATGTGACATTGGGCATCTTGCTCACCATAGCGCCCCCGCACTCAGCATGCTCACCACCCACGACCTTGGGCTTCGCATTAAAGATCTTCAGCCATAAGCCGAAGTGTGGCAGGATGTGGAGAAAGGCCTCGCACACGACAATGAATGTCGAGATGTTGAGGAAGGAATTGGGGGATAGATCATGAAAATCGATCCCGTAATAATACATGATGCCGCGAACAAATGGGTGGAGGGGAAATCCTAGCCCGCGGATAAAATGGGGGAGGAATACGACCCTTTCGTGGGGTTTCGGGGTAGGGACGATATGTCCCGCCGTCGGGAGACAATGGCCGATTTTCTGGGCTAGATACCCGGCCTCCCGAAGTTTCTTGATGTCCTTCTTCCGGATAGTAGAGGCCATCCACTTGCCTCCCGCTCCAGACATATTTGGAGTGGTTATTCGGAGAAAATGCAAACTTGGGCGATGGAGCTCGAGTACACGAGAATGGATGGGCAGGAGAGAAGAAGGTGTGGGTAAAAAGGTGGAACCCTTATCCCTTTATAAGAGCGGAAGAAACTATGTGCCTCCCCACCTACCTGGTGAATTCGCTTATTCTCCAAGCGACGTGATTAATGGCACGGTTGGTTTACCCACACCCGTATTGATGAGAATCCCGTGATAAGGGGACATGATCTCTGCTTCGACAAGACGTGCCAAGAAAACCGTCTCGCAATATATGCAGAAGCTGGTTGAGAAAAACAGTTCATGACCGGGCCATGGCGTGATGTCACGTTATGAAAAGTTGTTGGCAGATTAGATTTATGGTATGTGGAATTTGTTTTGCAGAGCCGGACACTATCCTTGTGTTCAAAATCATCTTTGGAGTATTCGGAGGAGGAACCCGCCTTGCAATTCCGAAGACGATCTGCGCGCCGGACTCATCGTCATTGAAGCCTGGTTCAGGGGCTACTGAGCGAGTCCTAGATTAGGGGGTCCTCCGACAGCCGGACTATGTCCCTTGGCCGGACTGTTGGACTATGAAGATACAAGATTGAAGACTTCGTCCCGTGTCCGGGTGGGACTCTCCTTTGCGTGGAAGGCAAGCTTGGCAATTCGGATATGTAGATTTCCTCCCTTGTAACCGACTTTGTTAACCCTAGCCCCCTCCGATGTTTATATAAACCGGAGGGTTTTGGTCCGTAGGACAACAACAATCATACCATAGGCTAGATTCTAGGGTTTAGCCTCTCCGATCTCGTGGTAGATCAACTCTTGTAATACTCATATCATCAAGATCAATCAAGCAGGAAGTAGGGTATTACCTCCATCGAGAGGGCCCGAACCTGGGTAAACATTGTGTCCCCCGCCTCCTGTTACCATCCGCCTTAGACGCACAGTTCAGGACCCCCTACCCGAGATCCGCCAGTTTTGACACTGATAGGAGCGGTACTGGGATTACCAACAATCCCGAGCCCTACATCCCTACGGGCATCGGAGGCTCCAAGAACCTGGTCGCCAGGCCGACGAGCTGCAATGGCTCACGGCAAGATCCAACACTCCCCACCAGACAGCCAGCCAAGGAAAAGGAGACAAGCATTTCAGCACAATGGGAAAGCTTGATGTCTCCTGCTCCGCGGACGGCTTGCCCGCCGCACCCCCTCTGGACCTGGACCAAACTCACTCCCCAAGCATCAGCACAAGCATTTGACATCGCCAACCCCAAGCTAGGGCCCAGGGCCTGGCCCCGGGCTCTCCCTTTCAGCATAACCAGCAGAAAGCAGAGGATGGAGGGGAGGGATATGAGGATGAATGCCTCCTCTCCTCCCCTACCCTTCCTTCTATTTTGGCGGGTCGGGGCAGAGAGTTGATCCCTCGGCGGGTAATCGCCGCCCACCTCCACCAATCGATGAAGGTCGGGCCCCTGCCTTGATGTTCTCCCGCACCACACGCCTCCGTTACCTACCCCACTTGATGCATGCAGCATACATGGCTAAGGATAAGGGCGTGGTGGGAAGAGTGAATTGGCAGTTACTCGTTCGTGCGTAAAAGTCATTCACGAGCCATTACAAGAGTGGCCCCATTGCAATTGGCATTACGCGACGCACGGAAGAACCGGAAACTGACCTGGGCTTAGGTTATTGAAGAAGCAAAGAAGATCTCAGGGGGCAAGCCACCACTATGCTCCTGCTTGTGCACCGGTTAGGGCCTACCCCGACGATGCCCGACAGCGCGTTCGGGCCAGGCCCGGGGGCTCCTGTCGGTGCAACAAACCCTGGGTCTGTTGCCCAGACTTTGCACATGCCGAAAGACAAGATTGCAGCACCAAGATCAGACTACACACTAAGGATTAGTCCTTTGAAGAACCAAAGTGCAGATCAAGAATACCAAGTCGAGCTAGAGAAGCAAGATATCACTAAGGGAAAAAACCTTCCTTGTCAGGCAAGAGAGCCTGGCGAGGTTGGGGTTACCCCGGAAGCAAGCCTCCAGACCGTCCCGGCCGTCCTACAGGGGCTTGCGGAGGCAAACCACTCCACTACACCACCTCACAGCGACGCAAGTCATCGATCGGTGCGGTGTCAAGCCCCTAAGTGACTAAGTGGCTGCTTCCTGCCACATGGAAGTCACTTCCTATAGAAAACACGTCCATATGACACCCATCATGAGACGTGTCATGCAAGCAGGCATGAAGCTGGCAAAACAGCCCACAAGGGTTGCCGGGCACCCTGTGATGTGACACTGAGTGGCACAATTAATGCGTTCTGTCTGCTTGCAGAGTTATGTATGATAGCACTGTTTGCTATGTAATCAGTGTGTAAAAGATTGATTTGCCATTGTGGTGACCCTTTATCTATAAAAGGAGGCCCATGGCAACCATAGAAAGGATTCAGACCCTCGCATATTCATACGTGTGTAGCCACTCTCGCCCTGAGGCAACCCTGCCGAGCAAGAGCGTCGCGTTCTCCACCATTATCCACCATCAATCCACCAAAGCAAGAGTAGGGTTTTACGCCTCATGGCGGTCCAAACCTGGGTAAAACTGCCCATGTGATCTCTGCCGTGCTGTGTTACACTTCTCCGCTCTTTGTGCAACGTGCCCATCCCCCCGCCGAACCAAAAGGGGCTCATGGCCCCATAGGTAGCCGTGGTTTCCCACGACACCATGATATGTACACGCATGATGTTGTTTTTGCAATAAGCCTAACAAGTAGATACCAGGCCAACCCAGGTGAGAGTCATTGGGCGACGGTAAAGACTATTCTGAAGTACCTAAAAAGGACTAAAGAGATGTTCCTAGTTTATGAGGTGAGGAAGAGCTCGTCGTACAAAAAGTGATAGTCTTATATAGAATCCCATCAAAATTCTTGAGATAATAATTAGGATATCATTTTTCTAAGTCATTCCATAAAGTATAAGCAAATTCAAACTTTTGCATGCTACGAAGAACAGGATTAGGAAGGCCTCTAAGAATAAGATTAACTGTTCTTAGATTATGAAGCATATCACGTTCTTCCTTAGGAGTGGGATGCAAGGGATCAATGGGGGGTTCATATGGTAGAGGAATATACTCACTCAAGTTTCAATCGTAAAAAATATCAAGCATTTAATCTTTCCAAAAGTTAATGTACTCTCCATTGACAATAGGAACTCTACACCTAAGACTCCTCAAAGTAGATAAATCCATCCTTCTCCAAGGTGGTGAAGCCAAAACAATGGAGACCAAAGCTCTAATACCATTTGTAGGATCAAAAGGAGTGTCTAGAGGGAGGGATGAATAGACAACTAACACGAGCCAATGAGCAATTTTAAGTTCTTTAAAATTTAGGCAGATTTTGGCACAAGCTAGATAACAACAACCACACCTTGCACCTGCATATCTAGAGTATATGATAGAGGCGAGGGTCCTGATATTTCAATGAGATCATAACTATCGATTTGGTGGAGACAACTTTGACGATCTGACTGCAAACGTCCACGACGTTGCGCCTTAGTAATCGCTAAACCAACTCTGAGAGGTTATTGACCATGCCGGAGCACAATCAACCTGACCATGAAGGTCTATTCCTGCAAGCAATCGAAGAACATGCAAGAATATGATAATGCAATCTGAATATTGTGAATATAGATGAAGTATTGATAAAGGTGGGGATCCGTAAGCGGTCTTGGTCTGGTCGTTGGACACAAACGAAGTACACGAAGTTGCAATGGCTAACTTTTAACTAAACAAATCCCAAGGAAAAAGCTACTAGATGTATCTATTTATATAGGATCAAGGGGTGACGGCCAAGGAGGTGGGAGGACGCCCCAAGGCAGCATAAAACCAACCCTAGGTCGTACAAGGCCAATGGGCCCAAGTGGAGGTGATGTAACACCTTTGGACTTGTAGTTTGAGTCGGATTCTGCTAAAGCATCAGATTGTTTTGTCCATAACTCAATGCTCTGGACGAATTTGAAGGTGAGTCCAATTGGGTTGGAAAGTGCACGAAATTTACTTTCAAGCAAAAAAGATCACCCAATTCAGAGTCCGGATCAAAAAGATATTGACGTTTTGAGTCAGGTATGTCTGTGCAGTCCGGATCTGAGTCCGGAACATGAGAGACTTGGACTCTATCTTCTCTTGGCCCAAAAGTGATGTGAGAGGACTTTTTGAACAACACCTAAACTTCTATTTTCCCCTTATCTTCATATGTGGATTGTACAAATGTCCCATACACCAGCAATTAGACATGACACAAAAGTTTATGAAGTATCTTTGTCCTGGATGTCATAAATAAATTATTGCATAGTTTGCATTAGAAATCACCTCACAAATATACATGTATACAATATTATTTGTTGTATCCAAGGTAGTCATGTCATCATCATCATCCCCTTCTTGAAAACAAAGCCGTCCTTGGCGTTGCTTAATCTGAAATGTGGCTAACAAAAGAGGCAAGTTGTATATGTATATGTCATCCATTTTTACTTCCCTTGGTTTTTGCACAAATGACACATGTATACATGAGTAACTTTCATAGTTCATAAAATCTGAAGCCAAAATATTACACAAAAAGTAGAAGGCATGAAAATATTGCAACTCAGTTTGCACATAGAAGTGAAGCTCTTATTCATTTCAAAAGGTTGACAATGTTCATCATTAAACCATCCCAACATTGGTGAATAAACCTTACTTGCATCAAATTTACATGCTACAACATGCTTAAATAAGAAAACATGCAATAAGTCATTGCTCATATAATCATCACCAAGATTAGAGGTCATATCAAAATGATTAAACATTGGCACAATTATTTTCAAATGTATTTGATCCAAATCTAATTTAGTCCCCGATTCACATGGTTCTTTTGCATCAACAGTTAATTCAATGGGTGCACTCAACATTGTTGATATTGCATTTGTTTGATCACATGGCAAAGTCAAATCATCAACATAGTCCTCTAAAATAGGTGATGTGATCAAAGTAGTGGGTAGGTCATCACATGGTGCATTGAAATTAACAAGGCATTCATCATACTCATGTGGAGGTGGAAGATTAGTACCTTTGTCATCACCTTTTATGATCAACTCAGATGATGTAGGCACTCACGGTGGTGATATGTCACATAGTGTAGGTAATTTAGTCCTCACAACAATGCATGTGGTTGCCATAGTATGCCCAGTAGTTGAAGAAACAATGGTATCAACTCTTAGAATGTGCACCGTGCGCTTGTTCTCCTTGTGGGCAAGATGTCGCTTTATTTCCTGTTCAGTTTTGCAAGCAAGATGAAACAAATGGTCCATAGGATAACACTCTTCATGAATTAGTATCTCTTGAATATCACAGTTCAATCCTCCCCAAAATCTATCCATAAAATCTTCTTCGCTTTCTTCTAAAAATGAGTGCAACAAGGTAGTATTTAAATGATGAGGACATGAATACCTTGGATATGACCAAAAATATTGCATATATGCATATTTGTCAGGTGATTTCTAGTGCAAACTATTCAATAATCTATTTATGTTATCCAGAACAAAAATACTTCACACACTTTTGTGTTTTGTCTAATTGCAGGTGTATGGGACATTTGTACAATCCACATATGAAGATAAGGAAGAAAGAGATGTTTATTTGCTGTCCAAAAAGTTCTCTCACGTCACTTTTGGCCCAAGAGAAGATAGAGTCCAAGTCTCTCACGTTCTGGATTCAGATTCGGACTGCACAGACACACCTGACTCAAAACGCACACAAGTTTTTCATACGGACTCCGAATTGGGTGATTCTTTTTTTGTTGGAAACTAGATTTCGTGCACTTTCCAACCCAATTGGAATCACCTTCAAATTCGTCCGGAGCGTTGAGTTGTGGACGAAACAATCTGATACTGCAGCAGAATCCGAGTCAAACTACAAGTCCAAAGGTGTTACATCACCTCCACTTGGGCCCATTGGCCTTGTACGACCTAGATTTAGTTTTAGGCTGCCTTGGGACGTCCTCCCACCTCCTTGGCCGCCACCCCTTGCTCCTATATAAGTAGATCCATCTAGTAGCTTTTCCTTGGGATTTGTTTAGTTAAAAGTTAGCCATTGCAACTTCGTGTACTTCGTTTGTGTCCAACGACCAGACCAAGACCGCTTACGGATCCCCACCTTTATCTATCAATACTTCATATATACTCGCAATATTCAGATTGCTTTTATCATATTCTTGCTTGTTCTTCGATTGCTTGCAGGAATAGACCTTCGTGGTCAGGTTGATCGTGTTCCGGCGTGGTCAATAACCTCTTGGAGTTGGTTTAGTGATTGCTAAGGCAGAACGTCGTTGCACGTTTGTAGTCGGATCATCAAAGTCGTCTCCACCAAATCGATAGTTACCATCATCATCGCCCCTGCCATCTACCTCCACCGCTCCGAATCCGTATCCATATACCACCATCCCATCTATTAATTTCCACCACGTGCTATGCACTGTTCATTGTCATAATCATAGTTGAGGTCATTCACATCTTCGCCTGATCCAATTTGCATCTTATCTAGTTTGTCTTGGAAAGAGGGAGAAAAAAAAGATAGAGAAAAAAAGAGAAAAAAAAGGAAAGAAAAAGAGAGAGAAGAAAAAAAAGCGTGAGAAAAAAAAGAGAGAAGAAAAAAATTGGATCTATCTAGAATCAATCTCGTACCTGAATTCGGATTGGAATCTGTTTTGCGCACTGTTCAGTAAAACAGGTGTATCTTTCTCATACGAAGTCCGTTTTGGCTCCGTGAGTACTCAAATTTAAGATAGAGACGAGCCGCATCTAAATAGTTGCAGAAGCTAGTTCAATATTTGACACCTTAAAATCGGCTTCTAAATAGGTCTTTTTGCCCTCCGAAGTTCGTGAATACAGCTTGTTCCAATTTTTCAGGCCAGTTTTAGAATTCTTTGACTCCTCATATCAACTCGGAATTGAGTGATTCTTTTTGCATTGGAAAGCTTGAGTTAGTAGCATTCTTTGAAAGAATTTATCAGAAAATTGTCTCAAACTTTTCAAGAGGAAAGTTGGAGAGAGAGTTGTTGTATATCCTGCTTGGCAGTTGTTTTTCATCATTATCTTCACTGCCGTTGTGATCTTCACTTATATCTTGCTGTCAAGAGCTACTTAGTATCCTTCATTGATGCTTGTTGTACTACGCCGTGACCTCATTAGTGTTCTAGGCTCGCGTCTCTAGTCCGGTCTAGCCTAGGACCAGCACAGTACCGTCGTTGAGCGTTTATTCAACATTGCATCTTTAAATTGATTATTGCTAATCTTTTGCTACCATATATAGCCAACCCAGCTCCACATATTTCTACACCGTGTATACGTACGCTCCCCTGGCAATCGCTTTACTCAATATTCGGAGTTACTTGACACCGCTGGTTGCCGATCACCGCCTGCTGCATGGTAAGAATTTGTAAGACATTGATATTTGCTTTATTGTGAGCGTTTTACCACCACATCCTAGTAGTTATAGGAACAATATTTTGGGTTTTGTTTCTTGTTCTACTAATCATGACAGGATCCAGAGTCAATTCATGGGCTTTGTCGATCGCGGGAGACGTGCCACCACCTTTGCAAATACCACAACCGTCACGAGAGGTGCACAAACATCCAAATGCACATGATCAGGTTAATGTATCTATACCACCATTTAGTGGCCGTTTTAAACCTGCTTTATATATTGAATGGGAGTTCGACATAAAAAATATATTTGCTTCCCATAATTTCAATGAACATAAAAAGGTTAAGGTTGCGGTTGGTTTTTTCACTGGTTATGCTTTGGTTTGGTGGAGTGAATATTGTCGGTTACACCCTGATTATATACCTACTACTTGGGATGATTTGAAACTTGCCATGCGACATACTTTCGTCCCTGCTTATTATACTCATGACATGATTAAGAAGTTGCAACACTTAAAACAAGGTAGTGAAACTGTAACAAAATATTATGATGATTTACAAACTACCTTGTTGCATTCCTCTTTAGAAGAAAGTGAAGATGATTTTATGGATAGATTTTGGGGAGGATTAAACCGTGATATTCAAGAGATATTAATTCATGAAGAGTGTTATCCTATGGACCATTTGTTTCATCTTGCTTGCAAAGCTGAACAGGAAATAAAACGATGTGTTGGCCACGAGGAGAACAAGCGCACGGTGCACATTCCAAGAGTTGATATGATTGTTCCTTCAACTACTAGGCATACTATGACAACCACATCCGTTGTTGTCAGGACTACATCACCTCCACCATGTGACACATCGCCCCCGAGAGTGGCTACATCATCTGAGTTGATCATAAGAGGTAATGACAAAGGTACTGATCTTCCATCTCTACATGAGAATGATGAATGCCTTGTCAATTTGAATGCACCATCTGATGAGCTACCCACTACTTTGATCACACCACCTATTTTAGAGGACTACGTTGATAATTTGACTTTGCCATGTGATCAAACAACTGAAATACCAACAATTTTGAGTGCACCCATTGAATTAACTATTGATGCAAAAGAACCAATGTTTAATCATTTTGATATGACGTCTAATCTTGGTGATGATTCTGTGTTGAATGACTTATTGCATGTTTGCTTATTTAAGCATGTTATAGCATGTAAATTTGATGCAAGTAAGGTTTATTCACCAATGTTGGGATGGTTTAATGATGAACATTGTCAATCTTTTGAAATGAATAAGAGCTTCACTTATATGTGCAAACTGAGTTGCAATATTTTCATGCCTTCTACTTCTTGTGCTAATTTTTTGGCTTTAGATTTTATGAACTATGCAAGTTACTCATCTATTCATGTGTCATATATGCAAAAATCAAGGGAAGTAAAAATGGATGAAATATACATATACAACATGTACACCTTGTCTCTTTTGTTAGCCACATTTCAGATTAAGGAACGCCGAGGACGGCTTTATTTTCAAGAAGGGGAGGATGATGAGGACATGACTACCTTGGATATGACCAAAAATATTGCATATATGCATATTTGTCAGGTGATTTCTAGTGCAAACTATTCAATAATCTATTTATGTTATCCAGAACAAAAATACTTCACACACTTTTGTGTTTTGTCTAATTGCAGGTGTATGGGACATTTGTACAATCCACATATGAAGATAAGGAAGAAAGAGATGTTTATTTGCTGTCCAAAAAGTTCTCTCACGTCACTTTTGGCCCAAGAGAAGATAGAGTCCAAGTCTCTCACGTTCTGGATTCAGATTCGGACTGCACAGACACACCTGACTCAAAACGCACACAAGTTTTTCATACGGACTCCGAATTGGGTGATCCTTTTTTTGTTGGAAACTAGATTTCGTGCACTTTCCAACCCAATTGGAATCACCTTTAAATTCGTCCGGAGCGTTGAGTTGTGGACGAAACAATCTGATGCTGCAGCAGAATCCGAGTCAAACTACAAGTCCAAAGGTGTTACATCACCTCCACTTGGGCCCATTGGCCTTGTACGACCTAGATTTAGTTTTAGGCTGCCTTGGGACGTCCTCCCACCTCCTTGGCCGCCACCCCTTGCTCCTATATAAGTAGATCCATCTAGTAGCTTTTCCTTGGGATTTGTTTAGTTAAAAGTTAGCCATTGCAACTTCGTGTACTTCGTTTGTGTCCAACGACCAGACCAAGACCGCTTACGGATCCCCACCATTATCAATACCTTATATATATTTGCAATATTCAGATTGCTTTATCATATTCTTGCTCGTTCTTCGATTGCTTGCAGGAATAGACCTTCGTGGTCAGGCTGACCGTGCTTCCGGCATCGTCAGTAACCTCAGGAGATTGGTTTAGCGATTGCTAAGGCGCAACGTCGTGCACGTTTGTAGTCGGATCGTCAAAGTCGTCTCCACCAAATCGATAGTTATCATCTCATCGAAAGATCGGGACACCCCCGCCTCTATCATCTTGCTTGCAAAGCTGAACAGGAAATAAAACGACGTGTTGGCCACGAGGAGAACAAGCGCACGGTGCACATTCCAAGAGTTGATATGATTGTTCCTTCAACTACTAGGCATACTATGACAACCACATCCGTTGTTGTCAGGACTACATCACCTCCACCATGTGACACATCGCCCCCGAGAGTGGCTACATCATCTGAGTTAATCATAAGAGGTAATGACAAAGGTACTGATCTTCCATCTCTACATGAGAATGATGAATGCCTTGTCAATTTGAATGCACCATCTGATGAGCTACCCACTACTTTGATCACACCACCTATTTTAGAGGACTACGTTGATAATTTGACTTTGCCATGTGATCAAACAACTGAAATACCAACAATTTTGAGTGCACCCATTGAATTAACTATTGATGCAAAAGAACCAATGTTTAATCATTTTGATATGACGTCTAATCTTGGTGATGATTCTGTGTTGAATGACTTATTGCATGTTTGCTTATTTAAGCATGTTGTAGCATGTAAATTTGATGCAAGTAAGGTTTATTCACCAATGTTGGGATGGTTTAATGATGAACATTGTCAATCTTTTGAAATGAATAAGAGCTTCACTTATATGTGCAAACTGAGTTGCAATATTTTCATGCCTTCTACTTCTTGTGCTAATTTTTTGGCTTTAGATTTTATGAACTATGCAAGTTACTCATCTATTCATGTGTCATATATGCAAAAATCAAGGGAAGTAAAAATGGATGAAATATACATATACAACAGGTACACCTTGTCTCTTTTGTTAGCCACATTTCAGATTAAGCAACGCCGAGGACGGCTTTATTTTCAAGAAGGGGAGGATGATGAGGACATGAATACCTTGGATATGACCAAAAATATTGCATATATGCATATTTGTCAGGTGATTTCTAGTGCAAACTATTCAATAATCTATTTATGTTATCCAGAACAAAAATATTTCACACACTTTTGTGTTTTGTCTAATTGCAGGTGTATGGGACATTTGTACAATCCACATATGAAGATAAGGAAGAAAGAGATGTTTATTTGCTGTCCAAAAAGTTCTCTCACGTCACTTTTGGCCCAAGAGAAGATAGAGTCCAAGTCTCTCACGTTCTGGATTCAGATTCGGACTGCACAGACACACCTGACTCAAAACGCACACAAGTTTTTCATACGGACTCCGAATTGGGTGATTCTTTTTTTGTTGGAAACTAGATTTCGTGCACTTTCCAACCCAATTGGAATCACCTTCAAATTCGTCCGGAGCGTTGAGTTGTGGACGAAACAATCTGATGCTGCAACAGAATCCGAGTCAAACTACAAGTCCAAAGGTGTTACATCACCTCCACTTGGGCCCATTGGCCTTGTACGACCTAGATTTAGTTTTAGGCTGCCTTGGGACGTCCTCCCACCTCCTTGACCGCCACCCCTTGCTCCTATATAAGTAGATCCATCTAGTAGCTTTTCCTTGGGATTTGTTTAGTTAAAAGTTAGCCATTGCAACTTCGTGTACTTCGTTTGTGTTCAACGACCAGACCAAGACCGCTTCCGGATCCCCACCATTATCAATACTTCATATATATTTGCAATATTCAGATTGCTTTATCATATTCTTGCTCGTTCTTCGATTGCTTGCAGGAATAGACCTTCGTGGTCAGGCTGACCGTGCTTCCAGCATCGTCAGTAACCTCAGGAGATTGGTTTAGCGATTGCTAAGGCGCAACGTCGTGCACGTTTGTAGTCGGATCGTCAAAGTCGTCTCCACCAAATCGATAGTTATCATCTCATCGAAAGATCGGGACACCCCGCCTCTATCACATTGGAAAGCTTGAGTTAGTAGCATTCTTTGAAAGAATTTATCAGAAAATTGTCTCAAACTTTTCAAGAGGAAAGTTGGAGAGAGAGTTGTTGTATATCCTGCTTGGCAGTTGTTTTTCATCATTATCTTCACTGCCGTTGTGATTTTCACTTATATCTTGCTGTCAAGAGCTACTTAGTATCCTTCATTGATGCTAGTTGTGCTACGCCGTGACCTCATTAGTGTTCTAGGCTCGCGTCTCTAGTCCGGTCTAGCCTAGGACCAGCACAGTACCGTCGTTGAGCGTTTATTCAACATTGCATCTTTGAATTGATTATTGCTAATCTTTTGCTACCATATATAGCCAACCCAGCTCCACATATTTCTACACCGTATATACGTACGCTCCCCTGGCAATCGCTTTACTCAATATTCGGAGTTACTTGACATCGCTGGTTGCCGATCACCGCCTGCTGCATGGTAAGAACTTGTAAGACATTGATATTTGCTTTACTGTGAGCGTTTTACCACCACATCCTAGTAGTTATAGGAACATTATTTTTAGATTTTGTTTCTTGTTCTACTAATCATGACAGGATCCAGAGTCAATTCATGGGCTTTGTCGATCACGGGAGACGTGCCACCACCTTTGCAAATACCACAACCGTCACGAGAGGTGCACAAACATCCAAATGCACGTGATCAGGTTAATGTATCTATACCACCATTTAATGGCCGTTTTAAACCTGCTTTATATATTGAATGGGAGTTCGACATAAAAAATATATTTGCTTCCCATAATTTCAATGAACATAAAAAGGTTAAGGTTGCGGTTGGTTCTTTCACTGGTTATGCTTTGGTTTGGTGGAGTGAATATTGTCGGTTACACCCTGATTATATACCTACTACTTGGGATGATTTGAAACTTGCCATGCGACATACTTTCGTCCCTGCTTATTATACTCGTGACATGATTAAGAAGTTGCAACACTTAAAACAAGGTAGTGAAACTGTAACAAAATATTATGATGATTTACAAACTACCTTGTTGCATTCCTCGTTAGAAGAAAGTGAAGATGATTTTATGGATAGATTTTGGGGAGGATTAAACCGTGATATTCAAGAGATACTAATTCATGAAGAGTGTTATCCTATGGACCATTTGTTTCATCTTGCTTGCAAAGCTGAACAGGAAATAAAACGACGTGTTGGCCACGAGGAGAACAAGCGCACGGTGCACATTCCAAGAGTTGATATGATTGTTCCTTCAATTACTAGGCATACTATGACAACCACATCCGTTGTTGTCAGGACTACATCACCTCCACCATGTGACACATCGCCCCCGAGAGTGGCTACATCATCTGAGTTGATCATAAGAGGTAATGACAAAGGTACTGATCTTCCATCTCTACATGAGAATGATGAATGCCTTGTCAATTTGAATGCACCATCTGATGAGCTACCCACTACTTTGATCACACCACCTATGTTAGAGGACTACGTTGATAATTTGACTTTGCCATGTGATCAAACAACTGAAATACCAACAATTTTGAGTGCACCCATTGAATTAACTATTGATGCAAAAGAACCAATGTTTAATCATTTTGATATGACCTCTAATCTTGGTGATGATTCTGTGTTGAATGACTTATTGCATGTTTGCTTATTTAAGCATGTTGTAGCATGTAAATTTGATGCAAGTAAGGTTTATTCACCAATGTTGGGATGGTTTAATGATGAACATTGTCAATCTTTTGAAATGAATAAGAGCTTCACTTATATGTGCAAACTGAGTTGCAATATTTTCATGCCTTCTACTTCTTGTGCTAATTTTTTTGGCTTTAGATTTTATGAACTATGCAAGTTACTCATCTATTCATGTGTCATATATGCAAAAATCAAGGGAAATTAAAATGGATGACATATACATATACAACATGTACACCTTGTCTCCTTTGTTAGCCACATTTCAGATTAAGCAACGCCGAGGACGGCTTTATTTTCAAGAAGGGGAGGATGATGAGGACATGACTACCTTGGATATGACCAAAAATATTGCATATATGCATATTTGTCAGGTGATTTCTAGTGCAAACTATTCAATAATCTATTTATGTTATCCAGAACAAAAATACTTCACACACTTTTGTGTTTTGTCTAATTGCAGGTGTATGGGACATTTGTACAATCCACATATGAAGATAAGGAAGAAAGAGATGTTTATTTGCTGTCCAAAAAGTTCTCTCACGTCACTTTTGGCCCAAGAGAAGATAGAGTCCAAGTCTCTCACGTTCTGGATTCAGATTCGGACTGCACAGACACACCTGACTCAAAACGCACACAAGTTTTTCATATGGACTCCGAATTGGGTGATTCGTTTTTTTGTTGGAAACTAGATTTCGTGCACTTTCCAACCCAATTGGAATCACCTTCAAATTCGTCCGGAGCGTTGAGTTGTGGACGAAACAATCTGATGCTGCAGCAGAATCCGAGTCAAACTACAAGTCCAAAGGTGTTACATCACCTCCACTTGGGCCCATTGGCCTTGTACGACCTAGATTTAGTTTTAGGCTGCCTTGGGACGTCCTCCCACCTCCTTGGCCGCCACCCCTTGCTCCTATATAAGTAGATCCATCTAGTAGCTTTTCCTTGGGATTTGTTTAGTTAAAAGTTAGCCATTGCAACTTCGTGTACTTCGTTTGTGTCCAACGACCAGACCAAGACCGCTTACGGATCCCCACCTTTATCTATCAATACTTCATATATACTCGCAATATTCAGATTGCTTTTATCATATTCTTGCTTGTTCTTCGATTGCTTGCAGGAATAGACCTTCGTGGTCAGGTTGATCGTGTTCCGGCGTGGTCAATAACCTCTCGGAGTTGGTTTAGCGATTGCTAAGGCAGAACGTCGTTGCACGTTTGTAGTCGGATCATCAAAGTTTTCTCCACCAAATCGATAGTTATCATCTCATCGAAAGATCGGGACACCCCGCCTCTATTATTAAATCATCATAATATTTTGATACGGTGTCACATGCCTTGTTTTAAATGTTGTAATTTCTTAATCATGCCGCTAGTAAATAAACATCAATGAATCTATCTCTCATGACAAGTTTTAAATCATCCCATGTAGTAGGTACAAAATCAGGGTTTAACCGACAATATTCACTCCACCAAACTAAAGCAAAACTACTGAAAGTACTAACCGCGGCTTGAAATTTTCCACACTCATCTAAATTATGGGAAACAAATATAGCATTTATTTTGTACTCCCATTCAATATATAAATCAGTCCTAAAACGACCAGTAAATGGTGGCCTGGAAACATTAACCTGATTATGTGCATTCTGATGTTGTTGCTCCTCTTGTGACGGTTGTTGCATTTTCTTAGGTGATGGCAAATCTCCCATGATCGATCAAGCCCAAGAACTAACAACTCTGGAACCTGCCATAATTAGTAGAAAACAAGAAACAAAATCTGAGAATAATGTTCCTATGAACTACTAGGATGTGGAGGTAAAACGCTCACAGTATAACAAATATCAATATCTTACAAGTTCTTACCATGCAACAGGTGATGACAGGCAAACGGCCGTGTCAAATAACTCCAAAAATTGAGTAAAGCGATTGCCAGGGGAACGTACGTATACCCAGTGTAGAAATATGAGGAGCTTGGAAGGCTTAAATATTCTGTATCAAAAGATTAGCAATAATCAATTTAGAGATGCAATGTTGAATAAACGCTCAACGATGGTATTGTGTTGGTCCTAGGCTAGACCGTACTAGAGACGCGAGCCTAGAACACTGATGAGGTCATGGCGTTGCACAACTAGCATCAATAAAGGATAAGAAGTAGCTCTCGACAGCAAGATATAAGTGAAGATCACAATAGCAGTAAAGATAATGATCTGAAATAACAGCGAGGCAGGATATATCAACAACTTTCTCTCCAACTTTTCTGTGGAAAAGTTTGTGCCAATTTTCTAATCATTTTTCTCAAGAATGGCATTGGCTCAAGCTTTCAAACGCAAAAAGAATCACTCAATTCCGAATTGATATAAGGAGTCAAAAAATTCTAAAACTGGCCTGAAAAACTGGAATAAGTTGTCTTCATGAACTTCGGAGGGCAAAAAGACCTATTTATATGCAGATTTTGAGGTGCGAAATATTGAACAAGCTTCTGCAACTATTTAGATGCGGCTCGTCTCTAGCTTTCATTTGAGTACTCGAGGAGCCAAAACGGACTTCGTATGAGGAAGTTATGCCTGTTTTACTGAACAGTACACAAAACAGATTCCAATTCGAATTCAACTACGAGATTGAGTCTAGATAGATTCGAAATTTTTTTCTCTCTTTTTTTCCTCACACTTTTTTTCTTTTTCTTTCTTCCTTTTTTTCTTCGAATTTTTTTCTCTGTCTTTTTTCTCTCTCCCTCTTTCCAAAATAAACTAGATAAGATGCAGATTGGATCAAGCGAAGATGTGAACGATCTCAACTATGATTATGACAATGAACAGTGGGTAGCATGTGCTGGAAATTGATGGATGGGTGGTGGACAGCGGAAGGGATAATGATGCAGCGGCGGTGTGACTAATGCAAACAGAACTCAAAACTCTAAACGAACTAAACACTAAGACCGGCAATTCGACACGACAATGCAACCGATAATTCAACTATGCAAGCAATGAAAAGAAAATTGCAAAGACTCAGACTGGCTTGGGCAAAGGATGAATAGATCTAACTTTTTTGTGGATTTTTCTTGGACAATAGGTAAGAAAATAAATCTAATCTAAGAAAAACTAGAAATTCTCACCGAGCAACCTAAAAAATGATACCACTTGATAGAGGCGAGGGTCCCGATCTTTCGATGAGATGATAACTATCCATTTGGTGGAGACGACTTTGACGATCGACTACAAACGTGCATGATGTTGCACCTTAGTAATCGCTAAACCAACTCCGAGAGGTTATTGACCACGCTGGAGCATGATCAACCTGACCACGAAGGTCTATTCCTGCAAGCAATCGAAGAACAAGCAAGAATATGATAATGCAATATGAATATTGCGAATATAGATGAAGTATTGATAAAGTTGGGGATTCGGAAGCGGTCTTGGTCTGGTCGTTGGACACAAACGAAGTACAAGAAGTTGCAATGGCTAACTTTTAACTAAACAAATCACAAGGAAAAAGCTACTAGATTGATCTATTTATATAGGAGCAAGGGGTGACGGCCAAGGAGGTGGGAGGACGTCCCAAGGCAACCTAAAACCAACCCTAGGTCGTACAAGGTCAATGGGCCCAAGTGGAGGTGATGTAACACCTTTTGACTTGTAGTTTAACTCAAATTCTGCTGAAACATTAGATTGTTTCGTCCATAACTCAACGCTCCAGATAATTTTTAAGGTGAGTCCAATTGGGTCGGAAAGTGCACGAAATCTACTTTCAAGCAAGAAAAGAATCACCCAATTCGGAGTCCGGATCAAAAAGTTATTGACGTTTTGATTCAGGTATGTCTGTGCAGTCCGGATCTGAATCCGGAACGTGAGAGACTTGGACCCTATCTTCTCTTGGCCCAAAAGTGACACGAGATGACTTTTTGAACAGCACCTAAACTTATCTTTTCCCCTTATCTTCATATGTGGATTGTACAAATGTCTCATACACCTTCAATTAGACATGACACAAAAGTTTCTGAAGTATCTTTGTCCTGGATGGCATAAATAAATTATTGCATGGTTTGCATTAGAAATGACCTCACAAATATACATGTATGCAATATTTTTGGTCGTATTCAAGGTAGTCATGTCCTCATCAGTATAGGCAGCAGAAAGTAAAGATCGTGCACGTGCAAGAAAGTAAGGAGTAGAGTTTGAGAGATTCGCAAACAATAGTTGACATGGAGAATTTTTGACACGTGGTTTGGACAAGTGGTGCTATCGTACGTCCATGTTCATGGAGGCTTCAATCTCAAGGATCCAAGATCATAAGGATTATGGTTGTGGATTCCACGGAGGAATCGAGTCCACTAAGGACTCACACCCACACGGGGTCCATGAAGAAGCAACCTTGCCTATCCCACCATGGCTTACACCCATGTAGGTCTGGCTGGTAGATCTTCACGAAGTAGGCGATCTCCTTCCCTTACAAACTTTTTGGTTTCTCCACACAATTTGGAGACTCCCAAGTACACCTAGCCAATCTAGGAGTCACCACCCTCCAAAAGGTAATAGATGGTATTGTTTATGATGAACTCCTTTCTCTTGTGCTTCAAAAGATAACCTCCTCAACACTCAAACAATCTCTCACATATTTTGGCTTTTGGGTAGGAGAGGTTGGGGTGGAAAGCAATGAGGTGACTAGAAATCAAAGGACCAATGGTTGAAGTGGAATCCCTTTGAAATCGACAAAAGGAGTGGGAGCTCTCTCTCAGAACTATGGATGTGTAATGTGTTTGCTTCGAGGGACAATGGTGGAGTAGGTGGGGGTATATATAGGCATCACCAAAAATTTGACGTTACTAACCTTTTAGCACATCCCGGTGAGACCGACTGAAACACTTGGTCAGACTGATTTGTACAAAAGGTTCAAACTTTAGATAGTTCAGTGACTCCGGATGAAACTGTCCAGTGTCTCCGAGTTGTGCTGACCTAAGCACTTTAGACACTTCCATGTTACCGACTGAAACTGTTCAGAAATTCCAAACGAATTTTAGTAGGCAACAAAAGGTTGGTAGGTGCTCTTCGGTGATACTGAAGGGTCAACTCGGTGAGACCAAAAGTTACGGTCTAGGACAATGACTATATCAGTGTGACTTGGTGACTCTGGTAGGATAGGTTCGGTGAGTCTGAGATAAATGTTTGGTTTGTGATATAGTGGGATCATGTGAAAATGATATGAGGCTTTTAAAGTTTGATCTTTAAGCACATGATCAAGAAACTCATTTTCATAATATAGTATTAGCATACCTATGGACTCAGTGTGATCTTTGATCACTAAAATAGAAACAAAGTGTCTTGAGGCTTGATCCAACACTTTGTCCTTAGCATTTGAGGGTTCCATCTTCACTTCCCAAGTTGTACCTAAAATGAACTATCCTAAAATATACTTAAGCATTAGTTCAAGGATATGTATGTTGACATGAATTACCTAAACCACCAAGAGAGTGGATGTGCTTTCAACAAGTGGAGTACGTACTTCACGGGCGTCCGTTTGGATGCAAACTCGGCCCAAATATGGGCTAGAAATTGGTTGAGGCGGACAAAAAAGGACATCCACCCATTTGTGTTGGCGTGTTGAGCCGTGTTTTTTGTCTGCGCGGATGCGAACAGACGGAACACGTCCTTGTGCTGGAATTCGCCTAAGTTAGAAATGTTGATGGTGTCATGATCATGTGAACCATATGTGTTTTATATGGCACACATGTTTTGTAATAATATTATGTATTCACTATCTATGTAGATGTGTGCAACATCAAAGTTTAGAATGGTTGAATTGTGTGTGTGTTAGCTATGAATCTCCTGCATTGTCATAATTTTCCTTTGCAAAATGATCGTTCAATTATATACAAATGAAGTACATATCAGTTAATTGGCATATAATATAAACACATTCACTCAGGCCCTAGAGGCATTACAACAATTTATAGCCAAATATACTGTTCCACAATTATTTTAATCAAATAGCCTTCAGCTTTACACAAATGTATTTTCATAGGAGCTTTTTACTACTCATTATTGCCCCTCCCCTCAAAGTATCTCCACCCGCCCCCAACAGGCCCCCAAGGCACCATTTTTATCGCTGGTGAAAAAAAGCCCAATCGCATACCCAGGAGCTCAAATTTCGCCGATTTGGGCCAAAATTGGCGTCGACGGACCCAGTCGAACCTAGCGCGTTGGGGGTGATAGGAGGCGCTGGAGGAAAGAAAATGGCGCGAAAACAGCAGTCGCCAGATTTCCACCACCGCGGGCCCATCGAGCCAGTGACTCGGCTTCGTCGTCCTCATCGCCTCACCTCGGCTCCTGCACGAATCAATGATGTCGCCGGTCGGCCTTCCATTGATGATGGCGCGGTGAAACCCGGGCCGCAGGAGACGCCACTCCTCGGCGCAGCCGTGGCAGCAACCTCGTCATCAACGAGGGTGGCCGCGCCCCTTCCCCTCCCCGCGGCAACTACCACTTGGTTAAGCCGAAGAAGGAGTCGGCAGCGACCGTCGTGGTGAAGGAGGAGCACGAGGCCATGGCCGCCGACCTCGAGAGCAGCCTTGCCTGGTCACGGTAGGACTACGTGGCACAGGAGATGGAGCGCCAGCGCCTCGCTCTGGAAGAAATTGTCGCGCGACGTCGTGGCCGCGACGAGGGCGGCGTCATCGTGCTCTCTGACAACGACGAGGAGGTCACTGCGCCAAGCCAGCCGGCCCGCAGCAGCGATCCAGGGGAGGGCTGCAGCCAGGCCGCCTCGAAGGATGGTCTGCCAAGCGACGGCGACGAGCGACTACACATCCTTCTACAAACTCCTTGGCATGAATTAGGAGTATTTTTACATTTTATCTATGTAAATTCGCCTAAATATCAATGAATTTACCTATATTTCGTTCAAATTAACTGAATTTCATTGAATTTGGGCTTTTTATTTTTTTTTACGATGTGGATGTGGTCGGAGCTATAAGTTGGTCCTTTCAGAGCATCTTCAACAGCCGCCCAGCGCGCGGCACGCTAAAAATGCGTTTGCAGCGCACCGATCGCGTGCTTTGGCGCGGCGGGGAGCGCTGGCTCCAGCGGCCGCGGTAAACTTTAGCATGCGCACGTAGCTCCAGCAGGCGCACTAAAATGTAGCGCACACGAGCAGCTGGCGCTTGCCATATGTTGCATTTTGGACATGAAATGAATTTCAAACATCAAAACAAAGACATGGCATAATTTAAATCACACAAACAAGTTCATGATGACATAAAAGTTCATGCCCAGAAGTTCAAATTCATGCCCACAACATCATCCAACTAAGTTCAAAATTTGAACCAAGTTCATGACACAAAAGTTCACGCCAACGAAAGGCACATCAACAATCAAGCCTCGTCCTTGTCTTCATCCTCATCTTCCTCCGATTCATCCTCCTCCTCCGAAGATGATTCTTCCTCCTCCTCTTCATTGTCGCGCCGCATCATCATGTGAAGCTCGGAACGTGTTGGCAAGATCTTCAATGGCATCTTTATGCGAAGGTGTGTGAGGCACACCGAAAGACATTCCGCCCATGCCGCCCGGAGGTTCTCCCATGCCTCCCATGAGAGACGCAAAACTCATGCCTCCCATGCCGCCTGGAGGTGCTCCGAAGCCACCCATGCCTCCCATGGTCTCCATGGTAGCCCCAAAGCCACGCATGGCACCCATGCCACCCATGGTAGCTCCGAAACCACCAATGCCTCCCATGCCGCTGATACGTCTCCAACGTCTCTATAATTTTTGATTGCTCCATGCTATATTATCTACTGTTTTGGATGTTTATGGGCTTTATTATACACTTTTATATCATTTTTGGGACTAACCTATTAACTCAGAGCCCAGTGCCAATTTCTGTTTTTACCTTGTTTTAGGGTTTCGAAGAAAAGGAAAATCAAACGGAGTCTAATTGACCTGAAACTTCACGGAACTCATTTTTGGAAGGAAAGAAGCCTAGAAGACATGAAGTGCACATAAGGGAAGCTTCGAGGAGGCCACGAGGTAGGGGGCACGCCCACCCCCCTAGGGTGCGCCCTCCACCCTCATGGTCTCCTCGTGGCTCCCCTGACATATCTCTTTCACCCATATATACCCACGTACCCTAAAACTATCGGGGAGCACAATAGATCGGGAGTTCCGCCGCCAGAAGCCTCTGTAGCCACCGAAAGCCAATCTAGACCCGTTCCGGCACCCTGCTGGAGGGGGCAATCCCTCTCCGGTGGCCATCTTCATCATCTCGGTGCTCTCCATGACGAGGAGGGAGTAATTCCCCCTCGGGGCTGAGGGTATGTACCAGTAGCTATGTGTTTGATCTCTCTTTCTCTCTCTCGTGTTCTTGAGGTGATACGATCTTGATGTATCACGAGCTTTGCTATTATAGTTGGATCCTATGATGTTTTCTCCCCCCTCTACTCTCTTGTAATGGATTGAGTTTCCCCTTTGAAGTTATCTTATCGGATTGAGTCTTTAAAGATTTGAGAACACTTGATGTATGTCTTGTCGTGGATATCTGTGGTGACAATGGGATATCACGTGATTCACTTGATGTATGTTTTGGTGACCAACTTGCGGGTTCCGCCCTGAACTTATGCATAGGGGTTGGCACACGTTTTTGTCGTGATTCTCCGGTAGAAACTTTGGGGCACTCTTCGAGGTTCTATGTGTTGGTTGAATAGATGAATCTGAGATTGTGTGATGCATATCGTATAATCATACCCACGGATACTTGAGGTGACATTGGAGTATCTAGGTGACATTAGGGTTTTGGTTGATTTGTGTCTTAAGGTGTTATTCTAGTACGAACTGTAGAGCTGTTTGTGACACTTACAGGAATAGCCCAACGGATTGATTGGAAAGAATAACTTTGAGGTGGTTTCGTACCCTACCATAATCTCTTCGTTTGTTCTCCGCTATTAGTGACTTTGGAGTGACTCTTTGTTGCATGTTGAGGGATAGTTATGTGATCCAATTATGTTAGTATTGTTGAGGGAACTTGCACTAGCGAAAGTATGAACCCTAGGCCTTATTTCCACGCATTGCAATACCGTTTACGCTCACTTTTATCATTAGTTACCTTGCTGTTTTTATATTTTCAGATTACAAAAACTATTATCTACTATCTATATACCACTTGTATCACCATCTCTTCGCCGAACTTGTGCACCTATACAATTTACCATTGTATTGGGTGTGTTGGGGACACAAGAGTGTCACACCCTAGCTAGTCATGCATTAGAGTGTTGCATCATGTTTACTCTTTCATCAGAAACTTGAAATGGGGATCTGTGAAACCCTCAGAATCATTTTTGAAAATGATCCAAATAAAAATTTCTCCAAAAGGGTCCACGAAAATGCTCATGTTGCTCTCTGAAAATATTGGACAGAGATAAAAATCAAACCAATATTTTTAAGAGCTCATAGGTATTTATTTTGGGCATTTGGAATTAATGCATAAATATTTGCATTGGAAATATATTATTTATATATATATTAATATATGTCCAAATATTATGCCATTTATAAAGGAGCTCTGGAATAATATATCTAGCTCCTGCAAAAATTGGCATAAGGTAAATAAATGATTTAATATATTATTTAAATCAAAACAAATGTCAGAAATTAGAAAACAGAAAATAAATAAAAGGAGGAGCTTACCTGGGCTCCTCCCTGTGCAGCCCAGCCAGCTGGCCGGCCCAGCCAGCAGGCGGCCCAGCCCGCCTTCCTCCTCTGTCGTCTTCGTCCTCGACAGAGGGAGGGGAGTGTGGCCGGCGCGCGCGCGCCACCGTGCCACGCCACCTGCTCGCCTGCCTGCCTGCCCTCCCCTCCTCGTCTCGATGCCCTGGACGACGCCACGCCCTCCCCCCTGCTCTCTCTCACTCTCCCTCGGTTCCTCCCTCCTCTCCCTCGCTCTCTCTCTCACGGCCGAACACCACCGTCGCCGCCGTTCGCCGTAGCAGCCATCTCCGGCCACCCCTCGCTCCCCCGACTAGCTCAGAAGCTCCGCCACAACCCCCTCTTCCTCCCCACCGCTCCACAGCTCCCCGGAAGCCCTGCATCGCCGCCACGTCGCCGTTCCCCTCTTCGGGCTCCGATCATCATCGCCGTCGAATTCGCCGTCTCCGGCGCGTCCCCGAGCCCGCTTCGACGCCCACTGCAACCGCGGTGAGCCCCCGGATCGTTTCCCCCTTCTCCCCTGGTCTCTCCCGACCTCTAGGCCCTAGCCCCACCTTGGCCGAGAGCTCCACGCCGCCGGCGATGTCGCCGTCGTGGCCACGGTCACCGTAGCACCCAACCGAGCACACTATCGTGCTCTACACCTCACTAGGATCACGCAGCACACACTAGCGCCTCCCCAAACCCTCTGCAACATCGATCCCGACCGCACCCGAACTTCGGCCGCCGCTCACGAGCTCGCCGTCGTCGGTACCGGCCACCACAGGCACGGCCACCACCACCGTTCGACGCGCGGGAGCAAGGGCTCTCCAACGAGCCCAAGCACGGCCTCGCCCGTGCCCTGTAACGCGTTTCTGAATCGCGCCGCCGTCTCGGGCCTCGCCGGCGTCGTGTCGCCGGTGGGTTTGACCCACCTTGACCACGGCAGGAACCCCCCTGTGTCCCTGACAGGTGGGCCCAGCCCTGTAGCTAATTAGGATTAGCACTAACCGAATTAGTTAAACTAACTACCCCCCTGACACTGACCAGTGGGCCCCAGCGCCACTAATCCCTAATTAGGATTAATTTAAACCTGTTTAACCCCCCCTGTCACTGACGTGTGGCCCCCACACGTCAGGTTTGACTTCAGCCAGCCGCAGTTGACCACTGACGTCATGCTGACGTCATGCTGGCGCAATAATTATATTTCTGGATTTATATTAAATCAGGAAATTCCAGAATATTATTTAAACTTCAAAAATTTATAACTTTTATTCTGTAACTCCAAATTGGACAAATTATATATGAAAAATGATCAGAAAAATCCAATCTATCCATCCGTACTATTTTCATGCATCATCAAACAAGTTAAATTGATGTTTTAAGCAGAACAAGGAAAAGCACTTTAAAAGGCCATGTTTGAGTTTGAAATTTGAATCTTTGATTCAAATTTGTTCAAACCCTTCTGGTTTTAGTTGCATTAGCCCAACACACTCATATTGCCATGTTTCATGCATGCATCATATTGTTGCACATTGTTTGGTGATGCTTGTGTATCGATGTCCTTTGCGACAGGTTCTGTCCCCGAGGAATACCGTGATTACCCTAACGAAGAACCATATCAGTGCATCGAACCATCAGGCAAGCAACCAACCATTTGATCATATCGATACAATCCCATGTTCTCGCTCCTGCTCTCTTTTACTGCATTAAGACAACGCGTTTCAAACTGTTGTGTGCTACGGTAGTTGAACCCATTTCCTCTGCATGACCTGTCATTGCCACAGTAACTAGATGAAACCCTCTAGCATGTGTAGGAGTTGTTTGAGCCATATGTATGTGTTGTTCCTACCTTGCTATGCCTGCTATGCTTAGAGTCGTGTCAGGTCTGGTTCATCTGGGTGATGGCTAGAGTGAAATGATTATGTCGGTAATGAGAGTGGTGTGGTGAACACGATTTGGTAAAGGTATCGATGAGAGGCCATGTAGGAGTACGTGGTGGGTTGTTTCATTGAAGCCGACCTTAAGCACTGAGATCTATATGTGTGATTTAAGATACAGCTACTACCATGCATTGGGCCCTGAAATATGACCCTGCTCGACTTCTTATTCACCCTAGCTCTCTGTCCAGGAGTTGCAAGTAGTTTCTGGTGTTTGTAGCCTACTGGAGGCCGTGGACAGCGCTGACCGTAGGGTTGGGCTGTGATGCGGTAGGTACGTGGCACGGTGTACCGAATACCCGTTAGGTATCTCGGGAACCCTGTTCACATCGTTCGGGGCCGTATGGGAAACCTCGGCCGGACTCCCTGCGGATGGAACCTGAATAGGCGATAAACCTAGACTAGAGGCTTAAGTGTTTAGGTAGGTCGTGGTCTACACCCACGTCGGCTTTCGCTTGAAGTCTGCCGAGCACATGTCGTGTGCAGACGCTAAGTGGTGGAAACATGTATGAAGAAGTACACCCCTGCAGGGTTAACATGATCTATTCGAATAGCCGCGTCCGCGGTAAAGGACTACTTGGTTGCCTATACAGTTCATAGACAAGTAAATGGAAACCATTAAAAGCCTCAAGATAAGTGTGAGTGCCGAGGATGGCTCTTCCGTAGGATGACGGAGGCGGATCCTCGGTAGTGTATTGAAGTGGTGAGTAGTGGACTCGTGTGCGCAAAACCATTTCAAGTTGGAGTATCGTAGGATAGTCTAGCCAAGAGTCAAAGCTGGCTTGCTGCAATAACTCCACCAACCCTTCTTGATAATATGCATGTATGTAGGATCTGATGTAAGTCTTGCTGAGTACCTTTGTACTCATGTTGCTATAATTTACATTTTTACAGAAGACGCTGCAACCCCTTCTGATGGGTTTTATGTAGACGTTGACATCAACGAGTAGGCTAAAGGCCCAGGTGGTGACCCTGAGCTTGTGAAGGACCACGTAGTATAGCTAGGCTTTCCAAGCCTCTTTTATTTTACTAGTTGTCTGTACTCAGACAATGTACTTCCGCTGTTGGTTTGTATGACTGTATGACTTGAATGTTGGGTCGTGAGACCCGTACCTTTGTGTATGTTATGTATGGCTCCCTGAGCCTTAAATAAAGTACTTGTGTCGTAGAGTCATGTTGTGATGCTTCGTTGTATTTGCACATATCGAGCATATTGTGTGTATGATTGAAATGCTTGGTATGTGTGGGATCTGACTACCTAGTTGTTTATCTTTAGTAGCCTCTCTTACCGGGAAATGTCTCCTAGTGTTACCGCTGAGCCATGGTAGCTTGCTACTGCTCTGGAACACTTAGGCTGGCCGGCATGTGTCCTTCTTCGTTCCTGTGTCTGTCCCTTCGGGGAAATGTCACGCTTTGAGTACCGGAGTCCTGTTAGCCCGCTACAGCCCGGTTTACCGGAGTCCTGCTAGCCCAGTGCTACAACCCGGACCCACTTGCTGATGACCGACACGTTCGAAGCTGGGTCATGGATGCCTGTCCCTGTAAGTCTGTGCCACTTTGGGTTTACGACTAGACATGTCAGCCCGGACTCTTTATCATATGGATGCTAGCAACACTATCATATACGTGAGCCAAAAGGCGCAAACGGTCCCGGGCAAAGGTAAGGCGACACCCGTGGGGATACTGTGCGTGAGGCCGCAAAGTGATATGAGGTGTTACCGGCTAGATCGATGTGACATTGAGTCGGGGGCCTGACAGCGTTGGCATCAGAGCCGGACTGCCTGTAGGTTCTCCAAGCCAAACTGGTCGATGTTGAGTCTAGAAATTCTTTAGTTATATGTAGGGGAATTGTTTGTGGGTTGGAACGTAAGGCTCTTTTTACTCCTTTATCTTATGACATTCTGATCTGAGTCAGTCCATTCTTCCACCGGGGGTTAAGGAATTAGGATCTATTCTCTCTATCAGGATCACGTGTTACTAATCAGTAGTACCTTATAAGTTTGATGGATACAAGCCCAATTCAGTTCTACTACCACATTATGTTGTTAGAATGGATTCAGAACTTTGATATGATGATGTTGAGTGTGTACGAAATCCTTTGTCAAATGTCTCAAATCCTTCTTGAGCATTTACAGCTGTTATGCTGCTGAAATTTTGCTAGAAATTCTAATGCCTTTGCATTATGATTGTGCTTTCAGATGGCCACTCGCGACCTCAATCAAGTGGTTCGCCTGACTCGATGCCTAGATGTACCCGGCCATACTGCCAAGTTGGTCAGGGTAATGACTGAGGCTGGATACCGCTGGTATCCTGAGTACACGGTCGAAGAGCAATTTCGGGACTTTAATCAAAGCCAGTATCTCTGCACTGTCAGGATATTTCCATCTTATCCTGGATCCACCGAGCCCCTTCACTGCTCCTATGGACTCGGGGTTATTATTGAGATGGCTGTGCAGGACGCCGCCTACTCTATGATGACCATTATGCGAGTCAGATCTGGTCTATTTCGAGACTCTGATTTCCGGTATATGCCAGGATCACTTCCGGGAGCACAAGGGTATCTCCAGGCTATCTATGCTGACCCCACTCAGGAGGATTCACGGACTCGCACCACTGCGGAGATGCTCGAGGATAAGGACCGTGAAAATCGGGCCTTGAGGTTAGAGCTCTTCAATACCCGTGCTGACCACTGGGCCACTTTGACTCGGTTCGCACCGGCGGTGCAAGCTGGATTTTCAGATATGCGCGATCTCTATCCTGTGAGATCTGCTCTGCCAGACGTGATGGGTTGGCGTGATGTAGGAGGCATCACCCCACCTCGCGGTCCCCGCAGGCCACCGTCTGTTGGTCCAAGACTTCATCCTAGCCCCTATGGTCCACAAGCTCCGCGAGACCGTCTGTTTCCGAATGATCATGTTGAGCTTCCAGGC
This sequence comes from Triticum aestivum, assembly GCF_018294505.1. Lineage (NCBI taxonomy): Eukaryota > Viridiplantae > Streptophyta > Magnoliopsida > Poales > Poaceae > Triticum > Triticum aestivum. The sequence goes on along the minus strand of NC_057812.1, from coordinate 374,253,456 downwards.
TATGGAGGTGACTTCTACGAGGACTACTACGGATCGGTCTGAGTTAGTGGTAGTATCACTAGTTCGCACTAGCTGTGTCATCTATCGTCCCGCGTGACTCGTGGGATATGACCTAGTTTGTATTTTTTTCGGAGGTGTAGAAAAATAATGTATAGGAGCTTGGAATGCCTTCGATGAGATGTAATCCTCCTTTCACCGTAATAGTACTTCGTTTGGTCTTGTACTAAACCCTGTATGGTGTGTATGACGATGGAATAAAAGAAGCAGTTTCTGTATCTACCATGTCATACGGATGATCATCTTGCATTCCGAGTTATTCCTTACATTATGTATCCTATGTCGGAATTTTACCATCCTGACTAAATCATTGTCTTGTTCACCTAGGATGGTCAACACGCGCGCTAACCCTGCTTCCCAAGAGCAGGCCGAGGGCAGTGAAGTCAGGGATGCAAATCTGCCTCATCCTCCTTCCCTAGCCGAGGTTATGATGGAAGCTGAGAGAAACAAGCGGGAGACCAACCGTTTGTTGGAGCGTATTGAACAGAACACGGCACACCATCAGAGGACTAACGTGGTGTCACTCAGTGATTTTATCAAATTGCATCCACCCACGTTCCACCACTCCGTCGAGCCTCTCGACGCTGATGACTGGCTTCGCAGTATCTCTCACAAACTGCGTTTCGCGCTGGTAGCGGAGGCTGACAAGGTCACCTTTGCTGCATATCATCTTGAAGGCCCCGCCAGTCTATGGTGGAAGAATTATGGAGCTATGCGCCCGGCGGGCCATGTCACTACTTGGGCTGAATTCAGCGAGGCTTTCCGTGAACATCACATTCCGGAGGGTCTCATGGACCGTAAACGTGAAGAATTTTGCAGTTTCACCCAAGGCCGACTTTCTGTGGATGCTTACAGCAGGGAGTTTGGTAACCTCGCACGATATGCAACTGAGGAAGTGTCTACTGATGCCAAGAAGCAAGCAAGGTTCCGTAAGGGCCTTAGTCCTGAGCTTCATCGTGACCTCCGTCTGCATGAGTGCACATCTTTCCAGAAACTTGTCAACAAAGCCATCAGTGCTGAAACTGGTCAGACTGACTATGACGCAACATGCAAGCATGGCCGTGACATGGGTTCCTCATCCGGTGCTGGTTCTTAGAAGCGCCGCGTGTGGGTACCCAACACCGCCCTGCCACCCAGGTTCACACCGAGGCCATCTTTCCAGGTGCCTCGCCCTGTTCAACAGTCTGCACCGGCCAAGCCCTATGGGGGTCCAAACAATAATGCTCCTCCACGTACCAGTTCCGTGACTTGTTTCAAGTGTGGGGAATCTGGTCACTATATGCGTGAGTGTCCCCAGACCAACCCCAACCAGTCTGCTAAAGCTGTTGGCCGTGGCAAGCCGACAGGAAAAATATTCCACGCCAAGCCGGTCACTGCTTCACGTGGCCATGTCAACTGTATCTCTACCGAAGAAGCTCAAGGGGATCCCAACGTCGTTCTCGGTATGCTTCTTGTTAATTGCCACCCGGCATCTGTTCTTTTCGATACAGGAGCCTCTCATTCTTTTATATCCGAAAATTATGCTCGTTTGCATAACGTCGCATTTGGTGATATGCCAACCTCTATGGTAATTCAAACTCCGGGATCCAAATGGCAAACTTCTAGAGTAAGCCATGGAAATGAAATCCAAGTCGACAGACTTGTTTTCCTTGCATCGTTGATAGCTCTTAAATCTTCAGATATTAATATCATTCTGGGTATGGACTGGATGTCGGCTCATCATGCCCAAATTGATTGCTTCTCTAGGACTGTTCAACTCACCCATCCTTCGGGGAAGATAGTCAATGTCTTGACCCGAATAGCCAAGCGACAATTATATTCTCTTAACGCCAGCCCTTTGCCAGACCTTGAGGACATTTCGGTAGTCCGTGACTTCCCGGATGTCTTTCCAGAGGAATTGCCAGGTGTTCCACCTGACAGGGATGTTGAGTTCGTAATAGACCTCATTCCAGGAACCGTTCCGATTGCTAGAAGACCTTATAAGATGGCATCCCTAGAGCTAGCCGAGCTTAAGAAACAACTCGATGAGTCCTTGAAAAAGGGTTTCATCCGACCTAGTTCATCTCCGTGGGCTTGCCCCGTCCTATTCGTTAAGAAGAAGGATGGTACGGACCGGATGGTTGTAGATTACCCGACCTGTCAATTTGGTCACAATCAAGAACAAATATCCACTTCCCAGGATCAACGATCTGTATGATCAGCTCGCTGGATCCTCAGTCTTCTCCAAGATGGATTTGAGGTTGGGCTACCATCAAAATCAAAATCAGAAACGGGGACATTCCTAAAACGGCCTTTGTTACTCGTTATGGCCAATACGAGTACAACCGTCATGTCCTTCCGGTTTAACCAACGCCTCCAAGCCACCTTTCTCGGTTAATGAACTCAATCTTCATGGAGTATTTGGATAAATTCGTCGTGGTTTACCTCGATGATATACTCATCTACTCCAAGAACGAGGAGAACATGCGAACATCTAAGGCTAGTGTTGAAAGAAACTTCGAGAGCATCGCCTTTATGCCAAATTTTCTAAATGTGAATTCTGGTTGTCAGAAGTGACCTATCTGGGTCATGTAATATCTGGTAAAGGTATTGCTGTTAACCCTGAGCGAGTTCAAGTCGTCCTTAATTGGACTCCACCTGAATCGGTCAAGCAAGTTCGGAGTTTTCTGGGCTTAGCGAGCTATTGCCGTCGCTTTGTCGAGAACTTCTCCAAGGTTGCTAAACCTCTAACCGAACTCCTCAAGAAAGATAAGAAGTTCGAATGGACTCCACAATGTGAGCACAGCTTTCAGGAACTGAAAAGACGCCTGACCTCTGCTCCCGTACTGGTACCGCCAGACTTCTCCAAGGACTTTGTTATCTACTGCGACGCCTCGCGACAAGGACTAGGCTGTATTCTCATGCAAGATCGACACGTAATTGCTTACGCCTCACGGCAATTGCACCCACATGAGGAGAATTATCCTACTCATGATCTAGAGCTTGCAGCCGTAGTCTATGCACTTAAGACCTGGCGACATTACCTCCTCGGTAATCGTTGCGAAATATTCACTGATCACCAAAGTCTGAAGTACATCTTCACCCAACCGGATCTGAACCTCAGGCAAAGACGTTGGGTTGAGTTGATCACAGACTTCGACTTAGGAATAACCTACACCCCAGGGAAAGCCAACGTCATGGCTGATGCGCTAAGTCGTAAATCTTATTGTAACAACCTGATGTTACAACAAAGTCAACCGCTTCTCCATGAGGAATTTCGGAAGCTTAACCTTCACATTGTACCTCAAGGTTTTCTTTCCACCTTGGTAGCAAAACCTACTCTTACGGATCAAATCATCGCTGCCCAAAAGCGAGATAAGGGAATATCTAAAATCAAAGAGAACATTGCTAGCGGAGGTGCTAGTTGTTTCTCCACAAATGATCATGGTGTTGTGTACTTTGAGAACCGTCTAGTGGTTCCCAAGAACTAACATCTACGGCAGTTGATCCTTAAGGAGGCTCATGAATCTCCTCTCACCATTCATCCCGGTAGTACTAAGATGTATCAGGACCTACGCCAGAGGTTCTGGTGGACTAGGATGAAGAGAGAAATTGCTCAGTATATTGCTAATTGCGACGTCTGTCGTCGTGTAAAAGCAGAGCATCAACGGCCTGCTGGCACCCTTCAACCCTTAGCTATTCCTGAATGGAAATGGGATAAAATTGGTATGGATTTCATTACCGGTTTTCCCAGGACCAAGAGAGGGAATAATGCTATTTTCGTCGTGGTCGATCGTCTTTCCAAAGTAGCCCATTTCTTACCTGTTCGTGAGAGTATAACCGCTAGTCAGCTGGCAGATTTGTACATCTCCCGAATAGTGTCTCTCCATGGTGTTCCTTTGGAAATTAACTCGGATCGAGGAAGTCTTTTCACCTCTCGATTTTGGGAAAGCTTCCAAAATGCTATGGGAACCCGTCTCTTCTTTAGCACCGCTTTCCACCCTCAGTCGAGTGGTCAAGTGGAACGCGTCAACCAAATTCTAGAAGACATGCTTCGAGCCTCTGTTATCTCTTTCGGAATGGACTGGGAGAAGTGCCTTCCATTTGCCGAATTCGCCTACAACAACAGCTATCAATCTAGCTTGGGTAAAGCCCCTTTTGAAGTTCTCTATGGACGACGGTGTCGAACACCCCTTAACTGGTCAGAGATCGGGGAAAGACAATTCTTTGGCCCGGATATGATTCAGGAAGCAGAAGAACAAGTTCGCATCGTTCGTGAAAAGTTGAAAACAGCCCAATCTCGTCAAAAGAGTCAATATGACCGAAAACATAAGGCTATGACTTTCGAGGTTGACGAGAAGGCTTACCTTCGGGTCACCCCTCTGAAGGGAACCCATCGTTTCGGTATCAAAGGCAAATTGGCTCCTCGTTACATTGGACCTTTTCGCATTCTCGCCAAACGAGGAGAAGTTGCCTACCAGTTGGAACTACCTCCGCACCTCTCTAGAGTCCACGATGTCTTCCACGTTTCTCAACTCAGGCGTTGCTTCTCGGATCCTATCCGTGAAGTGGACCACGAAACGCTTGATCTCCAAGATAATCTTACATATCGAGAGTACCCCATTCGTATCCTCGATCAGGCCGAACGTACCACCCGACGTCATAATATCAAGTTTCTCAAAGTTTAATGGTCGCACCATTCTGAGGATGAAGCAACCTGGGAAAGGGAGGATCGTCTTCGACTCGAGTATCCCGCCTTCTTCCCGGAGGAACCCAAATCTCGGGACGAGATTCTTTTGAGTGGGGGTGAGTTGTCACACCCTAGCTAGTCATGCATTAGAGTGTTGCATCATGTTTACTCTTTCATCAGAAACTTGAAATGGGGATCTGTGAAACCCTCAGAATCATTTTTGAAAATGATCCAAATAAAAATTTCTCCAAAAGGGTCCAAGAAAATGCTCATGTTGCTCTCTGAAAATATTGGACAGAGATAAAAATCAAACCAATATTTTTAAGAGCTCATAGGTATTTATTTTGGGCATTTGGAATTAATGCATAAATATTTGCATTGGAAATATATTATTTATATATATATTAATATATGTCCAAATATTATGCCATTTATAAAGGAGCTCTGGAATAATATATCTAGCTCTTGCAAAAATTGGCATAAGGTAAATAAATGATTTAATATATTATTTAAATCAAAACAAATGTCAGAAATTAGAAAACAGAAAATAAATAAAAGGAGGAGCTTACCTGGGCTCCTCCCTGTGCAGCCCAGCCAGCTGGCCGGCCCAGCCAGCAGGCGGCCCAGCCCGCCTTCCTCCTCTGTCGTCTTCGTCCTCGACAGAGGGAGGGGAGTGTGGCCGGCGCGCGCGCGCCACCGTGCCACGCCACCTGCTCGCCTGCCTGCCTGCCCTCCCTCCTCGTCTCGATGCCCTGGACGACGCCACGCCCTCCCCCCTGCTCTCTCTCACTCTCCCTCGGTTCCTCCCTCCTCTCCCTCGCTCTCTCTCTCACGGCCGAACACCACCGTCGCCACCGTTCGCCGTAGCAGCCATCTCCGGCCACCCCTCGCTCCCCCGACTAGCTCAGAAGCTCCGCCACAACCCCCTCTTCCTCCCCACCGCTCCACAGCTCCCCGGAAGCCCTGCATCGCCGCCACGTCGCCGTTCCCCTCTTCGGGCTCCGATCATCGTCGCCGTCGAATTCGCCGTCTCCGGCGCGTCCCCGAGCCCGCTTCGACGCCCACTGCAACCGCGGTGAGCCCCCGGATCGTTTCCCCCTTCTCCCCTGGTCTCTCCCGACCTCTAGGCCCTAGCCCCACCTTGGCCGAGAGCTCCACGCCGCCGGCGATGTCGCCGTCGTGGCCACGGTCACCGTAGCACCCAACCGAGCACACTATCGTGCTCTACACCTCACTAGGATCACGCAGCACACACTAGCGCCTCCCCAAACCCTCTGCAACATCGATCCCGACCGCACCCGAACTTCGGCCGCCGCTCACGAGCTCGCCGTCGTCGGTACCGGCCACCACAGGCATGGCCACCACCACCGTTCGACGCGCGGGAGCAAGGGCTCTCCAACGAGCCCAAGCACGGCCTCGCCCGTGCCCTGTAACGCGTTTCCGAATCGCGCCGCCGTCTCGGGCCTCGCCGGCGTCGTGTCGCCGGTGGGTTTGACCCACCTTGACCACGGCAGGAACCCCCCTGTGTCCCTGACAGGTGGGCCCAGCCCTGTAGCTAATTAGGATTAGCACTAACCGAATTAGTTAAACTAACTACCCCCCCTGACACTGACCAGTGGGCCCCAGCGCCACTAATCCCTAATTAGGATTAATTTAAACCTGTTTAACCCCCCTGTCACTGACGTGTGGCCCCCACACGTCAGGTTTGACTTCAGCCAGCCGCAGTTGACCACTGACGTCATGCTGACGTCATGCTGGCGCAATAATTATATTTCTGGATTTAAATTAAATCAGGAAATTCCAGAATATTATTTAAACTTCAAAAATTCATAACTTTTATTCTGTAACTCCAAATTGGACAAATTATATATGAAAAATGATCAGAAAAATCCAATCTATCCATCCGTACTATTTTCATGCATGATCAAACAAGTTAAATTGATGTTTTAAGCAGAACAAGGAAAAGCACTTTAAAAGGCCATGTTTGAGTTTGAAATTTGAATCTTTGATTCAAATTTGTTCAAACCCTTCTGGTTTTAGTTGCATTAGCCCAACACACTCATATTGCCATGTTTCATGCATGCATCATATTGTTGCACATTGTTTGGTGATGCTTGTGTATCGATGTCCTTTGCGACAGGTTCTGTCCCCGAGGAATACCGTGATTACCCTAACGAAGAACCATATCAGTGCATCGAACCATCAGGCAAGCAACCAACCATTTGATCATATCGATACAATCCCATGTTCTCGCTCCTGCTCTCTTTTACTGCATTAAGACAACGCGTTTCAAACTGTTGTGTGCTACGGTAGTTGAACCCATTTCCACTGCATGACCTGTCATTGCCACAGTAACTAGATGAAACCCTCTAGCATGTGTAGGAGTTGTTTGAGCCATATGTATGTGTTCTTCCTACCTTGCTATGCCTGCTATGCTTAGAGTCGTGTCAGGTCTGGTTCATCTGGGTGATGGCTAGAGTGAAATGATTATGTCGGTAATGAGAGTGGTGTGGTGAACACGATTTGGTAAAGGTATCAATGAGAGGCCATGTAGGAGTACGTGGTGGGTTGTTTCATTGAAGCCGACCTTAAGCACTGAGATCTGTATGTGTGATTTAAGATACAGCTACTACCATGCATTGGGCCCTGAAATATGACCCCGCTCGACTTCTTATTCACCCTAGCTCTCTGTCCAGGAGTTGCAAGTAGTTTCTGGTGTTTGTAGCCTACTGGAGGCCGTGGACAGCGCTGACCGTAGGGGTGGGTTGTGATGCGGTAGGTACGTGGCACGGTGTACCGAATACCCGTTAGGTATCTCGGGAACCCTGTTCACATCGTTCGGGGCCGTATGGGAAACCTCGGCCGGACTCCCTGTGGATGGAACCTGAATAGGCGATAAACCTAGACTAGAGGCTTAAGTGTTTAGGTAGGTCGTGGTCTACACCCACGTCGGCTTTCGCTTGAAGTCTGCCGAGCACATGTCGTGTGCAGACGCTAAGTGGTGGAAACATGTATGAAGAAGTACACCCCTACAGGGTTAACATGATCTATTCGAATAGCCGCGTCCGCGGTAAAGGACTACTTGGTTGCCTATACAGTTCATAGACAAGTAAATGGAAACCATTAAAAGCCTCAAGATAAGTGTGAGTGCCGAGGATGGCTCTTCCGTAGGATGACGGAGGCGGATCCTCGGTAGTGTATTGAAGTGGTGAGTAGTGGACTCGTGTGCGCAAAACCATTTCAAGTTGGAGTATCGTAGGATAGTCTAGCCAAGAGTCAAAGCTGGCTTGCTGCAATAACTCCACCAACCCTTCTTGATAATATGCATGTATGTAGGATCTGATGTAAGTCTTGCTGAGTACCTTTGTACTCATGTTGCTATAATTTACATTTTTACAGAAGACGCTGCAACCCCTTCTGATGGGTTTTATGTAGACGTTGACATCAACGAGTAGGCTAAAGGCCCAGGTGGTGACCCTGAGCTTGTGAAGGACCACGTAGTATAGCTAGGCTTTCCAAGCCTCTTTTATTTTACTAGTTGTCTGTACTCAGACAATGTACTTCCGCTGTTGGTTTGTATGACTGTATGACTTGAATGTTGGGTCGTGAGACCCGTACCTTTGTGTATGTTATGTATGGCTCCCTGAGCCTTAAATAAAGTACTTGTGTCGTAGAGTCATGTTGTGATGCTTCGTTGTATTTGCACATATCGAGCATATTGTGTGTATGATTGAAATGCTTGGTATGTGTGGGATCTGACTACCTAGTTGTTTATCTTTAGTAGCCTCTCTTACCGGGAAATGTCTCCTAGTGTTACCGCTGAGCCATGGTAGCTTGCTACTGCTCTGGAACACTTAGGCTGGCCGGCATGTGTCCTTCGTTCCTGTGTCTGTCCCTTCGGGGAAATGTCACGCTTTGAGTACCGGAGTCCTGTTAGCCCGCTACAGCCCGGTTTACCGGAGTCCTGCTAGCCCAGTGCTACAGCCCGGACCCACTTGCTGATGACCGACACGTTCGAAGCTGGGTCATGGATGCCTGTCCCTGTAAGTCTGTGCCACTTTGGGTTTACGACTAGACATGTCAGCCCGGACTCTTTATCATATGGATGCTAGCGACACTATCATATACGTGAGCCAAAAGGCGCAAACGGTCCCGGGCAAAGGTAAGGCGACACCCGTGGGGATACCGTGCGTGAGGCCGCAAAGTGATATTAGGTGTTACCGGCTAGATCGATGTGACATTGAGTCGGGGGCCTGACAAAGAGACTCTTTGTTATTTGGTTGCAGGGTTGCTTGAGAGAGACCATCTTCATCCTACGCCTCCTACGGATTGATAAACCTTAGGTCATCCACTTGAGGGAAATTTGCTACTGTCCTACAAACCTCTGCACTTGGAGGGCCAACAACGTCTACAAGAAGAAGGTTGTGTAGTAGACATCAAGCTCTTTTCTGGCGATGTTGCCGGGGAGGCTAGCGCTTGAAGGTATATCTTTAGATCTTGCAATCGAGTCTTTTAGTTTCTTGTTTTATCACTAGTTTAGTTTATAAAAGAAAATTACAAAAAAATTGGAATTAAGGATACCTCATATGCTTCATCTTTTTAATATCTATCATGAAAATAAGGATTCCGATAATTGTGCTCAAGTGCTAGAAGAAGAATGCATTAAAATGTTTGGCACTTGAATGATGAGCATGATTGCAATGTTGTCAGTATGAATTCCTTGAATATCCATGATGCTAATGATATGCAAAGCCACAAGCTTGGGGAAGCTATGTTTGATGAAGATGATATTTTTTGTCCCCCAAGTTTTGATGAGCAAATTTATTATGATGAAAGCATGCCTCCTATCTATGTTGATTATTGTGATGACACGTATTCTTTAAAGAATAATGATAACCATGAAACTTGTCATCTTGATCTTAATTTTCAATCACATGATAGTTATTTTGTTGAGTTTGCTCCCACTATTATTCATGAGAAGAAATTTGCTTACGTGGAGAGTAATAAAAATTCTATGCTTGTAGATCATGAAAAGAATGCTTTTTAGGTACTGGTTATATTGTTGAATTCATTCATGATGTTACTAAAAATTATTATGAGGGAGGAATTTATGCTTGTAGGAATTGCAATAATATTAAGTTTCCTCTCTATGTGCTTAAAGTTTTGAAGTTATGCTTGTTTTACCTTCCTATGCAAGTTGATTCTTGTTCCCACAAGTTGTTTGCTCACAAAATCCCTATGCATAGGAAGAGGGTTAGGCTTAAATGTGCTAGTCATATTCGTCATGATGCTCTCTTTATGTTACAATTATTATCCTTTATGTGAGCATCATTGAAATCATCATGCCTAGCTAGGGGCGTTAAACGATAGCGCTTGTTGGGAGGCAACCCAACTTTATTTTTTCCTTTCTTTTTGTTCCTGTTTAGTAATAAATAATTCATCTAGCCTCTGTTTATATGTGGTTTTATGCTTTTAATTAGTGTTTGTGCCAAGTAGAACCTTTGAGAAGACTTGGGGAAAGTCTTGTTGATCATGCTGTAAAAAACAGAAACTTTAGCGCTCACGAGAATTGCTACCATTTTTATTTGGAGAGTGATATGTAGTTAATTCCTTTTGCAGATGATTAATAGACAAATTACTCAGGTCCAGCAATTTATTTTAGAATTGTATGAGTTCCAGAACTATACGTTTGATCCAGATTACTACAGACTGTTCTGTTTTTGACAGATTCTGTTTTCGATGTGTTGTTTGCTTATTTTGATGAATCTATGAGTAGTATTGGAGGGTATGAACCATAGATAAGTTGGAATACAGTAGGTTTAACACCAATATAAATAAAGAATGAGTTCATTATAGTACCTAAGTGGTGATTTATTTTCTTATACTAACGGAGCTTACGAGTTTTCTGTTAAGTTTTGTGTTGTGAAGTTTTCAAGTTTTGGGTAAGGATTCGATGGACTATGGAATAAGGAGTGGAAAGAGCCTAAGATTTGGGATTCCCAAGGAACCCCAAGGTAATATTCAAGGATAGCCAAGAGCCTAAGCTTGGGGATGCCCCGGAAGGCATCCCCTCTTTCGTCTTCGTTCATCGGTAACTTTACTTGGAGCTATATTTTTATTCGCCACATGATATGTGTTTTGCTTGGAGCATCAATTTATTTTGTTAGGATTTGCTTGCTGTTATTTAGAACAATGTTTTGCATCTTTTATTTCAATAAAACTGGCATTGATAGCCTTTACTATGCCTATTTTAGAAGTCCACATGTTGCTGTTTGAAAACAGAAAGTTTACCGCTGTTGCAATAATTCCCTAGAAAAGTAAGAATTTGATAAAATGTTGAAAACTTTTGCATATTAAGCTCTGATAAATTTACTACAGTGTGAATTTTCTTTTATAATTTTTGGATCTAGGGAAGTATGGATGTTGCTGCATTCTTTACAGACTGTCCTGTTTAGGCAGATTGCTGTTATGTTTGCATTGTTTGCATATGTTTGCTTCTTTAATGATTCTATTTGAGGATAGGACTATTAAATATGCAGAGGCATTTAGTATGCAATGTTGAATAATAATTTTAGTGATTTGCTACAGTATAGTATGATAAGGTTTTTGCAATGGTTTATACTAACTTATCTCACGAGTCCTTGTTGAGTTTTGTGTGGATGAAGCTTTTGGGATTTAGGAGACCGTGATATGAGAGGAATTAAGGAGACACGAAAGCTAAAGCTTGGGGATGCCCAAGGCATCCCAAGATAAATATTTCAAGAAGTCTCAAGCATCTAAGCTTGGGGATGCCCCGGTTGGCATCCCACCTTTCTTCTTCAACAACTATCGGTTAGTTTCGGTTGATCCTAAGTTTTTGCTTCTTCACATGATGTTTGCCATTCTTAGATGTCATTTTATTTTGATTTGCTTGTTGTTTGAATAGAATACCAAGATCTGAAATTATTAAATGTTAGAGAGTCTTCACATAGTTGCATAATTATTCGACTACTCATTGATCTTCACTTATATCTTTCGGAGTAGTTTGTCATTTTCTCTAGTGCTTCACTTATATCTTTTAGAGCATGGTGGTAGTTTCATTTTGAAGAAATAGATGAACTCTCATGCTTCACTTAGATTATTTTGAGAGTCTTAAATAGCATGGTTATTTGCTTAAAATCCTAATATGCTAGGTATACAAGATTAGTAAAAACTTTCATATAGAGTGTATTGAATGCTACAAGAAGTTTGATGCTTGATGATTGTTTTGAGATATGGAGGTAATAATATCAAAGTCATGCTAGTTGAGTAGTTGTGAATTTGAGAAATGCTTGTGTTGAAGTTTGCAAGTCCCGTAGCATGCACGTATGGTAAACGTTGTGTAACAAATTTGAAACGTGAGGTGTTATTTGATTGTCCTCCTTATGAGTGGCGGTCGGGGACGAGCGATGGTCTTTTCCTACCAATCTATCCCCCTAGGAGCATGCGCAGTGCCGAGGTTTTTGATGACCTGTAGATTTTTGCAATAAGTATGTGAGTTCTTTATGACTAATGTTGAGTCCATGGATTAAACGCACTCTCACCCTTCCTTCATTGCTAGCCTCTTCGGTACCGTGCATTGCCCTTTCTCACATTGAGAGTTGGTGCAAACATTGCCGGTGCATCCAAACCCCGTGATATGATACGCTCTTTCACACATAAGCCTCCTTATATCTTCCTCAAAACAGCCACCATACCTACCTATTATGGCATTTCCATAGCCATTCCGAGATATATTGCCATGCAACTTTCCACCATTCCGTTTATCATGACACATTCATCATTGTCATATTGCTTAGCATGATCATGTAGTTGACATAGTATTTGTGGCAAAGCCACCGTTCATAATTCTTTCATACTTGTCACTCTTGATTCATTGCATATCCCGGTACACCACCGGAGGCATTCATATAGAGTCATCTTTGTTCTAGTATCGAGTTGTAATCATTGAGTTGTAAATAAATAGAAGTGTGATGATCATCATTTTCTAGAGCATTGTCCCAAGTGAGGAATAAAAAAAGGAGAAAGGCCATAAAAAGAGAAGGCCCAAAAAATGAAAAAAAATGAAAATGAGAGAAAAAGAGAGAAGGTATAATGCTACTATCCTTTGCCACACTTGTGCTTCAAAGTAGCACCATAATCTTCATGATAGAGAGTCTCTTGTTTTGTCACTTTCATATACTAGTGGGAATTTTTCATTATAGAACTTGGCTTGTATATTCCAACAATGGGCCTCATCAAGTGCCCTAGGTCTTCGTGAGCAAGCAAGTTGGATGCACACCCACTTAGTTTCTTTTGTTGAGTTTTCATACATTTATAGCTCTAGTGCATCCGTTGCATGGCAATCCCTACTCCTTGCATTAACATCAATCGATGGGCATCTCCATAGCCCATTGATTAGCCTCGTTGATGTGAGACTTTCTCCTTTTTGTCTTCTTCACATAACCCCCTCATTATTCTATTCCACCCATAGTGCTATATCCATGGCTCGCTCTCATGTATTGCGTGAAAGTTTATAGGTTTGAGATTACTAAAGTATGAAACAATTGCTTGGCTTGTCATCGGGGTTGTGCATGATGAGAGCATTCTTGTGTGACGAAAATGGAGCATGACTAAACTATATGATTTTGTAGGGATGAACTTTCTTTGGCCATGTTATTTTGAGAAGACATAATTGCTTAGTTAGTATGCTTGAAGTATTATCATTTTTATGTCAATATGAATTTTTGTCTTAAATCTTTCAATCTGAATATTCATGCCACAATTAAGAAGAATTACATTGAAATTATGCCAAGTACCACTCCGCATCAAAAATTCTGTTTTTATCATTTACCTACTCGAGGACGAGCAGGAATTAAGCTTGGGGATGCTGATACGTCTCCAACGTATCTATAATTTTTGATTGCTCCATGCTATATTATCTACTGTTTTGGATGTTTTATGGGCTTTATTATACACTTTTATATCATTTTTGGGACTAACCTAACCCAGAGCCCAGTGCCAGTTTCTGTTTTTACCTTGTTTTAGGGTTTCGAAGAAAAGGAAAATCAAACGGAGTCTAATTGACCTGAAACTTCACGGGGAACTCATTTTTGGAAGGAAAGAAGCCCAGAAGACTTGAAGTGCACGTAAGGGAAGCTACGAGGAGGCCACGAGGTAGGGGGTGCACCCACCCCCTAGGGCGCGTCCTCCACCCTCGTGGGCCCCTCGTGGCTCCCCTAACATATCTATTTCACCCATATATACCCACGTACCCTAAAACTATCGGGGAGCACAATAGATCGGGAGTTCCGCCGCTAGAAGCCTCCGTAGCCACCGAAAGCCAATCTAGACCCATTTCGGCACCCTACCGGAGGGGACAATCCCTCTCCGGTGGCCATCTTCATCATCCTGGTGCTCTCCATGACGAGGTGGGAGTAGTTCTCCCTCGGGGCTGAGGGTATGTACCAGTAGCTATGTGTTTGATCTCTCTCTCTCTCTCTCTCGTGTTCTTGAGGTGATACGATCTTGATGTATCACGAGCTTTGCTATTATAGTTGGATCCTATGATGTTTTCTCCCCCCTCTACTCTCTTGTAATGGATTGAGTTTCCCCTTTGAAGTTATCTTATCGGATTGAGTCTTTAAAGATTTGAGAACACTTGATGTATGTCTTGCCGTGGATATCTGTGGTGACAATGGGATATCACGTGATTCACTTGATGTATGTTTTGGTGACCAACTTGCGGGTTCCGCCCATGAACTTATGCATAGGGGTTGGCACACGTTTTCGTCGTGATTCTCTGGTAGAAACTTTGGGGCACTCTTCGAGGTTCTATGTGTTGGTTGAATAGATGAATCTAAGATTGTGTGACGCATATCGTATAATCATACCCACGGATACTTGAGGTGACATTGGAGTATCTAGGTGACATTAGGGTTTTGGTTGATTTGTGTCTTAAGGTGTTATTCTAGTACGAACTCTAGGGTTGTTTGTGACACTTACAGGAATAACCCAATGGATTGATTGGAAAGAATAACTTTGAGGTGGTTTCGTACCCTACCATAATCTCTTCGTTTGTTCTCCACTATTAGTGACTTTCGAGTGACTCTTTTTTGCATGTTGAGGGATAGTTATGTGATCCAATTATGTTAGTATTGTTGAGGGAATTTGCACTAGCGAAAGTATGAACCCTAGGACTTATTTCCACGCATTGCAATACTGTTTACGCTCACTTTTATCATTATTTACTTTGCTGTTTTTATATTTTCAGATTACAAAAACTATTATCTACTATCTATATACCACTTGTATCACCATCTCTTTGCTGAACTAGTGCACCTATACAATTTACCATTGTATTGGGTGTGTTGGGGACACAAGAGACTCTTTGTTATTTGGTTGCAAGGTTGCTTGAGAGAGACCATCTTCATCCTATGCCTCCTACGGATTGATAAACCTTAGGTCATCCACTTGAGGGAAATTTGCTACTGTCCTACAAACCTGTGCACTTGGAGGCCCAACAATGTCTAGAAGAAGAAGGTTGTGTAGTAGACATCAGCCGCCAAGGCCACCGCCACCCATGCCGCCAAGGCCATCACCACCCATGCCGCGAATCATGGCTCTTTTTTGGATCAAGACTTGTTCACGGGCAAGATTGACATACTCCTTTTGCGCCTCATTGAGGATAGATGTGTCCATGAAGAACAAGTACTTCTCCTAATCCAACAACCTAGATCGCTCCTCCATGCCCACCTTCCTCTCCTCCAATGCCACCTTCCTCTCCTCGGCCGCCACCCTCCTCTCCTCGGCCTCTAACCTCATCTCCTCGGTCGCGACATCTTGGTTCCTTGTCATCTTCCTCACCTCATTTGCTTCTTTTATTTCCTTCACAATAGCTTCCATAGCATTTTTGAGCTCATCATCTCCTTTCCTCTTCTTCTTTTCTTTTGCATCTTTCTTGCACCCATTCGGTCGATTTGGCTTCGAGTATGAAATTGAATGTGTGTTATATCGACAAGAGGGGGTGAATAGGCGATATTACAAATTCTTCACTGAGGAAATTCAAGGTGAGGAATTTCCTAAGTCACGAACGACTAGCAATGGAATAAGAACTCAAATGCAAGCGTAACAAAGCTATAGCACAGTCATCATGATGAAATGAAAACAAGTACAGAGTACAAGTAGCGTAAACACAGGATAAGCAGGCTGAAGACAAAGTGACTGAAGAATTGGGATGGAGGAAATTGAGAAAGTCTTCATTCAAAGTCGTCAAACAGTATCGATCAAGTACTTCTTCACAAGAATGAGGAAATGAAAGGGTTGAGGAAATAGAACTAGTAGCTTGGTGAATACGATGATTTGGTAGACCAGTTCCAACTGTTGTGACAGTCATACGTCTAGTTGGAGCAGCTAGGTATTTAAACCTGAGGACACACAGTCCTCACCGTATTCTCCTTGAGCTAAGGTCACACAGACCTCTCCCAATCACTCGTGGTAAGTCTTCAGGTGACTTCCAAACCTTCACAAACTCGGTCACTCGGTGATCCACAATTTCCTCTTGGATGCTCTAGACCATGACGCCTAACCGTCTGGAGGATGCATAGTCCTCAAAGGTAACAAGCATTGGTTCCACACAGGAACAATCTCTTCAGTGATGCTCAATCACTTTGGGTTTGTAGGTGTTTGGGTTTGGGTTTTCCTCACTTGATGACTTTTGCTCAAAGTCCTCAGAGGATGGGATGCTCTCAATGACAAGTGTTAGTTTCTCTCGGAGCAGCCAACTAGCTAGTGGTTGTAGGTGGCGGCTATTTATAGCCTAGAGAGTAGCCTGAGATGATAAGACATAAATGCCCTTCAACGATATGACCGTTAGGTGGGTAGATATTTTGGGACAGCTGGTGCACAGCACAACAACGGTCGGATATTTGAGTATCAAATTTCTCAGGGCTATCATGTTCCTCACTTGTAGGCAATTCGCACTGGCGAATTCCTAACTCCCCAGTCAGAACAAATTCCTCATAGACCAGAAGATCTTCGTCTCTGTCATTGAAGAATTTGACTAAACTGTATGAAATTTCCAATGGCTTCACTCAAAAGGATTGGGTAGGTGTAGGATTTTGAGATGAGCATCACTTGGAAACTTTTCCTTAGTTTTACCTCGACCCCCTTTAACAGTACGGTGTTTCCTATGACTCAAGAAAGAGAAAACGAAACTACAAAAACAAAAGTCTTCACGCTTCATATTCCTCGCATGAATATCAAGTCTTCCCGGTCACACCAATTTCTTCACTTTCAAAGTCTTCAAGAAAACCAAAGTCTTCAGCTGAAGACATTCATTTTTAGGGGTTGACTTTCATCGTAAATATCGAACTCCTCATAGACTTATAGACCTATGTACACTCACAAACACATTAGTCTCTTAACCTATAAGTCTTGAATACACCAAAATCACTAAGGGGCACTAGATGCACTTACAATCTATCCCTTTTTGGTGATTTATGACAATATAGGTTAAGTTTTCAACGGGGATAAACATATGAAGTGTAAATACTGGTATTGAGGAATTTGATTGCAAGATATAGAAGAACTCCCCCTGGAGATGTGCATATGTGAGGAAATCTCTTTGAATAGCAGATGCACATTGTAGAGTAGAATCATGGAGATCTCCCCCTATATCTCGTAATTCATACACGCATTTAACATATGATATGAAGAATTTGAAATGCATGATGAAATATGGTATCTGATGAAATTCAGCATGCGTGCATTAAGGTATTGAGGAAATAGCATGCAGAAAGCAGAGCAAAAGTGTCAGACCACCATATGATTTAAGTTTACAACTCAACCAACAAACACTTCAAAAGAGTGAGAGTTGTAACTTAACAAAAAAATGCCCATATATAGAGACCTACTTGAAGACTAACTCAAATCCCCCCTTTGTCATCGAATGACCAAAAGGGACGAAAAGTGAGGACTAACGCCCCTGAAGAATATAATCATGAAGTCGATGGAGGAGCGCCAGCATTGTTGGGGTCGTCCGTTGGAGTAGGGCCTGTCGCAGTGTCGTTCAAATCTTCAGCTTCATCCATCTCGGGTGATGAAGAATATGAGCTGGCGACCAGGAGAGGAACTTTGACCTCCTTGGATTTCTTCGAAGGTGGCTGAGACCAGTCAAAGTCCTGTTGGAAGCCCATCTGCTCGAGATCTTCATCACCATAGACGTGAGACAATACAACCCAAGTGCGATCAAAAACTTTGTGCAAGTAGTAGTGGTTCTTCTTCATAGTGTTTTGTGTGATCGTCATATTCTAAAGAATTGAACCAAACTGACGCTTGACCCACTTGTGGTTGTGCTCGACCTTCTGATGAAGACTGAGGAGAAACTCATGATTAGTCATTACACGCGGAGCGGTGGCTTGAGGATATTGCTTCGAAGCATTTGTGGCAGTATCATGCGTGGCAGAGTCATCATTGGTGGAATAAGATGCAACTTTGTGAAACTGTCCATCCAATGGACGAGTGCCTTCATCAATTATAGCAGCCTTGCCCTTCTCATCAGCTGAGGAAATGGTCCTTTTGAGGACTTCAATTGGCGGCAAGTAGCTGAGATGATTTTGACAGTTAGCCTGATAGTTGATTGAAGACCTTGATCTGATGAATCCCATAATCCAGGGAGCGTAAGGATTCAATTCAAACGGTGTCAGAGCTACATTGGCCAAAGTCTTCATGAAGAAATTGTGGTAGTTGATAGGAATACCATGGATGATATTGAACAGCAGATTCTTCATGATGCCAACAACTTCTTCATCATTAGAGTTGTGGCCCTTGATTGGACTGAGGGTTTGGTCAATATTTTGTAGATCATCCTAGGCACATAGAGCAATTCCTTCACTAGGATCGTGGTTCTTGGAGCTTAGCCTGGCTTCAAAGGCTTCATCAGCACTTGCATCGGATGATTTGAAAGTTCAGGTTCATCATAGATGCGCCTTGCACCTTCAGTGGGACGACTGACTGGGACGGTGTGAAGCGATTCAGAGGCCGGAGCTTTGTAGTGAGTGTTTTCAGTCATCCAGTCCAGTACCCATGAATTGACATCTTCAACGTTTCCTGCGATGTGCAGCGTGGCGAAGAATTGAAGAATGAGTTCTTCATTCCAATCGCAGATGTCTATGCAGAGGTCGAGCAGCCCAACGTCTTGAAGAACAATGAGGACTGCGGTGAAGCACGGTAGAGACTCCATATCCACATGAGGAATTTGCTCATGGTCAAAAATCTTGTCCTTATCAAACAACAGCGAGGAATAGAAGTTCATCTGGATAGCTGTCCAAAAACGCTTGCGACGAAGTCGAGCAGAGTCATAAGGATTGTAGTCAGTGAAGAAAATATGCTCAGCAAAGAAGTCATCAGCCTTGAACTTCTGCTTCTTATTGTGAGGATTATGTGGCTTGGGCTGAAGATTTGCAGTTGATGTCTTCACAGCCTCTTGAAGCATCTCATCTGGAGCCACGGGCTAAGGAATTTTAGGAGCAGTGTCATCTACAGCAACCTTGGCCTCCATTTCTTCAGCACTAGTGGCTGGTACTTCTTCTGGAACAGAAGGAAGTGAAGCTTGGCGTCCATCAGAACCCATATGAATTTCTTCTGTTTGGACAGGGGACTGAGGAATATGTTGCAGAGGGGTGTAAAGTGGTGAATTGGGGTGATGACTTTCCTAGTAGTCATCATTCAGAATAGGAGTTGTTGACCCAATGTCCACATCCTCATCTTCTTCATCAATTTCGTCTATGCCTGCCTCCTCAGCTGTGAACTAAGGCATGTGCGATGATACCAGAGGAGTTGAAGGGATGTTATCCACTTCAATTTCTTCATTCAACTGCTCTGACGTAGTAGCAAAAGGATTTTCTTCATCCGATTCACTAGGAATCACATATTCCTCACCAAAGGGAGCAATCTCCTTTGATGGCATGCTTGATATTGGAACTGCATCTATTTGGTGTGCATAAGAGCTCGTCAAAGTCTTCACTTTCTTCGGAGCTGAAGACTCTGAGGATGCAGATGCTTTCCTTTTCTTCACTGCTGCTCTCTCTGCAGCCTTGGTCTTTGTCGCTTCTGATACAGAAGGAAGGTTGGTACTGGTCAACTGAGGTGACTTGGCACAAGGAGCAGATGAAATTGGTGCAATTTCTTCAGGCGCAACTGATGCAGTTTCCCTGGCATGTTCAGTTTCCTTAGGCGCAGTAGCAGATGCTTGAACTGGCATGGCTTGTTCTTCACGTGCAACACTAGAGGTTTCCCTGGCAGTTTCTTCAGTGGGCTGGAATTTCTTCAGCAGCCCTGGCACTTTCAGAATCATCAACAGCCTGATTGTCATCAGTTGTGCTTGCATGTTCTTCAGTAGGCTGAGCAGATGCTTCAGCCTAAGGAATTTCATGTTGCGATGAAGCTGCAACATTTGAGGTAAATCCCTTCGCCATTTTGACAAATCTGACTTTGGCTCCCATCCAATCTGCACGGTATGCGTCAAAATCATCACTAAGTGCTTTGATCTCAGTTTGTATGGTCACAAGTTCATCAGTTGTCATTTTGACAATATTCTTCTTCAAAAAACGCTCCTCTTTGTACTGAGCTTTCTTCAGTTGCGTGGCCTTCTCAAATTTCCATTTTTCTTCGCCAATAAAGGTCATCAACATATGACTTTGGCCAGGTGTGAGATTGAAATCATGCATAGGAGTGTTAGGATCCTTGTGCTAGAGATCAACGAAATCGAGGATCAACTTGGGATCCAGCAGAAGTGGCACATTACTGCCTTTGGCTCTAGCGGCCCTTTGATGTCTGTCTCTAATGATTTCAACCAATTCTTCATCATCAGCTTCGTCTTCACTAGATGGTACTTGGAAGGCGACCTGCTTCTTATGACGACTTGGTCTTGTGCCTCGTCCAACAGTGGCCTTTTTCTTCAGTAACGTTGGGCCAGTTGAGGACTGCGAAGGAGCTGAAGAACTTGTAGATGCTCCTGAAGCAATTGATATCCCAGCGGTCCTTTGGCAAGAGGCGAGGTGCACAGGTGCCGAGGACTTTGTAGCAGTTGCTGAGGATTTTGAGTGGGGACTGGACTTTTGAAGCAGTAGCTTGAGGAACAGGCCATGAGGGCATAGAAGAGCTTGGTTGTGAGGGCATAGCAGCTGAGGAACCTGGCTTGTGAGCAAGCTTCTTTGGCATGGCCTTCTTGGGCTTGCTAGCAGAGGCCTCAACGGCGGCAGAAGCAGAGTCTTCATTTAATTTCTTCACTGCTTCTTTGGCCATTTTGGCCAACTTTGCTTGCTGCTTGGCCCATTATTTCAGAAATTCCTCACCACGCTTGATGCTAGTGGGATCAGCTTCTTGGCCTAGTGCCAATGGAGGTCTTGGGCATGGAGGGTGTACGACGAATTTCTTCATGTACTTGGGAGTCACATATCTGTACTCCCTCCACTCTCTGCCCATCTCCTCTCTATCCTCTAAATGTGCACTTTGCGCTCATTCTTCGTCTCCTTGCCATGAATTGCTTCATCAAGCGTGCAATACCCTGCATAGATGTCATCTGGGATCTCGAAAGCAGTATTCACTTCTGGTCTCTTGCCTCCCTTCTGAGGTCTTTTGCCATCAGCCATTTTCTTCAACTAAGGATTTTGAACAATTGAGTTCTCTGACGAGGTATGCAATTTGTCTTCAAGGAATGCTGCAAATGAGTTAAGTTGACGAGAACCTAGAGATTCAGCAGCGGACATGTGTACCTGTGAACCTAGTATAGGTGCAAAGAATTTGGAGAGGTCTGATGACCAACAAGTGTAGGGGGTCTATCATAGTCCTTTCGATAAGTAAGAGTGTCGAACCCAACGAGGAGCAGAAGGAAATGATAAGCAGTTTTCAGTAAGGTATTCTCTACAAGCACTGAAATTATGGGTAACAGATAGTTTTGTGATAAGGTAATTTGTAACGGGTGAGGGAGTCCTGGATTAAGGGCTCCTCGGGCGTCCGGCCTGTTATCCATGGGTCGGACTGATGGGATGTGAAGACATGAAGGCTGAAGACTGTACATGTGTCCGGATTGGACTCTCCTTGACGTGGAAGGCAAGCTTGGCGACCGACTATGAAGATTCCTTCTTATGTAACCGACTCTATGTAACCCTAGATCCCCCCGGTATCTATAAACCGAAGGGGTTAGTCCAGAAAGGATATACTTATTACCATAGTCATACAAGCTAGGCTTCTAGGGTTTAGCCATTATGATCTCGTTGTAGATCAACTCTTGTAATATTCATATTCATCAAGATCAATCAAGCCGGAAGTAGGGTATTACCTCCATAGAGAGGGCCCGAACCTGGGTAAACATTGTGTCCCCCGTCTCCTGTAACCATCGATCCTAGACGCACAGTTCGGGACCCCCTACCCAAGATCCGCCGGTTTTGACACCGACATTGGTGCTTTCATTGAGAGTGCCACTGTGCCGTCAACGAAAGGTTTGATGGCCTCTTCAAATGTCTATGGTGACGCTGTCCAAGGAGAAACCTTCCTCCCCGGACAGATTTTCGTGTTCGGCGGCTTCGTACTGCGGCCAACTCGCTTGGCCATCTGGAGCAGATCGATAGCTACGCCCCTGGCCACCAGGTCAGATTTGGAAGCTTGAACTACGTCACGGATATCCATGGAGACTTGATCTTCAATGGATTTGAGACTGCAGCGATCGCTCCCCCTCGCCCCAATGAACATGACTTAAATCTGTCATCGGATGACATCCAGGAGATGGTCCCTGTTGCCGCAACGGCCTTAGAACCGGAGCAAATCGTGCCATCCGAGGCCACCGAGTATGCGGTGTTGGAGCCGCACACGGGCTCGGCACCCTGCAATATTTGCGTCAATGGAACTCCGGACTCATCTCCGGCTATAAGTTCCGGACCGGGAACGCCTGCGGACACCGAGCTGGATCGGTTATGGATTTTCAAATTTTGTGCCGCAGACATCTTCCAGCACTCACCTTTGGGTGATGTGCTAAACTCTTTAAAGAACTTGTCCTTGGAGAAGGACTCACAGCCAAACTATGTTCGGTTCGACCTAGAGGCCGATGATGGGAAATTTTGCTTCCCACCACCCACTTCATAGCCATTGTCGAGGACTTAACGGACATGCCCGCTTCTGGCTCTGAAGAGATTGACGGCATAGACGGCAATGCCAATAAGGAGCAAGGCCAAGACCCGCTAGTCATCAGGCATGGGGGACCCCTTCATATGACGTGTACATGATCGATACACTTAAAAAGCCTCGCGGCAAGGACAAGGGAGATCCAATTAAAACTCCCGAGACATAGTATAAGTTCTGGCGCCCCAAACGCCGCCCCAAGTCACGCCGCACCAACGATGGCGCAGGAAAAAATAGTACTCCGGACGGCGCCGAAAGCAATGAAGACCCTGTGGGAGCAATATCCGAGCAGGAGGAAAAGGAAAACGGGCAAGCCAGCCCCGATGAACAGACCCCGCCCAGCGACGGTTCGGAGGACGACAACTACCTTCCGCTCTCCGAAGATGAGGTAAGCCTCGGCGACGAAGACTTCATCGTACCCGAAGAGCCCCTCGAGTAGGAGCGCTTCAAGTGCAGGCTGATAGCTACTGCAAGGAGCCTGAAAAAGAAGCAACAGCGGCTTCAAGCTAACCAAGAGCTACTCAACGACAGATGGACCGAAGTCTTGGTCGCCGAAGAATACGGCCTTAGTGGCCTAGCCAAATGCTACCCAAAGCACATATTGCTATACCAGTCCGATGACGGGGCGTTGGAGCCCATACCATCGTCACACAATGCGGCGGGTTGCCGACAATTCTATCCGGATAAAGAGGCAACTCAAGCCGAACACCGGACAGCCCCACCTCACCATAAAGGAAAGAACAATGCAGGTCATGATTACCCAGACAACCTGCAGAGGGACTTGGACAATAGAGCAGGAAATGCAAGACCGATCTACGGATTGCAAAAGCATGCTTCGACACGCGATGTTGGCTACCTGTTCGGACGTGTCAAACCTCGCCACGCCCGATCCGAAAACTGCAAAGGGACTCTTTCGGAGTTACGTCGCAGTGTGGCCCAACATAGAGGCGCCGCACACCCGCTTTGCTTCACTGATGAAGTAATGGATCATGAATTCCCCGAAGGATTCAAACCTGTCAATATTGAATCATACGACGGGACAACCGATCCCACGGTATGGATAGAAGATTTCACCCTCCACATCCACATGGCCCGTGGGGACGACCTCCACGCCATTAAATACCTCCCACTAAAACTAAAAGGGCCAGCTCGGTACCGGTTAAATAGCCTGCCTGAAAATTCTATAGGCAGCTGGGAGGACTTGGAAGAGGCCTTCCTCTATAACTTCCGAGGAACACATGTCTGGCCACCGGATGCCGATGACCTAGGTCACATTGTCCAACATCCCAGAGAATCAGCCAGGGAGCTCTGGACTCGGTTCTTAGTCAAAAAGAACCAAATCGTCGAGTGTCCGGACGCGGAAGCCCTTGCAGCTTTCAGACACAGCGTCCGGGACGAATGGCTTGCACGCCACCTCGGCCAAGAAGGACCTAAATCCATGACATCCCTCACTGCTCTGATGACCCGCTTTTGCGCAGGAGAAGACAGTTGGCTCACTCATAGAAGCAATAGCGCCATCAACCAGGGCACCTCCGAAATCCGAGACGGCAACGGCAAGCCACGAGGAAGCAAAAACAACAGTCGCAATGACAACGAAAGATCAGGCGACATAGCGGTCAACGCCAGATTCATCAAACCCAAGCCCGGTCAGCCGAAGAAGCCATTCAAGGCGAATCGAGACGAACCATCCAACCTGGACAGGATATTGGACCGACCCTGCCAGATTCATGGCCACCCCGATAAACCAGCTAATCATACCAACAGAAACTGATGGGTCTTTAAACAGGCCGGCAAGCTCAACGCCGAACACAGGGGGAGGAGGCCGCCAAGCGACAGGGATGACGGAAAGGTTCACCAACGAAACACCAGGGGTTAGAAGCAGTCTCCACCCAAGGATGAACTACTCCTAGAACGGAAATAGCAACCCGGCTTCCGCCACCCACTCCGTACACTTACAAAGTTTGAACCGCGCATACACCATTACGCACTCAAGATACCATGGGCATTGGCGGAAGCACAATACGGACAAGCCTGCAAGCTCTCTAGTAACCTTTTTTATTATTATTTATTTTCTTTTTATTTCTTCCTTCGCTATCCTTTAAAAAACAGGTGACGAATACGATAAACATCGGAAACTGGCTCTATCGGAGTCCGGATCCGTACACTCACCTAAAGGGCTATTTCCATCAAGGATTCCCCCCACCGAGGACTGGCGGCGCCGACATGCGATAGGAGATCCAAAATAACTTTTTGTAGACCGCACTCTCTATTTCTCGAGCCTGTACTATGCCTGTTCCTCCGGCTCCAACCCCGAGCATGTCAAATATATATATATATATATATCATAAGTAATCATTGGCATATCGCTCAGTTCCCATTAAACAATATCCGAACTAATCATCAGCATTGTTTCCCCAACAAATATGGCTCGTACGGTTATTTCACAGAAATACCTTGGCATAACCTGCCAGGGGCTTGGTGTGGGAACAAATGAGTTGCCAGTAAAAGTCCGAACAGCTCTATAGCATACTTCGGCGTCGCAAGTTTGGCCTTATATGCATCAGCTCTGAATCATTGTCTTAGGTCAATAGTTTGGTTACCCGGCTCCTGTGCTTGCTACCCTACGTTCCGCTCTATCGGCTTGGGTAGTAAAGGGAGAACTACTGCAATTGTGCCCTGGTCTAAACCGGACGAGCACCTCAATAGAGAAAGCCGAAAACTGACTGTCATGATGCAGCTTGAGCTGGTCAACCACTTGATGACTTCTTGGAATCTTTAGCGATTCTCCATGTCACACGAGGGATCTTTTTCAAATCAAATATGTAAGGCACCATACGCCGCATACATACCAGGGGCTATGTCGTAGCCCCACAATAAAACTCCTATGGCTAAGTGAAAGCGTTAATGCCCTATAGTCCGATTGCCTGGTTCGTCGCATTATCACCTTCTTCATGGACCAAGACGTTGGATAAAGAGTGATTAAATGCCTTTCTGAACACCCTCATACTTCCTACGAGGGGGCTGAAGTCGACGACTGGAAAACTTCCAGATTATATCAAAAACGACCACACAGGAGGAATTCAATCTTTCAAGCAAAACATAAATAGATTAACTATAAAATTGTCTTTTACAATTTTCATACACCTCATTCGAACATTATGTCTTTCGAGCACTGGCCCTCTACAAAGCGGGCGGCCTCTAGGACGTCTTCAAAATAATGCTCCGGTTCTGGGCGGTCCTTGCCTTGCCTTTGGGTGGACTCTTCGTTGCAACATCGATGGCCTTCATCTTCCCCCAGAATGTTTTGACTCGGGCAAAAGCCATCCGCGCACCCTCAATGCACGATGATCGCTTCACAACATCGATACGCGGCACCGCATAAACAAGCCTCTGCACCACACCAAAATAGCTATTCGGAATAGGCTCGGCTGGCCACAACCGGATTACGACATCCTTCATGGCAACGCCGGATATCCTATGAAGTTCGGCCCATTGGGACATCTGTTCATTGAGCAACAAAGGGCGATTTGATGCACCAAACTGCGACCAAAAAAGCTTCTCTATTGCATATCCATCTCGCGCTTGGTAATACTACACCGCATCGGCAAAACTCTTCGGCAAGTCCAAGAACTCGTCCGGAGAACTCCATACTTGGTTAAGCTGGGCATAGTTCGGGTCACCGAACTTAGTTTGCAGCAGAAAGGGCTTTCCAGCCGCAATCTCCCTCGACTGTCGAACCACCTCACGGGCTGCTCTGGATTCCGACCGTGCTGCTCTAGCCTCTTGTAAGGCCTTGTCCAGATCAGCCGTTAAGGCTTTACTCTCCTTCTCCAGAAATTCACATCGGTCGGTAGCATTCTCCAGTTCAAGCGTCATAGTGGATATCTTCTCCTCATCTTTGCGCCGTGCAGCTTGTTCGGCTTTTAATTCAGCCGATGCCTTTTCGGCAGCAGCATTACTACGACGGGCCTGCTCCTTAGCCTTGGCCTGCTCTGCTTGAAGAACTTCAACGGCGGCAGCACCATCTGCAGCCATGCATATTCCAGCATCTAAATTTCAGAATCATGCTTATACCACAAAAATGTATGAGGATTGCCCTGAATACATACCTTGCCACTTGTCAAGATGCATATTGATTAAAGCAAGATCATCCCCTGCCACATCAAGCTTTCACTGCAAATCAGCAATTTCCATAGTCCGGGAAGCGGCCAAGGGGGAAGCAACATGTGTTCAAAGTTGATCAGGTTAGTCCTCAAAATGATCCTTTTTGATCCTCCGTTTTGCTTCCCAGCAGAAGCCAACCCAAGTATCAGGGGCTACTACCTATACATAGGCGCATCTTTGCAAATGAAACATAGTTGAAGACATTATGTCACAAACCTCGAAGCCCTTCAGTAGGCTCGTGAAGGCTTCATTTAATCCGCTCTTCGCGGACGAAATATTTTCAATCTCTATACCCATCAAGGTACGCTGTTCCCCCGAGACAGATGCTTTCCGCAACATGTCTCGCAACATATGCGGAGTCCCCGGGTCTCCGGAAGCTGCTCCAAAAGCACAATCATCCTTTGAAGGAATCTGCTCACCCGTCTCCAAAATCACTATCAGCTGTGAACCAGACAGTCCGGGGCCTTTGTTATCATCAGCCCCGGAATCTCGGATGGTCGGAGGTCCACCTTTGGGTACTGCCTCTTTTGTCCCGTGGTCTAAAGGGACCCTCCGTGATGACACTTCAGAGTCATCCGCCTTATTGGGCGAGGAGGTCGGAGGAGGCGTCTCGCTCTCCATCATCTATGGGAGGAGACTCCCCGAAGAAGAGGATCGCCCAAAAAAATTCGGTGTCGACCTGTAAAAATGCATAAATACGTTACGCGTATCTTCGGTAACAATAACGGAGCGGGACGCTATCAAAGTACTCAGGATTCTCTTACGGTTTGGCCGAGGGCTTGTCCCCCTATTGGAGCTGCTCAACGGCGTCGCTTTCCAAACCCAAGCCGATCGACGGTGGCATCTTGCCCTTCTTGGAAGACCGCCCCTCCCAATCATCGAAGGCGGCCCTTTTCCTCCTGTTTGGAGAAGGGATACTGGGTCCTTTTCCGCCTCCGTCTTCGGGCGAGGAAAGGTCAATTTCCCCGGACTCAGTGTCTGACTTACCTCCGGAACCAAGGTCATCTTGGGTCTTCTCGCCCTCCCCTGCTGGTGCCTGGTATGGCACCGAGGCCAGCATCCTTGTTAACATAGGAGTAGCTGATTCTTCGAGAAGGAGAGCCGGACACCTAATCCCTTCCACCTTCTTTATCCAGCCCTGAAGAAGGATGATACTGTTGGTATCTTGCCACTGGGTATCTGACTATAAGGTATTCGATAAACGGGTACTTACCGGGGTATCCGGATGGTTACAGTCTAGGCCGACATCTTTGGTGGTGTCCGGCCATTGCCTTCGTTTCCCGAAGAATAATCTCCACATTCCTTCGTGCATTGTGCCGAAGAAGTGTTGAAGAGTCTGCGGCCCTTCTGGATTGAACTCCCACAGGCGGAGAGGCCGTCGTTGGCACAGCAGGGTCCGACGAGCTAGCATCACTTGAACGACGTTGGCTATGTCGATGTCCCTCTCGATGAGGCTTCGGATGCGACTTTGCAGAGTTCGCACATCATTCGTTGATCCCCAATCCAGCCCCTTGTTAATCCACGATGCAAGCTGAATTGGGGGGCTGGATCGGAATGCGGGCGCAGTTACCCACTTGGAGCCGCGGGGCTCGGTGATATAGAACAACCCCTGCTGCCATAGATCGGAAGATTTGGCGAAGGATCCTTTCAACCAAATGGCGCTAGCAAGCTTGATCACCATAGCACCGCCGCACTCGGCCTGCTCCCCCTCTACCACTTGCGGCTTCACATCGAAGGTCTTGAGGCACAAGTTGAAGTGCGAAGGAGTTCGGAGGAAGGCTTCGCACGTGATGATGAACGCCGAGATGAGAAGAATAGAGTCCGGGGCCAAATCACGAAAGTCTAGCCCGTAATAGAAAATGAGCCCTCGAACGAAGGGGTTAAGTGAAAACCCCAACCCGCGGAGGAAGTGGGCATGAATACGACCCTCTCACTGGATCTGGGGGTGGGAATAACCTGCCCCTCGGCGGGAAGCCAATGATAGATTTCAACGGTCAGGTACTGTCGTGGAATTGTCACGGCAGATGTCCTAGTGTGAGGACTTATTCATGAGGCCAGCACATCTATGTGATAGCTTGAGAGGGGTTGATCGGGATGAGAGACGCAAGGCAGATCATCACACAAGACAAGGATTTAGAGAGCTTCGGGCCCCGGGAAACATCATCTGGAATAGCTCTACATGTTGTTTGTGGCTAGGTCTCATTATGCTCATGAGGGAGTCGCCCCATAAACCGGCTCTCCTGTAGTTGTGTCTAGCCTTAGCTATTACTTTCTTCTTGCTTGTCCCTCTTTGGGGAGCCCTGCCCCTCCTTATATATGTTGAAGGGGCGGGTTACATGTGGAGTCCTATTAGGATTAGGACTAGTCTACCTTCTAATACAAAGCGGATACAAGTTCGGGTCTTAACTCCTTGTAAGGTAAAATATTCTTCACGTCTTTCCTCTTAAACCGGCCCACCATTAACATAAACTGGCCTTCTGGGCCTTGGGCCTAGTCATCTGTATGTCCCGCCTGCCGGTTTACCAGTGAGTCGTAATGTTCAGGCAGGTTGCTTGTAAACCGTTTGGTCAGGGCGGGTCGCCAGTGAATCACCAAGTGTCAACCGGGTCTCAAGTAAATCGCCAAGTCCGGCCGGGTCATATTTCTGGCTGGGTCATACTGTGGAGTATATCCCCGACATTAGCCCCCAGTTTAATTTGGATTTATCCATGTTAAAGTGATCCTGTAAAACAAACACAAGAACAACCTTGACGAGTCGTACTCTGGGTTAAAAATTCTTGTAAACCGGCACCTGATCATCTTTAAGTCCTTGTCATTTCCTTCTTGATACATGCCCATGAACTCATAGCAAATCTCCTTTAGTAGATACATTCAAACTTTGTGAATGCAAAAAATCCAGATACTTTTCTTGAGAAATCTGGGTCAATAAGCCAGCTTCAGAGTCAATTTGCTGACATTGGTTTCTTGTAGAGAAATATTGTAAGAAATAATCCACTTGAACCGGCTTCCAAAGCGCCGGATTAAAAAATATTGGTCTTGAAATACTCATCTGACTTTCAGTCGGCTTGAGTATGTAAAACTTGTCGGTTTATTATTATCAAAATTGCTAGGTTATAAAACAGACGATGTCGGGTCATAATTGTTGTTGACACCGGGTCATGTAATTGATCTTATATCCATATTACCTGTAGCCCCCCAAGTCTTGAGCAGAACAAAGTGATAACTTAAGACTTGCTTCAATATAAATACTTCCACTTTGAAGAAATCCATGTTGTTCATCTCAGTCACTAATAACAATTGAATACTCCATATTATGTAGACCCCAAGTGTCGTGTTGTCATGCTTGCAGCAACCTCGGACTTGTAATTGCCTGATGCTCAAAAAACTTCAACCATTGTAGCCCCCAAGGGACGGGTCATTATGCAATAATGAGCAGGGACTTTGTAAATATAATCATGTAAACTTTGAACAGTAACGTGTATCCCCCAAGGACCGGTTCAGTAAGATAATATTGAGTTGGGACTTGATA
The DNA here is from genome assembly GCF_018294505.1 of Triticum aestivum. Taxonomy (NCBI): domain Eukaryota; kingdom Viridiplantae; phylum Streptophyta; class Magnoliopsida; order Poales; family Poaceae; genus Triticum; species Triticum aestivum. The sequence continues at coordinate 374,222,863 of NC_057812.1, read as the reverse complement.
TATACTTCAATGAAAATAACATCATATGATGTAACCCCATCATGGAGCTTGAACCCACGTCCACAAGGTTAAGAGCATTGTGCTTTACCAACTGAGCAGTGGACCCTTCAATATAATGGATTAAAAGCTTTGTACCTTGAATTGTTGACAGGAGCAATTGGTAGCCGCCAAGGGACGGCTCATTACGATGTGATGAGTCGGGTCTTCAATAAGGTGAGCAAACAATGACTTTGCATTAGCCCCCAAGTGTCATGGTGCATGCTTGCAGCGACATGAGACTTGTGTATTTGATGTAATCCCAACTTGAATAATGTAGCCCCCAAGTGTCGGGTCGTAAGCCTGCAGCGACTCGGGACTATTCCTTCCATTGTAGAATAAATTATGTCCATTGTGCTGAAGCGACTATGAAAATCTCAATCATAATACCGGTTATTGATAACCATAATAAAAATCTAGCCATGTTGGCTATTTAAAGATTTGAATAATATAACCTGGTTTGAAAACCAATTCCTGCCATATAAACCGGTATATTTGTGCCTATATGATACATGCTATGATGATGTAATGATGATGCAAGGTATGACGCAATATATGATGATGTATGTGTATGATCAAGAGGGTTTAAGCTATGGTTCGGATATGACCAGAGCCCCCTAAGTAGTCATAATTGTGGCATTGCGCCGATCAAGAGGTGTAGCTATGGTTCGAATACGACCAAGCCCCCAAGTGATTTCCTTGGTGGCCATATGCCTATCAAGAGGTGTAGCTATGGTTCGGATACGACCAAGCCCCCAAGTGATTTCACTGGTGCCCTTATGCCTATCAAGAGGTGTGACTATGGTTCGAACATAGCCCCCAAGTGATTTCCCTTTTGGCTTTAACCCGATCAAGAGGTGTAGCTATGGTTCAAATACGACCAAGCCCCCTAGTGATTTTATTTGACATGCGTGGCTTTATAAGCCGGATCAATAGAACTCCGCTTTATAAACAGAAACCCCCATGTAAGCACACATGATGTAAAAAATGACAGAGACCCCGCTTTAGCTGAGGCTCCGGTTTATTATATTGATCATAATATATACATTGTCATAATTATGTACATAAGAAGAGCATGTGGCTCAAGTATAGTAGGGCCGAAGATGAGCTATATTCCACGGCTGTTGGGTCTCCTCCTCCGATTTACGTGAGTCTATGTGCTCTCGAACATCGATAAGGTAGTATGATCCATTGTGCAAATTTTTGCTGACCACAAAAGGCCCTTCCCAAGGTGCGGATAACTTGTGCATATCAGTCTGATCCTGGATGAGCCGGAGCACCAAATCACCTTCTTGAAAAGTTATGGTCTTAACCCGACGGCTGTGATAACGTCGCAGATCTTGTTGATAAATCGTCGAACATGCTGCTGCGAGATCGCGCTCCTCATCTAACAGGTCCAGTGAGTCCTGACGTGCTTTCTCATTATCAGCTTCAACGTAAGCCGCCACACGGGGCGAGTCATGACGGATGTCACTAGGGAGAACCGCCTCTGCTCCGTAAACCATGAAGAAGGGCGTGTAACCCGTAGATATGTTCAGTGTGGTGTTGATACTCCATAACACGGAAAGTAACTCCTCCACCCAATAGCCTGGCGTCCATTTTAAAGGAACCATAAGCCGGGGTTTGATGCCTCTCAAAATCTCTTGATTGGCTCGCTTTGCTTGACCATTAGATTGGGGGTGAGCCAGTGAGGATACGTCAAGCCGGATGTGCTCACGTTGACAAAATTCTTCCATACCAGCCTTGGATAGATTAGTACCATTATCAGTTATGATGTTGTGTGAAAAACCAAAGCGGAAAATCACCTTTTTAATGAATTAAACCGCCATGGACGCATCACACTTACTGACTGGCTCTGCCTTTACCAGTTAATATGACTCCAGCCCCCGAGCCTTCCAATTATCTGGGTCCATCAAAATGAATAGTCCAATAAGTGTTATCTAGCTTTTCCTCTGGTGCCTGCAACTCTGTCCAATCATTGGTGAAGTCCACAAGTGCTTGGGATTTGATTGTTGTGTGAGGCGTATATTTTAACCCGTGAGGTCCAAGCTCAATAGCCCATTTGGCAATCCAGCCAGTTGCTTCTCTGTTTTGGATTATATCCCCCAAGGGGGCAGAACTGACCACTCTGATAGGATGACCCTAAAAATAATGCATGAGCTTTCGACTTGCCATGAAAACCCCATACACCAACTTCTGCCAATGTGGGTACCTCTGCTTGGACTCAATAAGCACCTCGCTGATGTAGTAAACCGGCCATTGAACCGGATACTCCTTGCTGGCCTCTTTGCACTCCACCACAATAGCTACACTAACAGCCCGGGCATTAGCAGCCACATATAGCTACAAGGGCTCTTTATCAACAGGAGCGGCAAGGATATGCGGTTCAGCTAATTTCCGCTTTAAATTCTCAAAGGCTTCATTGGCAGCATCACTCCAGACAAAATGGTATGTCTTCTTCATCATCTGATACAGATGGATTGACTTTTATCCCAAACGGCTGATAAACCGGCTCAATGCTGCAATACAACCCGCCAGCTGCTGCACATCATTAATACACGCTGGTTTACCCAGAGACGTAATAGTTTTGATCTTCTCTGGATTAGCCTCAATGCCCCTGTTAGACACCAGAAAGCCCAAAAGATTGTCTGCCGGTACACCAAGGACACATTTGGCCGGATTAAGCATTATCTTATAAACCCGGAGGTTATCAAAAGTCTCCTTCAAGTCACCTATCAATGTTTCCTCCTTTTTGGACTTCACCACAATATCATCCACATAAGCATGAACAATGCGCCCAATCTGATTATGAAGACAATTCTGTACACAGCGTTGATAAGTCGCCTGGGCACTCTTGAGCCCAAAAGGCATAGATACATAGCAGAAGGCTCCAAAGGGAGTTATGAAAGCTGTCTTCTCCTGGTCCTTAACTGCCATTTTGATTTGATGATAGCCGGAATAAGCGTCCAGAAAACACAAACGGTCACAACCCGTCGTAGCATCAATAATTTGATCAATACGAGGGAGAGCAAAGGGGTCAGCTGGACATGCCTTGTTCAGATCTGTGTAGTCCACACACATACGCCAAGTGTCATTCTTCTTAAGTACCAGCACCGAATTAGCTAGCCACTCAGGGTGAAAGACCTCCACAATAAACCCTGCTGCCAAGAGCCGGGCTACTTCCTCTCGAATAGCCTTGCGCCTTTCTTCATTGAAGCGGCGGAGAAACTGCTTGACCGGTTTAAACTTGGGATCTATATTAAGAGTGTGCTCAGCGAGTTCCCTCGGTACACCTAGCATGTTAGAAGGTTTCCATGCAAAGATGTCCCAGTTCTCACGGATGAACTCGATGAGCGCGCTTTCCCATTTTGGATCTAGGTTAGCGCTGATGCTGAATTGCCTGGATGAATCACCGGGAACAAAGTCGACCAACTTAGTCTCCTCGGCCAATTTAAACTTCAAAGCCGGATCATGCTCTGTAGTTGGTTTTTTCAGAGAGGTCATATCCATCGGATCAACATTGTCTTTGTAAAACTTCAACTCCTCTGTTGCACAAACCGACTCAGCATGGGCCGCATCACCTTCTTCACATTCCAAAGCAATCTTTCGGCTCCCATGCACTGTGGTGGTCCCCTTATGACCCGGCATCTTAAGCTGCAAATAAACATAATAGGGCCTTGTCATGAACTTAGCATAAGCCGGTCGTTCAAACAGGGCATGATATGGGCTCTTGATTTTTACCACTTCAAAAGTCAATGTTTCTGATCTTGAGTCATGATCATCTCCAAAAGCGACCTCCAGAGCTATCTTACCAACTGGATACACCGATTTACTAGGCACCACACCATGAAAACGGTGTTTGACGGTTTAAGATTCTTATCTGTCAACCCCATGTGATGGAAGGTTTCATAATAAAGGATATTGATACTGCTCCCTCCGTCCATGAGTACTTTGGTGAACTTGTACCCCCCCCCCAACCTGAGGTGCCACCACTAAGGCCAGATGACCCGGATTATCAACCCGGGGTGAATGATCCTCTCGACTCCATAGAATGGGCTATTCAGACTAGCGCAGATAACGAGGCACCGCTGGTTCAACGGAATTTACTGCCCTCTTATGTAGCTTCTGATCGCGCTTACATAAGCTAGTGGTAAAGACATGATACTGCCCACTATTCAACTGCTTCGGATTACTCTGATAACCCGATTGTTGCTGCTGCTGACCTCCCTGATTATTATAACCGCCCTGGTTACCCTGATTGCCTTGATTGCCATGTCCGGTTTGATTGCCTTGAAATCCTGAACCGAAGTTGCCTCCGTCGTAACCCGGCCCATGAGAACTGCCTCCTGAACCGCCGTGCGGTCCCTGGTCGTACTGGAAAGAACTTGATTTTTTAAACTCCCATGACCCTGCTGGGGCGGTTTACCCTTACGGCGTTGACCATTATCCTGGGTGTTGGTGTTAGCCACAAAATCCAAGCTGTTATTTGCCTTGCGCTTACCGTTGTTCCCATGACCCGCCAGGTTATGCTGCTGCCCCTTGGCACTGCCGTTTTTCTTTCCCTTCCCCGTCTTTTCATCTTCAGACTCAGGGTTCTTGGTACTGTCTGAATCGGCATACTTAACCAGAGCTGCCATAAGCGTGGCCATGTCATTGCAGTGATGCTTGAGCCTTCCCAACTTTAGTCTCAAGGGCATAAACCGGCAATTTCCTTCCAATGTTAAGACGACCATGTCAGCATTGATGCGGTCTGATGAATGCAGAATAGCTGAGACTCGCTTTACCCAATGGGTTGTGGACTCCCCCTCCTCTTGAACATAGGCGGCTAAGTCCACGATGGACATGGGTTGTTTGCACGTGGCTTTGAAATTCTGGATAAACCGACTTTTTAACTCGGCCCATGATCCAATGGAGTTAGCTGGTAAGCTTTTTAACCTAGTACGAGTCGTCCCTTCTAGCATCATAGTGAAGTACTTAGCACATGCCGCATCATCCACATCCAGCATCTCCATCGCCATCTCATAACTCTCAATCCATGACTCAGGGGGTAAATCGGCAGTGTAATTGGGCACCTTACAAGGACCCTTGAAGTCCTTGGGTAACCGCACATTACGTATGGCCGGGGAAAGACACGGCACCCCCAAAGAACTAAAAATCACGCCTGGCTCCACCAAAGTAGTTGGACGAATCGGAGTAAGCTAACGGGCCGCGTACTACGCTGCTAACTCGGCTTCGATGCGCTCTACTGTGATCCACCACATCTTGGGCATTAGCACCGCCGCCCGTCGGGTTATGACCTCGCGGCAGGTTACGGTTTCTCGCACTGCTTGATACAGCCGGTTCATCAATATGCCTGATGTAGCTCCGACTTGGGCGGGGGGTGGTATGAATCCTCTCACGACTGTGTGAATAAGCCTGCTGCTGAGTCAAAGATGTCTGAAGGAGCTCCCTAGCCCGTCGTGTTTCAACTACTACCGGAGACTCGCCATCAATCGAGAGAGCTACCAATCGTGAAGCGGCGGCAACGATGTTATCCAACGGGTTAGAGTAATGACCCGGAGGTGTTGGGACGTGCTGTGATGGGACATCGTTCTGACAAGGCGGATCCATCGCGCGTGGCTGAACTGGCGCCCCTGTTCCAGGTGCCTCCGCCCGGTTTACCACTGGCTGGTTGCTGGTGCCTGCTCCTGGTGTGTTAAAGAGGTTTCTTCCCTCGTAAACTGGCGGCAGGTGAGACCGGTACCTTCTTCTCATGACATCATCTGATGCACTGTAATCCAGTATAAGCCGATAGGCCTGTGCCTCTAATCCGGCCCGCTCAGCGGCCATCTTGGTATTCTCCACTGCCAGATCTGCCTTAGCTTGAGCTATCTGATCCTTCACCTTTGCAATTTCCGTGTTATGCTGATCCTGGTTTGCCGCGTCAACCTCCGCTGCTATCAACGTTGCCAGGGTGTCGAACAAATTGGACAAAGCCTAAGCCGGCGGTGATGCAGAGCCCCCTACATCGGCCGGTGTTGCCGCTGCTGAACCGGAGATCACTGCTGTGGCGGTAGAAGAATGTTGCACCGATTGTGTACCGGCCATGAAAATTGCAACTCGGCTCGGCGGTTCAAGGAAGTCCGGAATACTATCACCATCGGAACCACCAATAATCCAACCATCATGCGGCTGATATAGTGACTCGGTCTCTCCAGTTGAAGACTCGTCATCAGAGTAGACGATGGTTTCGCCACCAGATGCCGATCTATCCTTAGACTCCACTCCGTGGATGACTCCCATGAAGGCACACTTCACGGCAGGCTGAACGCGGGCAAGTCTTGCACGCTGAGCCATCTCGATGATGTCGGTGCAGATGTCCGGCTCAGGGACATGTTCGCCGATCTTGCCAATGAAGACGTGTATTCTGCCAAAGGGGACCCGGTGCCCGTACTCGATCGAGTCGGCCTCGGGGCCCCAACCTGCGTTGTCGATGTAGAGCTTGCCGCCACGACTCTTGGTCATCCGGCCCACAGCGTATCCCTTGAGTCCTTCGAAGCTGCCCTTCAAGAACTCAAAACCATCGTGCGATAGCCCCAAGGTGGGCCCCAACTATCATGGTTTTGTCACGACAGATGTCCTCGTGAAAGGACTTAGTCGTGGAGCCATCGCGACAGGTTAGCTTAAAGTGGTTAAAGCGGACAAGGGACGCAAGGAATTATACTGGTTCGGCCCCTTACGATGAAGGTAAAAGCCTACGTCCAGTTATGATGGAATTGCTAGGGTTTCGATGACCAGGGACCGAATCCGCTTTGCCTGGATCTCGAGTTATTGTTTTCTGTCCCTAAACCGTCGTCGGGTCGTCCCTTTATATACACAGGTTGACGCCCGGAGGTTTACAGAATCCCGAGGCCGGCTCATACTCGTGTCCGGCTCGGTTTCTACCTTTCCTTGCCTTACAACATAAGTTACATATCATATGGCGGTTTATATCTACGGGCCCTAATCCGCTTTTGGGCCCTGGGCCTTCATGTAGATCTCCTCTGTAAAGCTCCATATGCCTTGCCTTTATGGGCTTTGAACATGACTAACTTCTGATGGGCATAACCCGACCCCTCATGGTCGGTTTATATTTAATATTAATATCCCCAACATTATGTGGGGCCAAAGAGAGTGTTGCAACAGCACAGCTCAAACATAGGCACCCACCGAGCACAGCTCACATGTTGCTTGGGGGTTCTTTGCTTCTCAAAGAACAAAAAAGCTTGCACCCTTGAAATAGGCTATCAAGCCAGGCTTGGAAGCCACGTGTATTCACCTAAAACCCCGGGTTATCCTTCCTTTTTTAAGTAAGCCACTCCGTCCAGGTAAACCTGGTATGACTCCCCAACGTTTGACAAGTCAATCTCATAGACCATGAACTTGTCAAAGTTAAAACGACGATTGGTCAATGATTGAGGTCCATCTTAAAAGGCTTTGAAAATGGTTTAACTCAGTAGCCTGGCAGCCCATGAAAAGCCTCGATTTAGGGCCTGGCAGCCCATGAAAAGCCTCGATTTAGGGCCTGGCAGCACATGAAAAGCCTTGCATGTTTTCTTTGTGTTTTAATTTGATAAGTTGTTTCTCCTCTGGTGAGATTTATAATGTTTTATGATAAACCGGCGTTTGTTGACCCGGGTTGGCTTTCAACAATAAGTTGTAAGTACATGATCAGTTATAATCCGATGTTTTATTGACCCGGTCTGGTTTTGACTATAAGTCACCAACATTATATACACGGTGTTTATCATAGCCCGGTATGGTTTTATCATAAACCGGCAAAACATGGAAGGAGTTATCAATACTCAGGATTGGGGTTATAGCCCTAACTATACAAAAGTTGGTCAACCAACAGAGTGATTCAATATCACAGGTATTACTTCTTTCATCTTTGATTATTTTCAAAGTACAGCCTTGGTTATAAACCCCGGCTATATATTTGGGCATCATGACATGTCCAGCGGTAAACCGCTAGGACACTTTCAAACTTATTGTATGCGGGAATAATTTGAATAAACACCACTACGGGTTATGAAACATAATATCTCCTAAAGCATGGTGGATTCACGGTATCAAGAAAAATAAGTATGCACGATGGCATAGCAGACCAAGTGTTTTCAACTAGCCTATTACGAAGTGTTTTAATGCCCAAAAGAATAATTATTTCGGCAAAGGTGGTAGTGCGCCGAACGCTAAACCGGCCTCCGGATCATGACTCGTCACCAGGCTGAGTTGACGGTTGTGGATCGTCCTGCGCTGGTGCATCTTCCTCCTCTCTACCCAGTGGCTGGAAGTCAATGGTTTCCCAATCGATTCCAGTTAAGGCTTGAAATACAGTTTCATCACTTATAAGGTTTGAGGGGTCAACATCAGGGGCATAGGTGTGCTTACGGATTGTCGGAACAAGATCTTCTACATCATGTGTTGGCGCAGGATATCTTTCCTGATCAGAATCATAAACCGGCTGATAATGAGAGAGATCTGTTTCATCAGCCAATTTGCTCGCTATGGGGCGCACTTCCCTTGTCAACCTTCGAAGATCGTCATTGTTAAATTCTGAGCCGTCCTCCTTCACGCCAGGGTAGCCGCTGCCTATATCTGACGGTTCAAGATCTGGTATCCATGCCTTCGCCCGGATTAGTGCGGTCAGCGCACCTGACCTGGCTGCTGATCTTTTTAGTTCATCCAACCGGGCGGGCAGCATAGACAGCTTCTCAATGGTCTCTTTTAGTAAGGTTGGAGGCGGTTTATTATGCGTAGCGGTGCAAATGGCCTGTTGAGCTCCGGAATATAACTGCTCAATCAGTGTATAGGCAGCCTTCAGCTTCATCCGCATGTCAAAGACTAGATGGGTAATGCGAGTTCCTGTGTCATTGCAAACATCAGTAAACCAGCAACCGATGAGATAATGTATATTGAAAAGCTTCAGGTGAGGTACTTACCAAAAACAGCAGAGGTCATGGCATTGATCTGCCGCTTTAAACTGGTCAGCTCTTCGACCACCGGTTTAAGGGTTGCCTCTGCGTCTTCGGCTCTCTTTTGTAAAGCGGCTTTCTCTATGCCCCAGTCTGCCTGTTCCTTCTTCAAAGTTTCCTTCAGCTTCTCCATAGCTGCTAACGCACTGGTCAATTCTTCTTTGGCTTTGGAGGTCTCTGCTTGCTGGGTTTTGATATTTTGTTGAAGGTCAGCGGTTTGGGCTTCCTTTTTGCTCAGCTCAGCCTATAAGAGAAAGACATATTATGAGGTGGCAGTGAAATTTAGAAAGTCCCAAGCACATAACAAGTTATACACTCGGCACTTGGGGGCTAATGCCTATTTGCTTGATTATCAGAAATTTTTTAACAAGTCCCAAGCACAATACAAGTATTATTCTTGACACTTGGGGGCTAATGTATGTTTGCTCAAAGTAACACTGGTTAAAGTCCCAGTTCAGCTTGGAAAGATAAACCGTCCCTTGGGGACTACACTAACGAAAGTTTCAGGATTACAAAGTTAAAAGTATTGGTTCATCCTAAAAGATAAACCAGCCCTTGGAAGATAAGCATGCAGAGTTGTGATATTGCAAAGTCTCGGTTTAGATTGGCATCATAAATTGGCCCTTGGGGGCTACTGGAGTTGGTACTAGAACTTGGACATAAAAAGAGAAACAGTTATGAAGTTACCTCATATCGCTCCTTCATCAGATTCACTAAACCGGCTTCGTAGTCACGGTTTGTGTACAGACGGTTTAAGAAACCAGAATGAAGTTCTTGGGCGTTGAGGTGGGCGCAGCTTGACAAGTTTGTGCTCCACTTGCCTTTGCCCATAGCAGAGAGTTCCTCCTTAGCACTATGCTCTGATAATGCAACAAGATTGCCAGGGATGGTGTGGCCAACACCAGTAATTATAACATCATCTTCCTTGTCACCAGCAGCCTTTACTAGAGTTGACGATTCATCAGCAGCCTTAGATGGACTTGAAGGTCTATCATCAGTTGGGACCGGGCTTGCCGGTTTATCAGTATGACCTGTTGGGTTAACTTCTACTGGTTCAACAAAATCATGGTCTTGAGGGGGTGGATCATCAACTATGGCATCAACATTGGTTCTTTCCAGTTCTGGAGTTCTCTCCGGTTCAACAACCACATGGTCGTCGGACGGTTTATCTACACGAGCTTTCTTGCTGGGTCTGGCCTTGGCTCTGAAAGAAAAAGATATAAAGGTCAGTATAATACGTAAATATAAAGCGTCAAAAGGATTAAGTTTAAAGTGGTTACCCAGGGACAGTCTTAAGAGGGGGGAGTTGTGTGGCTGTTGACTCGCCGGATGATGAAAGAGGCGTTCCCTGATAATTAGAATCGAATGGATTAAGAGGCTGCCGGAAATAATCCGCCTTGGGATAAGAAGTATCAGAAGTGTTTGAGACCTCAGATCGACGCTTCCGAACCGGCGTGTTCGGTAAACCGGCCGAAGTGACTACCTGACCGCTGTGCCGGGTTGTGCGGCGAGCTTCGTGTTGCTACTTCTTCAAAAGAAAGTTTGGATCCAAGTGAGCTAGGGGTGAGAAAATCTTACTTTCCGGACTACTTGACGGATTTTTTGCGTTGGCAGAGGGTCTGAACCGGAGGAAAGGATAATTACCTATGCGTCATCAGCTTGGCTGCCTTGGACGTCATCCTGATAATGATCATTGTCAATGAGGTGCATGAAAAACGAACCAAGAGAGTCAAGTTCTACCTCTGCGTCCGGGTCATCAAGGTCGTCATCAAGGTTTAACCCGATGGGTTCAGCTGCCTTTTTCTTGGCAGGTCTTTTAACAACCTTTGTCTTTGGTCGAGGGGTCTTGGCCGATTTCTCCTACGGTTTCTTCTTTCATAATGGGTCGTCACCCTGTTAAAAGATTGACAGAAGATATAAAATCTCTACTACCTAAAAAAATGTAAGGTTCCATTTCCCATCTTACGTTCCCCCTCTTCGTCCAACCCCTTCGTATGATCCCCCCTCCCCTCCAGCGATTTTTTTCTCCCTCCATCGGTTTTCTCCCTCTGCCGATTTTCTTTTCTCCCTTCAATCGACTCTATCTTTGGTAAAGAAATAATTCACATAAGGCAACCAAGCACAATCAATCAACAATCAATCCAAACGCAATCAATTCATGCATGGCAATCAATTCATTCATGACGGTGATCAATCTCATCCCTTCTTTCAATCAAACGGTGATCAATCTCCTTCCTTCTTTCAATCACTTCCTTTTTCTATCACCATGATTTACTTCACGCCAATGAAAATGAAAATAGTCAGATCAGTCAATATACGTCTATATACCATGCCAATACAAAATTCCAGTGCTTCTATTTCCCGCCATATACCATGCTATAAAAAACATTCTGCGTTCTGAACCATGAGTCGTGTTGAAGAGGAATAGAGTCTTGGCGCTCATGGCGATGGGACCCAGGATGGGCCGTCCTGGCTCGAAGAGGGTCATGGCACCACCGCCTGTGAACTTCGTTCCCACTCCCATTGGCCCTCCACCGCCGATCGACAGGCAACATTTTATCCATTCCTGCTTTTAGTTATTTGCATAAATAAATATACAGAATTGTGCTCTTTGTCAACCAATTGCAGACATGTAAGGTTCAGCGAAATAGAAAACCTACATATATACAGTAGAGGTTGGGACGCAACGGCAAAGGTTTTGTATGCTCGTATCAAACATACCCGGAGTGGAGCAGCCATCTTTCACGCCATCCTCATCGACCAAACTGTAAGTCTTCAAAAATGATATGCTATTAAGTGATCTGCTGATAATATATTCAACATGCTGCTCATGTATGCAATAAATTTCCAGGGGGTCAAAATGGATGCAATTGCATTTGATCCATTTCAACCAATCGCATATCGCTTCAGCGACAACCTACGTGTCGGCTCTGTATACTTATTCAAAAAGTTGGGTTTGAACCAGCAGCTATGCATATGCTAGTTGCATTGCCGGTTCCATGTGACTTTTACATCGTCCTCCACTCGTGCACTGAAATACTTCTTGCCAGGGCTAGCATTAACACCCCTTCATTGCCGCCACGATTCATTGATTTTATAGATGTATATGGCCTCAGAAACAGGATGCTTGCAGGTGCATTGTATCATTTCACAATGAATTTTGCTGACATGTAGTTGAGCCAGACTTTCTTAACAAATTCACATCATTTTTTCCCAGATGTCATTGGCATAGTGATGCATGTCAGCAAAATAATGTTACACAGGTCAGACGACCGTACCACGCCATACCGACATGTGGTCCTAATGAAGGGAGTACATTTTATTGGCAGTGGGCTAACATTTTATTGCTCAACCAGGAGGGAGTTTATCTACCTACATGTCTGGGACCAGCATGTGTCACGCCACTTGATGCGGTGGGGACTAGCAAAGCAGGGGCTCTGGACTTTAGGTGCCACAATGCTTGAGGTCAACAGAGCACAACATGAGTGCTTGTGTAATTGAAGAATGTTTAACATGACCATCTTATATAAAAATATGTATTGTATGTTGTTTTATTAAACCTATTTTGTAGGGTACTGGAAAACGACATACATGAGCCAGCTTGTCTTCCAACCAGACAACCAGCAGCCCTACGAGCTGGCAGCCTGCCGTGCAGCACTAGGAGATGCTCTAGGGTCCTTGCAGAACCGGGCCAGCTTGATTGTTCAACGAATGAGCCATGTTCATGTTCAATGAATGAGGAGGGTTCAAGTCTGATGCAAAATTCACTTCAATGCTCTATAATGATGTTCGCACAGCCACTTAGTGTTCGTCGCCTCTAAAACAGCTTCACAAGGATCTATTTTTATACGTATGTCATCATTATAAATCCAGCTGGATGAAAAAAATCAATGACATATGAGATTCTGTCCGGGATCAACTGCCATATATATGTTCTTTCCATTTTTTTTGTTTCCCCACTAATTCCTAGTGTAATAATGCGCATTAACTCTAATTAATTAATACAGGATCACTTTCCTATCCATGGTTGCATATAAGTTTGATTCCACACACACAATGTTGGATAACTTGGCATACAAACCTCACGCACTCTTCGTGGCATTGGTTTCCTGCTGATCTTTCCCCGCCTCCAATTCAATCAGCTCGACTATCAACCCGGGTGCCACACGGCTAAGATAAACGCACGCAGACTCCTATCTAATTTGGTTCGGTAAGACCTATGGTTTATTCATGTTTACCATGTATAATTAGCCCCATGTTTGTGAGCATCGACTCTATGCAAAGCACATCCTATTTACTATTTGGGCTTCGAGCATAATAGAATAGTATGCTTCAGACTAATACATGAGGTTGCAGAAATACACGTACCCACATATAATCGGTGACTGGATGAAGGGGGCCTCCATCCCTTTGCGATGCGCCGGCTGCAGCTCCTCTCCATGCCGCCGGAGCAAACTCCAGCACATAGAAACCGCTCAGCCTCCGTCTTCAGCGCGGAGGCCGTCTCCCGACCCACCGTCACCGTAGCACGCGCAGCCGCCGTTTCCCGGCCACAGCGCCTGCCATCAATGGCAACGGCCCATGCAGCCCCCATCACCATGGCTAGGACGTATGCCTTCAAGGACAGCGGCACCACATACTCAACGAGCATAGCGGGGTAGATCGACGCCGGACACGACATCGCCCTCGAGCATCCCGAATTGTGGGCGCGGCCACGCAGGCAAGGAATTCGGCACCGACGCAGCCGCTATCTCCTTCCTTTCCGCGAATGACGGCAAAAATTGGAGGATATTTTCGGTAGGGTTTCCACCGGTGATGATTTTGCGATCGTGTTGTTGATATGTGTCGTCCAGAGGATCGGACGGTGCGCATAGTGGCACAACGGTGCTGGCAGGCCCAAGTTGGGCCTATTTAGAATGGATGGATGGTGGCACTTGATGTAATAGGCCGTTGACCAGATTAGTTGTCCTGGGTGGGCTAAATGTTTTACTACGCTGTGTTTTTCTCTTGTACAACGATGCCTCCATTTCTTATATTTTCTCATGTGGATAATATCTAATGTATGGTAAACGGTCCTAAAAAATAGTCTGATGAAATGTTGTGACTCGAGAGAATGCAAGATATTTGTGGTACGACGTGCTATTAATTTTATGGATATAAAATATGTATCATTTTAATTTGCATCAACAAATTATAATTTATGCTCTTGAGGTAATGTCAACTGAATTTCACTGTAGACATTGGACAACTAGCATACTTGCATGAATAAATTTTAAGTTATCATCATTAGTGATTTTAATTCGTGGTATAATAAATAGGAGTGCATAAGTCGAATATGAATTGGAGTGAGGTAGAATAAGCGTGGACTCTACAATAACAATCTTACCACGGTGGCCATGTAACAGAAACTTTTTTATATACTATCTTCCTTGCAGATGAAGTCTCCGACGCGATCGAGTGATCATACTCCCTTCAAAGACATGTTGAACTCTATGAACCAAAGTAATATTTAATGATCTAATGATGTGTAATTGTACAATATGATGCACAAGAAATAACTAAATTATTATTCTATTTTTTAGGTGTCATTGATATTAATAATGTAGGGGAACCTATAGATGCGAAAGAGCGCAAGCGGCAATGTGCTAGGGAACTATATGCACAGATGGATGCAGAGAAAAAAGATGAGCTACTTAAAAAGCATCGTGAAGCCAATCAACAAAAGAAAGCTCGACTATTGGTTCATTCCCAAGAGACACAATCAAGTCAAGATACGTCAGTTGTTAAAGGTGCTTAATAGTAAGCACATTATTACTTGCAAATATAGCAATTCTGTTGTTCCGTGTTTCTAAGCAACTATACCTGACGTGCCATCGTTAGAACAAGAAGACACTTCTTGCAACAAGGAAAATATGGTTCCTCTTGAAGATAATGACTAGTTCAGCAGAAATGACACATATCAGAGGCAATTGATTAATTTGCCGGTTCAAAACAAACAAAACCACCAGAATGGATAAATACAACCAATAAATCTTACTATGCTAATTATTCATTACTCATTGTTCTACATATGTGATGATTCTCCATTCTGTAGATATTATTGACTTCAACACTTGCAGTACTGTTAGTCCCACATCATCCCATATTCAGCCACAACCCATAGATCCCAAAGAGCGAAGGAGGCAACGAGATAGGGAACGCTATGTGAGCATGGATAGCAATCAGAAAGAAGCGCTACTAAAAAGACAATGTGAAGCCTATCAAAAAATGAAATCATCGACAGGTAAAATTTGCATCAAACTAGTCAAAATGTTCATTCGTTACATGTAACAAACAAGCACTCTGACAATGTTGCCACTTTCGTGTGATTCAATAGAGAAAATCAACAGTACACATGCTAATGATAGGAAACGATATGCTCACATGGATAACAATAAGATGGATGCACTACTAGAAAGTAAGCGTGAAGCCTATCAGCAGACAAAATCATCGACAAGTAATAATTACTCGGCACCAATCGGAATTGTTCATTAGCCGAGATCACACAATCAGTACTCTTATGTTGTTTGTGCACTTATCATGTGATTTCAACAGAGAAGATGGAAATTAAACGTGCTAATGATAGGGAGCGGTATGCCAGTACGACTCATGAGCAAAAGCATGCAAAGAGCGCTCACCGCACGTCAAGGCGCAACACTCTCAGGCAAGATTCCTTCGCCATGGAGAACCCATTTTACACCCCGAAGATAGTTCGTGAACATGCAAGTTTATTTGGTCCCGATGGCTCCATAGTCAGACGTGATTGGTCTATTCCTGAGCTCATTGGTTCCCCTATTTATATCCATCCCACTTCTGAGGATATATCGTGTGCGGAGACGCCAGATATGGGTGTTAGTACGGAACCATGGAGAAAACATGTGACACCCGGAGAAAGGCAAGCTTTGATGGATCGTCGAAACCAAGCTTTCCATGCAAATGGTAGGAAGAAAAGACCCACATTGATGGATGAAAACTCGTCGATTGCCCCAGACAGCATAAATGGGTTTGAACATCCACCACAATCGGTCATCATTAACAATGGTAATATTTTTAACTTCGTATTCTGATTCTCTAGATTTAGTCACTGAAATTTTTATGTTGTATGAACAGAAAGTACATTGCGAATGTGCGATCCAGGTGAAATACATCTAGCACCCAATGATAGCGTGAATGAATCATTAGATCAAAATCCAGCGATGATTGTGGAAGGTGTCAATGATTTTGAACTTCCTTCACAATCTGTCCTTGCCACTAATGGTAATGTTTTCTCTTAATTGTTCTGACATTCTAAGATAAGTCGTTGATAATCATATTGATTATACATTTATGTTGTATTCATATAAAATACATCTCTAATTCCTGATACTATCCAAGAACATACAACACACTCGCGAGTCAATGATGATGGTAAACTTTTTTTATTATATTCGTGCACGACCTATTGGATACATGAGCCTCATAAATAACTATCCGATAGGTGATGGAGAGGGTGTCATATTGGAGGAAGACTCGGAAGACGAGGAAGGCTACATGTTCGCCGGGATGGGTATTTTAATCATGTTCCACGATGTCGCGTGTATATCATGTGCATATTTTTTGTACTCATATTGAAAGTGCGTTGAACATTTCAGATGAGGACAGCGACCAGGATGTTGAAATGGAGGAGGTTGACGATGATGACGATTCTGCTTCTATTTCAAACATTCCAGATCCCTATGATATGGTTTATAGCAAATTCCCAACAGAAACACACAAGCTGAAGTCGGTGGAGGACTGCAAACGCTGATGTGCGAAGAAGTTTGAGCATGAGTCCAAGGGTTTTTGTTGCCGTAAGGGGAAGATCAAACTGGCCAACCCAGATACGCCACCCGAGATCATGAGGCTATGGACAAGTGCAGACTCTGATGCCAGGCATTTCCATGACAATATCAGGTTTTTCAACGGCCACTTCTCATTCACCTCACTATATTGTCACCTTGATAGTGATACCACTAACATATCAAAGCATCCTATCTATACATTTCGTGCCCATGGCCAAATGTACCACAACATACGGTCATTCAGCAAACAAGATGGATTGGATCGTAGTCACTTGGAGCTCTACTTCTATGATGATGACCCCAGTTTAGAACATAGATATCGCAGTTGTCGTAAAGAGCAGTGCCAGAAAGACAAAGAAGTAATCACACAATTGGTCAACATGCTTCATGGCAACCCATACTCTGAACACCTCCGGAGTATGGGCCATGTTGATGATGTTGATGACTATCGCATAACACTTAACCTTGACCAGCGGATGGATCAAAGAACATATAACGCGCCAACCACTTCAGAAGTAGCCGCTATGTGGGTGGAGGGTAGTGAACGTCGAAGACAATTCGATAATAGCGTCATCCTACAAGGGAAGAATAGAGATATATACGGCATCAAGTCCTACCATGGATGCTATGATGCGTTGTCGTACCCTCTTTTCTTCCCTAGAGGTGAACTTGGGTGGCATACTGATATCCCGAAGGAAGGTGTGCCCTATGAAACCGTGATGGCAGCTCGTCTAGCTCGTGGCCTTAACAATAGGTCCTCCAATCCCACAATCAGTGAGAACGCTGCTGATGATGATGATGCAGGTTAGTGTTGCAATATGTTGTTACATCACCGTCCATTTAAGGTGTGCTCTCAATCAACATCACCATTGTTTTCAATTTTCTACGCAGCTTCTGGAGGTAGGCTATGTGTGTCTGTGAGGGACTACTACTGCTACAAATTCCAGATGTGTCCTGGGATATTCAACCCGATCCTCTTTGGTAAGCGTCTTTTCCAACAGTTCGCGGTCGACACATACATCAAGATTGAGAACTCCCGGTTGGACTATATATGGGGTCATCAAGATAAAATAAGGGCAGACCTGTACCAAGGCTTGGTGGATAGCTTACATGCCGGTGAGTGTAGGGAAGATTCCATTGGAAAACGCACTGTTCTAGCTACGTCATTTATCGGTGGTCCACGAGACATGAGGCGTCGCTACATGGATGTTATGGCCTTAGTTAGGCGGTATGGCAAGCCAGACATCTTCCTCACAATGAAATGCAACCCAAACTGGGATGAGATTAGGAAGGAACTGTACCCTGGCCAGACACCTCAAGATCGTCCAGATCTCATCATCGATGTTTTCAGGGCGAAGTTGGAGGAACTCAAGAATAAGCTATTTAAAAAGGATATCTTGGGCAAGGTGAGGGCTTATGTGTATGTGGTGGAGTTCCAGAAGAGGGGCCTGCCTCATGCGCACTTCCTGCTCATCATGGGGGGGGGCGATACAAGCTCACTTGCCCCGAGCAGGATGATCG
This sequence comes from Triticum aestivum, assembly GCF_018294505.1. NCBI lineage: Eukaryota > Viridiplantae > Streptophyta > Magnoliopsida > Poales > Poaceae > Triticum > Triticum aestivum. The sequence continues at coordinate 374,204,454 of NC_057812.1, read as the reverse complement.
CCTTATCTCAGCCGAGCTCCCCAACAAGAAGAAGTACCCAGAACTGTACAAGTTGGTCGTGAAACATATGATGCATGGACCTTGTGGTGCTTTAAATCGTGAATGCCCTTGCACAAAGGGTTGTCCTTCTTGCAAGAATCACTATTCGTGACCTTTCAATGCGACTACCTTACAAGGCAAGGACTCCTACCCGCTATACAGACGACGTGAAGACGGATGTAAAGCAATGGTTCGAAAGGAATGGCTAGATAATAGGTGGGTCGTCCCATACAACCCGCACCTCTTGCGCTACTTCAATTGTCACATCAATGTTGAGTCATGCGGAAGCATAAAGGCCGTTAAATACCTATTCAGGTACATATACAAGGGCCATGATCGAGCGTCTATTGATGTAAGTGAGTCTGACAAAAATGGAGACATAGATGAGATCAAACAGTATAGAGACGCTAGGTGGGTCACTCCTCCAGAAGCATTGTGGAGTATATATGGAATTGAATTGAGTAAGAACTCACCACCCGTGAAGCAGCTACAACTCCATCTACCAAACATGCACATGGCGTCATTCCAAGCGGCCCAAAATATTGAACGAGTAGTTAACCATGAAGGTGTTGAGAAGTCGATGATTACAGAGTACTTTGAGGCAAACATGTTACATGAGGATGCTCGTTCTATCTTGTACAGGGACTTCCCCGAGTGGTACACCTGGCAGACAAGTAAGAACAAAAAATATTGGAGAAGAAGGGTACGAGATACAGGTGGACAAATTGAAAGAATTGTGTCAGCTCATCCTGCCGAGGGGGCACGCTATTACCTGCGGGTCCTCCTAAACCATGTCACTGGCGCCACCTCTTATGAGGACCTAAGGACGGTTAATGGTGAGATCCTACCAACCTTTCGTGAAGATGCCGAGAGAAGGGGATTGATCGAAGGAGACAACACACTGGATGAGTCCCTCACTAAATCCACATTATATAAGATGCCATCATCTCTAAGGAGGCTCTTTGCAACGATACTGGTATTCTGTGAGCCAAGCGATGTGCACAGACTCTGGGAGAAGCACCTAGATGCAACATCAGAAGACTATCGTCGTAGCAATCCATCCAAAGTTGCAGTTGAGCAAATGGTTCTAATAGATATCAGGAATATGCTATAATAAATGGGCAAGGAGATAGAGTCATTCCCTCTTCCCGATATCCAGGAAGAATATGACACTTCCAGCGGTGTGACAAGGGAGATCTTCGAGGAATCCACCATAGAGCTCAACGTTGAGGACACATATCTATCAGATTCACTTAATTCAGATCAGAGGGCCGCATACAATGAAATTATGTGTGCTGTTGATCGTGATGAGGGTGTTGTGTTCTTTGTGGATGGACCTGGAGGCACCGAAAAGACTTTTTTGTACAAAGCACTGCTTGCAACGGTATGTGGGCAAAACAAGATTGCTATAGAGACAGCTACGTCCAGTGTTGCTGCTTCCATAATGCCCGGAGGGAGAACAACTCATTCACAGTTCAAGATACCGCTAGGCATCGATGATGGTGGGTTTTGTAGCTTCACTAAACAGAGCGGGACTGCCAAGCTCCTACAGTCAGCTTCTCTCATTATTTGGGATGAGGCTTCCATGGCAAAGAAACAGGTAGTCGAGGCGTTGGACAATAGTACGCGTGATGTGATGAGCCGACCAGACCCGCCGTTCGGTGGGAAGACAGTTGTGTTCGGTGGAGATTTCAGACAGGTCCTTCCTGTTGTCCGTAAGGGGTCTAGGGCTCAGATAATTAATTCATCGCTACGTAGGTCTTACCTTTGGGATTCCATGTGCCACCTTAAGTTGGTACGCAATATGAGGGCACATAGTGACCCATGGTTTGCAGAGTATCTATTGCGCATTGGTGATGGTAAGGAGGAGACCAATTGAGATGGCGACGTTCGTCTTCCAGACGAGATATGTGTGTCGTCAACTGGGAAGGACACTGACATTGATTCTCTAATAGACAATACTTTTCCTAGCCTCGGTGCTAACACGTCGGACCCAGACTACATCACCTCCAGAGCAATCTTGTCGACACAGAATGATTGCGTGGATAGGATTAATTTGAAGATGATCAGTCGATCCCAGGGAGATGAGATGGTGTACCATAGTTTTGATTGTGCGGTGGACGACCCTCATAACTACTATCCTTCTGAATTCCTTAACACGTTGACCCCTAATGGCCTGCCCCCGCATGTGTTGAAGCTCAAGATTAACTGCCCTGTCATATTGCTCAGGAACATTGACCCTGCAAATGGACTTTGCAATGGCACGAGGTTGGTGGTTCGAGGGTTCCAAAGGAATGTCATCGATGCAGAAATTGTCCTTGGCCAACATGCTAGAAAAAGGATCTTCTTGCCAAGGATCCCCCTTTGCCCCTCTGATGATGAGATGTTTCCTTTTCAGTTCAAGAGGAAGTAATTTCCAATAAGGCTCAGCTTTGCCATGACGGTGAACAAGGCACAGGGGCAAACTATCCCAAATGTCGGTATTTACTTGCCTGAGCCGGTGTTCTCTCACGGGCAGTTGTATGTTGCACTATCTAGATCCACCGCTAGAAAGAATGTCAAGATTCTTGCCATTCCTGATGCTGGTAATAAGAAAAATAACTCAGATGACAGCAAAAAGAAGAGTTCAACTTGCAGCAAAAACAAGAGCTCTCATAGTCCTGTTGGTACATACACGAAGAACATCATCTATAAAGAGATCCTTACATCATAGGTGAGAAATTTGGCAGTTATATTTCCACTCTATTTTTTATTATCTATATGACTATATTTTATTTCACGATAAAATTAGATAATGAAATAGTTTTATTTAAATTATCTGATATTTATTTTGTGCAGGTCACCTCCGTCATATGGAGTCATTTGTGTTTAACTTGCATCTTGTTATCATGTGTTATTGAGAGAAACCGGACCAGTAAACCGAAGTGTAAACTCTTGAGTGCATGAATACCAGAACTAAAGTGAACATTCTGCTTGTCTTTTGATATATTTTCTCTCGAGTAGAAGAAGATGGTTCATGTCCAAGCAAATCACCTACCTGCAAGCTTCTTGACATCTCACTAATTCGAGATTTTATTCTCTTCACTCTTTTCTGATATGTAAAATCAAAATAATACTTTCAATGTAGTTGATGTATATACTTTTAATTTAAATATGAAGAATGCTATTTTTGAAAGCTTACTTCAAATATTTCATGTGAAGTGGATAGTTATATGCTAAATGAAAAGAAATGTGTGTGCTCTTCTTAAATTCAACTCAGTACAGATGTACGCTACTTCATCTCAACATAGAGTTAGATAATCCTCAACTAATTTTTGTCATTCAATTAGATGGACATGTCTAAAATTTGTACATGTATTATTGCCCGTGGCAACGCACGGGCATTTTACTAGTATTACACAAATAAGAATATCAAGTACAAGCGGGAGTGAGGCAAGTCTTACAGCTGGCGGTTTATTGGAAAGCAGAAGGGACTAAGCCCTGTTTTGCTGCAAACAGCCACCGGTTCATCCAACATCTTCTTAACAGATTCAGTAACTTCAGCCTCTGTTAGCTGAATATCAATATGTCGTTGAGGATCTTTGAAGTCCCCTGTGTACTAATACATTAAACCAGAGCGGCGTCTTAACGGTAAAATACTCCAAGTTATCCAGCAACGAGGAAAATCAACTCCTGTCAGACCGTTAGCCATAAAGGCTCTGAGCTTGGCGAGTTGTGGAGCGTATGTGGACCGTTCCTTGGCGGTCAGCCGTTGTGGAAGTGGATGTGTATTGGAAAACCGGTGAGCACGATAACCCGGCAGAGGGTTCTCATCATCAGGGGAAGTGTCCTTACAATAGAACCAAGTCTGGTTCCAGTCTTTAGGATGACTATGAAGCTTTGCATGAGGGAAGCTGGCATCCTTCCTTTTCTAAATAGAAACACCACCAAGTTCGATGTTGGGCCCGTCTACAAATTCAGTGCGACGGTTCAAGTAGAAGAAATCCCTGAACAATTCAACGGTTGGCTCTTCTTGCAGATAGGCCTCAGAGAACACTTGAAAGTGGCAAATATTGGACACAGAGTTAGGTCCAATGTCTCGAGGGTGGATCTGGAAGCTGGCAAGCACATCACGGAAAAACTTGGACCCGGGCAGTTTAAAACCATGACTCATGTGATCAACAAATACCACTATCTCGCCATCCTTGGGGGTAGGAGGATTCTCTGGACTGGGAACTCGCCAGTGGATTTTGCTTCGTTTTGGTAAAGCGCCAGTTCTGACGCATCCATCTAGCTGCTCTTTAGTAACCCGGGAAGGGACCCAGTTACAAGCATAGAACTATTTGGCCATTTCGAATGAGGAGCTGGAAAAGATTGATGCCGGTTTAAGACTCATGATTAGCAAGCATAAAGCATGGCAGGTTAAGGAAAAGGTATTCAAGCGTGTAAAATTGATAAACCGGAGGTTGATGCTATGCTAAGGCGACTGGCGGTTTACGAGGGGACTAATGGCAGATTATTTTCTAAAGGATAAACCGCCTACGCAGATAATGACAGTACATATCTGAAGCAAAAAAACGACGAAGTGAGGGAAAACAAGTTTCACAATTGTACATTAGAATTTTGGATCTATCGCATGTCAGGAAAAGGAAAATAAGCCTAGACCTAGAAAACCAGTACAGAGGAGGTCATCAGTTCTAAGGAGGTTTTTTGTACAAGAAAAGGGGATCTACTAGTATCTGAAATGGATACGAAACAGCTACCGCGTCAGTTCTATACTTCTTTTATATCAAAAGAAGAGGCAGTAGAAAAACTACAAAGAATCCGTAAGGAATGGCGAAGAACACAGAAGAGCTTGCAAACCCTAGCGGATCTATGGAATAAGGGAAGAGGAACTTACCGAAGCAGTGGAAGCAGCGGAGACGCGCCATATTTTTCTGGTACGGTCAGGGTGATGCAGCGGCCGGAGTTGAGGCAGAAGCGAAGGTCGACGATGGCGGCGGCGCTCGGGGTGCTGAGGCGACGCGAGATAGAAGAGAGACGAAGAGGCGGCGGGAGGAAAGGAAAGGGACCCTCGACCCTATTTATAAGACAAAGAGATAAGCGACATGCGCGGAAGTCGAGGAGCCCAAAAAATGAATGGGCGACAAGGTTGTTGCCTCGATTATTGGAGGATCATTAATGAAGGGTATCTTCGGTTTTAATGGACAAGTGACGTCACGACGGTTTATTACGAACCTAGACGATGACGTCATGGCGGTTTACAAAATCTATGTGAAGGTGCAGAAGGGGGAATTTTTCTAAGTGTTGAAGATTGACATGAACGAGTTCAAATCAATCTGGGGCCTAATGTTGGGGATATTAATATTAAATATAAACCGGCCATGAGGGGCCGGGTTATGCCTATCAGGAGTTAGTCATGTTCGAAGCCCATAAAGGCAAGGGATATGGCGCTTTACAGAGGAGATCTACATGAAGGCCCAGGGCCCAAAAGCGGATTAGGGCCCGTAGATATAAACCGCCATATGATATGTAACTTATGTTGTAAGGCAAGGAAAGGTAGAAACCGAGCCAGACACGAGTATGAGCCGGCCTCGGGATTCTGTAAACCGCCGGGCGTCAACCTGTGTATATAAAGGGACGACCCGGCGACGGTTTAGGGACAGAAAACAATAACTCGAGAGCTAGGAAAAGCGGATTTGCTCCCTAGTCATCGAAACCCTAGCAAGTCCATCATAACTGGACGTAGGCTTTTACCTTCATTGTAAGGGGCCGAACCAGTATAATTCCTCGCGTCCCTTGTCCGCTTTAACCGCTTTAAGCTAACCCGTCGTGATGGCTCCACGACTAAGTCTTTTCACGAGGACATCTGTCGTGACAAAACCACGACAGGTACATCACCGCCCGAAGCTTTGCAATGTCTTCCTCCGCAACAGAAGAAGCTACCCACCGGCCTTGACGGCTGGATCCGGACAGGATTGGGGCTGGTGGCGACCGAAACTCGGGTGTTGGAACTCGGGGTAGCAGGGGTTGAGAAAGAGGCAAGCGTGGAAGAAAAAGATGAGTCTGTACCCCTATATAAAGGCTGCGAATATCAAACATCTCCTCTTGGGCCTCAAAAACCTGCTTGTTTCCAAGGAGTTGTACCCAAGTGACGGTTGCGTTATCCATGTCCGGGTTGACAGGAATCCCTTAAAAAGGGAGGCACAATCTCCGCTTGGATAAGACACGCCAATAAGACCACGTCTTGGGACGTGGGGCGACGGGCCGGCTAAAACGGTTCGCAAGTAGTGGTCGGGTAGGCATGGTGTCATATTACCAAAAAGTGGTCGGTGAGTTGAACTCGTGAAATATTATGTCCTCTGTAGTTGTGCATACAAGTCCGAATACAATCATTACATCTGAAGATCAACTAGGAGTTCGGAAGGGGGAACCCGCCTTGCAATGTCGAAGACAATCTGCGTGTTGGACTCCTCGTCATTGAAGCCAGGTTCAGGGGCTACTGAGGGAGTCCTGGAATAAGGGGTCCTCGGGCGTCCAGCCTGTTATCCATGGGCCGGACTGATGGGATGTGAAGACATGAAGGCCAAAGACTGTACCTATGTCCGGATTGGACTCTCCTTGGCGTGGAAGGCAAGCTTGGCAACCGACTATGAAGATTCCTTCTTATGTAACCGACTCTATGTAACCCTAGATCCCCCCCGGTATCTATATAAACCGGAGGGGTTAGTCCGGAAAGGATATACTTATTACCATAGTCATACATGCTAGGCTTCTAGGGTTTAGCCATTACGATCTCGTGGTAGGTCAACTCTTGTAATATTCATATTCATCAAGATCAATCAAGCAGGAAGTAGGGTATTGCCTCCATAGAGAGGGCCCGAACCTGGGTAAACATTGTGTCCCCCGTCTCCTGTTACCATCGATCCTAGACGCACAGTTCGGGACCCCCTACCCGAGATCCGCTGGTTTTGACACCGACAACGGGTAACAAGTAAATAAAGTAAACAAGGTGCAGCAAGATGGCCCAATCCTTTTTGTAGCAAAGGACAAGCCTGGACAAACTCTTATATAAAGGAAAGAGCTCCCGAGGACACATGGGAATTATCGTCAAGCTAGTTTTCATCACGCTCATATGATTCACGTTCGGTACTTTGATATATGGGTGGACCGGTGCTTGCGTACTGCCCTTCCTTGGACAAGCATCCCACTTATGATTAACCCCTATTGCAAGCATCCACAACTACAAAAGAAGTATTAAGGTAAACCTAACCATAGCATGAAACATATGGATCTAAATCAGCCCCTTACGAAGCAACGGATAAACTAGGATTTAAGCTTCTGTCACTCTAGCAACCCATCATCTACTTATTACTTCCCAATGCCTTCCCCTAGGCACAAACAATGGTGAAGTGTCATGTAATCGACGTTCACATGACACCACTAGCGGAAAGACAACATACATCTCATCAAAATATCGAACAAATACCAAATTCACATGACTACTTATAGCAAGACTTCTCCCATGTCCTCAGGAACAAACGTAACTGCTCACAAATCATATTCATGTTCATAATCAGAGGGGTATAAATATGCATAAAGGATCTGAACATATGACCTTCCACTGAATAAACCAACTAGCATCAACTACAAGGAGTAATCAACACTACTAGCAACCCACAGGTACCAATCTGAGGCTTTGGGACAAATATTGGATACAAGAGATGAACTAGGGTTTGAGATGAGATGGTGCTGGTGAAGATGTTGATGGAGATTGACCCCCTCCCAATGAGAGGATCGATGGTGATGACGATGGTGATGATTTCCCCCTCTTGGAGGGAAGTTTCCTCGGCAGAACAGCTCCGCCGGAGCCCTAGATTGGTTCTGCCTTGTGGCGGCGGAGTTCCGTCCCGTGAGCTAGCTTATGATTTTTTTCCTCCACGAAAGACCTCATATAGCAGAAGATGGGCATCAGAGGGCTGTCAGGGGGCCCATGAGGCAGGGGGCGCACCCAGGGTAGGGCGCGCCCCCCACCCTCGTGGACGGTGGGTGGCCCCCCTCTGGTACTTCTTTCGCCCAATATTTTTTATATATTTTGAAACTTGCTCCCATGAAGTTTCAGGACTTTTGGAGTTGTGCAGAATAGGTCTCTAATATTTGCTCCTTTTCCAGCCCAGAATTCCAGCTGCCAGCATTCTCCCTCTTCTTGTAAACCTTGTAAAATAAGAGAGAATAGGCATAAGTATTGTGACATAATGTGTAATAACAGCCCATAATGCAATAAATATCGATATAAAAGCATGATGCAAAATGGACGTATCAACTCCCCCAAGCTTAGACCTCGCTTGTCCTCAAGCGAAAGCCAAAATCAAAAAATATGTCCACATGTTTAGAGATAGAGGTGTCGATAAAATAAAATACGGACATGAGGGCATCATGATCATTATTATAACAGCAACATATATATATATTGTCATATGATCTCTTATGCTAAAGTAACAATTCAATCACAATTTCAAGTATGAATCAGAAACTTCGTTGAGAACCAACAAACTATAATCTCAGTCATTGAGGCAATTGCAATTTATCACAACATAGGAAAGAGTCAATAAGAGCTTTTCAGCAAGTCCACATACTCAACCATCATTTAGTCTTTCACAATTGCTAACACTCACGCAATATTTATGGGTATGAAGTTTTAATCGGACACAGAGAAGGATAGGGGCTTATAGTATTGCCTTCCAACCTTTTACCTCAAGGGTAATGTCAACAATAATAGTTCATGAAAACTCACATCCAATTAGCTATGTATATCTGGATCTTTCCAACATATTGTGCTTGCCAAAGGATAAAATGTAAAAAGGAAGGGTGAAGATCACCGCGACTCTTTGCATGAAGTATAAGACAAGAATAAAAGATAGGCCCTTCGCAGAGGGAAGCAGAGGTTGTCATGTGCTTTTATGGTTGGATGGACAAAATCTTAATGCGAAAGAACATCACTTTATATTGCCACTTGTGATATGGACCTTTATTATGCAGTCCATCGCTTTTATTTCTTCCACATCACAAGATCGTATAAAGCTTATTTTCTCCACAGTAGTAAGTCATACATATTTATAGAGCAATTTTTATTGCTTGCAACAATGACAACTTACTTGAAGGATCTTACTCAATTCATAGGTAGATATGGTGGACTCTCATGGCAAAACTGGGTTTAAGGATATTTGGAAGCACAAGTAGTATCTCTACTTGGTGCAAAGAATTTGGCTAGCATGAGAGGAAAAGGCAAGATCAACATGTTGGATGATCCATGACAATATAAGTTATTTCAGATGTAAGAAAACATAACCCATTACGTCGTCTTCCTTGTCCAACGTCAACTCTTTAGCATGTCATATTTTAATGAGTGCTCACAATCATAAAATATGTCCAAGATAGTGTATTTATATGTGAAAACCTCTCTTTCTTTACTACTTCCTATTAATTGCAACGATGACCAAAACTATGCTTGTCAACTCTCAACAACTTTTATTCATCATACTCTTTATATGTGAAGTCATTACTCTCCATAAGATCCATATGATCTCTTTATTTCTTTTTTATTCTTTCTCTTTTATTTTATTCCCTCAAGATCATTGCAAGATAATCAAGCCCTTGACTCAGCACTAATCTTTATTATATATAGCTCACGGACTTGATTACATAGAAGGATCATAAAGCAAAACTCAAAACTAGATCATACTAAAAACTTTATTTTACTAGATCAAGATATTACCAAAAGGATCCAACTAAGAAAAACGGTAAAGGTAAAAGTGTGATGGTGATACGATATCGGGGCACTCCCCCAAGCTTGGCAGTTGCCAAGGGGAGTGTCCATACCCGATACTCAGTTCCTCTTTGTTGGTGAAGAAGGTGTTGGTGATGGTGGATAGTCGCACATCGACCATAGGAGCTCCTCCAATTTGCGGATAATGCCCTTGAGTGCGATGATATGCTCCTTCAACAAAATATTTTCACTTGTGAGATACTTGTTTTGAATGCGAGCTAACTCAATCATCTTGAAAGCTTCAATCTCCGTTGGGATAAAGAGATTGTGATGAGGTTGAAGGATATCTTCTTCTACTACTGCCGGAACTTGATCCCCCATGGCCTTCTTGATCCCATCATCCTTGTTGATCTCTCCGGGCTCTTCTTTATTCAGCTCTATCTTCATTAGCCAAGCATCGTTGCCCTCTTTGTTGGAGGAGGAGGGAGACGACATGATGCCTAGCCTTGACAACCCTGGCAGAAAATAGCTCGAAACAAAAGCAGGAGATATTTGCGTGATACGGTGGTCAAAACCTTCGGGAGATTATATAATGAATTTTTACCGACCGAAAGAAGTATCGTGCAAGAAAACGGAATCCGGAGAGCACACGAGGTGGACACGAGGCAGGGGGCGCGCCCTCCACCCTCGTGGACGTCTCATGTCCTTCCTGGACTGCTTCTTATTTTCCCATTTTCTTAAATATTCCAAAACGGAGAAAAAATGCTATTAGAACTATTTTGGAGTCGATTTACTTACCGTACCTCATACCTATTCCTTTTCATAGTCTGAAACGTTCTGGAAAGTGTCCTTTATGTATTCCTCCGGGGTTACGATTTCAATAACATTAGTTTCAACATTTATGGGATTAGCTAAGATATAATGTTTGATTCTTTGACCGTTCACCACCCTCGGATTAGTGCCTTCGAAGTTGTTGATTTTTATGGCACTGGAACGATAGACCTCCTCGATAATGTAAGGACCTTCCCATTTTGAGAGGAGTTTTCCTGCAAAAAATTTTAAATGAGAGTTGTACAACAATACATAATCACCTACATTAAACTCATGTTTTCGTATCCTTTTGTCATGCCATCTTTTAACCTTTTATTTAAACAGTTTGGCATTCTCATAGGCCCGGGTTCTCCATTCATCAAGTGAGCTAATGTCAAAAAGCCTCTTCTCACCGGCAAGTTTGAAATCATAATTGAGCTCTTATGGCCCAATATGCCTTGCGTTCTAGTTCGAGAGGTAAGTGACATGCTTTTCCATAAACCATCTTATACGGAGACATGCCCATAGGATTTTTGTATGCAGTTCTATAAGCCCATAATGCATCATTAAGTTTCTTTGGTCAATTCTTTCTAGATCTATTAATAGTCTTTTGCAAAATTAATTTAAGCTCTCTATTGCTCAGTTCGACTTGACCGCTAGACTGTGGATGATAAGGGGATGAATTTCTATGATTAACATCATACTTAGCAAGCATTTTATGAAAAGCACCATGAATAAACTGTGAACCACCATCAGTCATTAAATATCTAGGGACTCCAAACCTCGGAAAAATAACTTCTTTAAGCATCTTAATAGAGGTGTTATGATGCACACTACTAGTTGGAATAGCTTCTACCCACTTAGTAACGTAATCAACAGCAACTAAAATATGTGTATACACATTAGGGGAAGGAAAAGGTCCCATATAATCAAAAGCCCAAACATCAAATGGTTCAATAACAAGTGAATAATTCATAGGCATTTCTTGACGTCTACTAATATTACCAATTCTTTGACATTCATCACAAGACAAGACAAACTTACGGGCATCCTTGAAGAGAGTAGCCCAATAAAAACCGGATTGCAATACCTTATGTGCAATTCTATCTCCGGCATGGTGTCCTACATAAGCCTCGGAGTGACACTTGTGTAGGATATGTTCTTGTTCAGCTCAGGTACACAACGTCTAATAACACCATCTACTCCTTCTTTATAAAGATGTGGGTCATCCCAGAAGTAATGTCTTAAATCATAGATTTTTTTTCTTTTGCTGGTATGTGAAACTAGGTGGTATAAATTTAGCAACAATGTAATTAGCATAATCAGCATACCATGGAGCAGTACGAGAAGTATTTATGACAGCTTGTTCATCAGGAAAGCTATCATCAATAGGTAGTGGGTCATCAAGAACATTCTCTAATTTAGACAAGTTGTCTGCAACGGGGTTCTCAGCTCCCTTTCTATCAATAATATGAAAATCAAATTCTTGTAGCAAGAGAACCCATCTAATAAGTCTAGGTTTAGCATCTTTCTTTTCCATACGATATTTAATAGCAGCATGATCAGTGTGAACAGTTACTTTAGAATCAACTATATAAGGTCTAAACTTATCACAAGCAAATACAACTGCTAAAAATTATTTTTCAGTAGTAGCATAATTTCTCTGGGCATTGTCTAGAGTTTTACTAGCATATTGGATAACATTTAATTTCTTATCAACTCTTTGTCCTAGAACAGCCCCTACAGCATAATCACTAGAATCACACATAATTTCAAAGGGTAAATTCCAATCAGGTGGCTGAACAATAGGTGCAGAGATCAAGGCTTTCTTAAGTATTTCAAATGCTTCTACACAATCATCATCAAAAACAAAAGGAACATCTTTTTGTAAGAGATTAGTCAGAGGCCGAGAAATTTTAGAGAAGTCCTTAATGAACCTCCTATAAAAACCGGCATGACCAAGGAAGCTTCTTATACCTTTAATGTCCTTAGGACACGGCATCTATTCGATAGCATCAACTTTAGCTTTATCAACTTCAATACCTCTTTCACAAATTTTATGCCCCAAGACAATACCTTCATTAACCATAAAGTGGCACTTCTCCCAATTCAAGACAAGATTAGTTTCTTCACATCTCTGCAAAACTGGATCAAGGTTGCTTAAGAAATCATCAAAAGAAGTTCCATAAACAGAAAAATCATCCATGAATACCTCAACAATCTTTTCACAAAAGTCAGAGAATATAGCAGTCATACATCTTTGAAAGGTAGCATGTGCATTGCATAAACCAAAAGGCATACGTCTATAAGCAAAGGTACCGAAAGGGCAAGTAAAAGTTATCTTTTCTTGATCCTCTTTTGACACATGTATTTGAGAGAAACCAGAATAACCATCTAGAAAGCAAAAATGTGTATGTTTGGACAATCTTTCTAGCATTTGATCAATAAAAGGTAGAGGGCAATGATCCTTTTTAGTAGCTTTATTTAATTTGCGGAAATCAATTACCATTCTATAACCTGTAACTATTCTTTGTGGGATCAATTCATCTTTGTCATTAGGGACAACAATAATACCTCCCTTCTTAGGGACACAATGGATAGGGCTTACCCACTGACTATCAGCAACGGGATAAATTATACCTGCCTCCAGAAGCTTTAGTATTTCTTTTCTTACCACTTCTTTCATCTTAGGATTTAACCGTCGTTGATGATCAACAACCGGTTTCGCGTCTTTCCCCAATTTTATTTTGTGCTGGCATAGAGTGGGACTACTTCCCTTAAGATCATTAAGAGTATATCCAATAGCAGCACAGTGCTTCTTCAGAGTTTTCAATAATTTCTTTTCTTCATGCTCTGAAAGGTTAGCACTAATAATAACATGATATATCTCTTTCTCATCAAGATAAGCATATTTAAGAGTATCAGGCAATGGTTTAAGATCAAACATGGCATCGCCCTTGGGTGGAGGAGGATCCCCTAGGATTTCAACAGGCAAGTTGTGTTTCAAAATAGGTCCCGGTTTAAAGAATACTTCATCTATTTCCGTTCTTTCATTCATAAACATATCATTCTCATGGTCTAGCAAATATTGTTCTAAAGGATCATTAGGAGGCACGACAATAGAAGCAAGACCAATAATTTCATCCTTACTAGGCAATTCTTTATCATGGGGTTGTCTACAAAATTTAGCAAAATTAAACTCATGAGACATATCCCCCAAACCAACAGAAACAATATCCTTATTGCAATCGATCCTAGCATTAACAGTATTCAAGAAGGGTCTACCAAATATAATGGGACAAAAGTTATCTTGTGGGGAACCAAGAATAAGAAAATCAGCAGGATATTTAACTTTCCCACACAAGACTTCAACATCTCTAACAATCCCAACTGATGGAATAGTGTCTCTATTAGCAAGCTTAATTGTAACATCAATTTCCTCTATCTCAGCAGGTGCAATATCGCGCATAATTTCTTTATATAAGGAATGAGGTATTGGACTTGCACTAGGACCCATATCACATAATCCATGATAGCAATGATCTCCTATTTTAACTGAAATAATAGGCATGCCTACAACAGGTCTATGTTTATGTTTAGTATTAGGTCTAGCAATTCTAGCAGCTTCATCACAGAAGTAAATAGCATGCCCATCAATATTATCGGCCAAGAGATCTTTAACCATAGCAACACTAGGTTAAACTTTAATTTGCTCAGAGGGTGTAGGTGTTCTAGTTTTACTCTTACGAACTACAGTTGAAGCTTTAGCATGATCCTTATTCTAACAGGGAAAGGTGGTTTCTCAATATAAGTAGTAGGAACAACAGGATCATTATAAGTGATAGTCTTTTCTTCAACTTTAATAGGTGCAACTACTTTTACTTCAATAGAAGGATTATAGTTAAACCACTTCTCCTTGGGGAGATCAACATGAGTAGCAAAAGATTCACAGAAAGAAGCTACTATCTCAGAGTCAAGTCCATATTTAGTGCTAAATTCACGGAAAGCATCGGTATCCATAAAAGATTTAACACAATAAAACTTAGGTGTTATACCTGACTCCTTACCTTTGTAGAGATTCCAATCTTCAGAGTTGCGTTTAATTCTTTCCAATAAATCCCATTTGAATTCAATAGTCTTCATCATAAAAGAGCCAGTACAAGAAGTATCGAGCATGGAACGATTATCGAGAGAAAGCCGAGCATAAAATTTTTGAATAATAATTTCTCTTGACAGCTCATGATTGGGGCATGAATATAACATTGACTTAAGCCTCCCCCAAGCTTGAGCGATGCTTTCTCCTTCGCGAGGCCAAAAATTATAGATATAATTACGATCACGATGAACAAGATGCATAGGATAAAACTTCTGATGAAATTCCAATTTCAATCGGTTGTAGTTCCATGATCCCATATCATCACATAGCCTAAACCATGTCAATGCCTTTCCCTTCAAAGATAAAGGGAATGCCTTCTTCTTGATAACATCCTCGGGCATACCTGCAAGCTTAAATAATCCACAAACTTCATCCACATAGATTAGGTGCAAATCAGGATGTAATGTTCCATCACCTGTGAAAGGATTAGCCAGCAGTTTCTCTATCATACCCGAAGGAATTTCAAAGTAAACATTTTCAGTAGGTTCAGTAGGTTGAGGAGCAACTCTTTGCTCTACTGGTTTGGGTGAAGATACCCCGAACAAGCCCCTCAAAGGATTATGTTCCATAGTAACAAGTGATAGTAAATTTCAGCACACTATATAAACTTTTCCTTACCAAATTCCACCTACCAAAGGCGCTTCACTCCCCGGCAGCAGCGCCAGAAAAGAGTCTTGATGACCCACAAGTGTAGGGGATCTATCGTAGTCCTTTCGGTAAGTAAGAGTGTTGAACCCAATGAGGAGCAGAAGGAAATGATAAGCAGTTTTCAGTAAGGTATTCTCTGCAAGCACTGAAATTATCGGTAACAGATAGTTTTGTGATAAGGTAATTTGTAATGGGTAACAAGTAAATAAAGTAAATAAGGTGCATCAAGATGGCCCAATCCTTTTTGTATAAAAGGACAAGCCTGGACAAACTCTTATATAAAGGAAAGCGCTCATGAGGACACATGGGAATTATTGTCAAGCTAGTTTTCATCACGCTCATATGATTCGCGTTCGGTACTTTGATAATTTGATATGTGGGTGGACTGGTGCTTGGGTACTGCCCTTCCTTGGACAAGCATCCCACTTATGATTAACCCCTATTGCAAGCATCCGCAACTACAAATGAAGTATTAAGGTAAACCTAACCATAGCATGAAACATATGGATCCAAATCAGCCCCTTACGAAGCAACGCATAAACTAGGGTTTAAGCTTCTGTCACTCTAGCAACCCATCATCTACTTATTACTTCCCAATGCCTTCCCCTAGACCCAAACAATGGTGAAGTGTCATGTAGTCGACGTTCACATGACACCACTAGAGGAAAGACAACATACATCTCATCAAAATATCGAACGAATACCAACACATGACTACTTATAGCAAGACTTCTCCTATGTCCTCAGGAACAAACGTAACTACTCACAAATCATATTCATGTTCATAATCAGAGGGGTATAAATATGCATAAAGGATCTGAACATATGACCTTCCACCGAATAAACCAACTAGCATCAACTACAAGGAGTAATCAACACCACTAGCAACCCACAGGTACCAATCTGAGGCTTTGGGACAAATATTGGATACAAGAGATGAACTAGGGTTTGAGATGAGATGGTGCTGGTGAAGATATTGATGGAGATTGCCCCCCTCCTGATGAGAGGATCGATGGTGATGACGATGGTGATGATTTGCCCCTCCCAGAGGGAAGTTTCCCCGGCATAACAGCTCCGTCGGAGCCCTAGATTGGTTCCGCCTCGTGGCAGCGGAGTTTCATCCCGTGAGCTAGCTTATGATTTTTTTTCCTCCACGAAAGACCTCATATAGCAAAAGATGGGCATCAGAGGGCTGCCAGGGAGCCCACGAGGCAGGGGGGCATGCCCCCACCCTCGTGGACAGTGGGTGGCCCCCTCTGGTACTACTTTCCCCCAATATTTTTTATATATTCTGAAACTTGCTCCCGTGAAGTTTCCGGACTTTTCGAGTTGTGTAGAATAAGTCTCTAATATTTGCTCCTTTTCCAGCCCAGAATTTCAGTTGCCGGCATTTTCCCTCTTCATTTAAACCTTGTAAAATAAGAGAGAATAGGCATAAGTATTGTGACATAATGTGTAATAACAGCCCATAATGCAATAAATATCGATATAAAAGCATGATGCAAAATGGACGTATCAAGGTCATATGCATTCTTAGAAGTTTTTCAAAAGAATCAAGTTTGAGGAATTTGACTAGGGGTGTCTTGAGGAATTTCACTAAGTGGTCTTTGACTTAGGTTCCAGAGTTGTATAGATTGAAAATCCACACAATTGAGGAATCTTGAGGAGAAGTGTTGCTTAGATTAACAGATCAAGAACAGATGCAAATGTGGTGTTTAAGAGTGTGGAAGTTGAAGACTAAACACCTTTTGAAGATTTTGAGGAAATCATCAGAATCAACAAGGGCAGTAAAAATAGATTTTATTTACCCTTGACGAAGAACACGTCGAACTGAGAGTTGAAGTGGGGAAGTTTGATACGTCTCCATCGTATCTACTTTTCCAAACACTGTTGACCTTGTTTTGGACTCTAACTTGTATGATTTGAATGGAACTAACCCGGACTGACGCTGTTTTTAGCAGAATTTCCATGGTGTTATTTTTGTGCAGAAATAAAAGTTCTCGGAATGACCTGAAACTTCACGGAGAATATTTTTGGAATATATAAAAAATATTGGCAAAATAATCAACACCAGGGGGCCCACACCCTATCCACGAGGGTGGGGGCACGCCCCTTGTCTCGTGGGCCCCCTGAGGTTCCACCGACCTCAACTCCAACTCTATATATTCACCTTCAGGGAGAAAAAAAATCAGAGAGAAGGATTTATCGCATTTTGCAATACAGAGCCGCTGCCAAGCCCTAATCTCTCTCGGGAGGGCTGACCTAGAGTCCGTTCAGGGCTCCGGAGAGGGGAATCCGTCGCCATCGTCATCATCAACCTTCCTCCATCACCAATTTCATGATGCTCACCGCCGTGCATGAGTAATTCCATCGTAGGCTTGCCGGACGGTGATGGGTTGGATGAGATTTATCATGTAATCGAGTTTGTTTTGTTAGGGTTTGATCCCTAGTATCCATTATGTTCTGAGATTGATGTTACTATGACTTTGCTATGCTTCATGCTTGTCACTAGGGCCCCAGTGCCATGATTTCAGATCTGAACCTATTATGTTTACATGAATATATGTGAGTTCTTGATCCTATTTTGCAAGTCAATAGTCACCTACTATGTGTTATGATCCGGTAACCCCGAAGTGACAATAATCAGGACCACTCTAGGTGATGACTATAGTTTGAGGAGTTCATGTATTCACTAAGTGTTAATGCTTTTTCTAGTACTCTATTAAAAGGAGGCCTTAATATCCCTTAGTTTCCAATAGGACCCCGCTGCCACGGGAGGGTAGGACAAAAGATGTCATGCAAGTTCTTTTCCATAAGCACGTATGACTATATTCGGAATACATGCCTACATTACATTGATGAACTAGAGCTAGTTCTGTGTCACCCTATGTTATAACTGTTGCATGAGGAATCACATCCGACATAATTATCCATCACTGATCCATTGCCTACGAGCTTTTCACATATTGATCTCTGCTTAGTTACTTTTCCGTTGCCACTATTATAGTCACTACAAAAACTACTACTGTTACTTTTGCCATCGTTACCGTTACTTCCATATTACTTTGCTACTAAATACTTTGCTGCAGATATTAAGTCTTTCATGTGCGGTTGAATTGAAAACTCAACTGTTAATACTTGAGGATATTCTTTGGCTCTCCTTGTGTCGAATCAATAAATTTGGGTTGAATACTCTACCCTCGAAAACTGTTGCGATCCCCTATACTTGTGGGTTATCAAGACTATTTTCTAGCGCCGTTGCCGGGAGGCATATCTCTATTCCTTGAGTCACTTGGGATTTATATTTGTTGATCACTATGAAGAACTTGAAAGATGAAAGAACCAAGATTTATCCCTCAACTACGAGGGGAGGTAAGGAACTGCCATCAAGATCTGCACTTGATTCACCTTCTGTTGTGAGTAAACTTGCGACACCTACTCCTGGCATTCATTCTGATATGTCGCATGTTATCGATGATGCCACTTCTGCTTTGCATGATGCTTATGATGAAACTACTTCTATGCTTGATAATACTGTGCCATTAGGTGAATTTCTTGATGAACAACTTGCTAGGGTTAGAGAGAATCAAATTATTGAAACTGATAATATTTATGAAAGTGATGATGAAGATTCTCCCCCTACATATGAATTTCCTGTTGTGCCTGGGGTTATGTTATGGATGAAGAAACTACTAGAGACTTTTTAGCTTACAATGATAGATATGATCTTAAGAAATTGTTAGCTAAGCTGAAAGAAAAATCCTTGAATGCTAGAATGAAACATGACCCTGCTTTTGCTACTTCACCTATCTGTATTGCCGATAAGGATTATGATTCCTCTGTCGATCCTGAGTTAATTACTTTGGTTGAATCTGATCCTTTTTATGGCTATGAATCTGAAACTGTTGTGGCACATCTTACTAAATTAAATGATATAGCCACCCTGTTCACTAATGATGTGAAAACTCGCTATTGCTTTATCCTTAAGTTATTTTCGTTCTCATTAAAGGGTGATGCTAAAATATGGTTTAATTCTCTTGATCCTGGTTGTGTGCATAGTCCCCAGGATATGATTTATTACTTGTCTGCTAAATATTTCCCTGCTCATAAGAAACAAGCTGCCTTAAGGGAAATATATAATTTTGTGCAAATTGAAGAAGAGAGTCTCCCACAAGCTTGGGGGAGGCTTCTCCGATTACTTAATGCTTTGCCTGATCATCCTCTCAAGAAAAATGAAATACTTGATATCTTTTATAATGGACTAACCGATGCTTCTAGAGACCACCTGGATAGTTGTGCTGGTTGTGTTTTCAGGGGAAGAACTGTTGATCAAGCTGAATTGCCATTGAATAATATGTTGAGCAATGAAAATGATTGGATACTTCCTGAACCAACTCCTAAGCCAACTCCTAAAAAAAGGGGTATTCTATTTGTCAGTCCTGAAGATATGCAAGAGGCAAAGAAATCTATGAAAGAAAAAGGTATTAAAGCTGAAGATGTTAAGAATTTACCACCTATTGAAGAAAAACATGGTCTTGATAACCCGACACAGGTAGTAAAGGTAAATTCTCTCTATAGATTTGATGAAGGTGATATTCCTCGTAATAAGTCTGCTAGCCAATGCTTGGATGAGTTTGATAATTTTATCGTTAAACAAGAAAAGTTCAATGCTTATGTTAGTAGACAATTGAAACGAAATGCTTATATGATTGAACACTTGAGTGATTATATGTATAGAGTTAAAGGTGAACTTAAACTTATTAGTAAACATGCTTCTATGGTTACCACTCAAGTAGAACAAGTACTTAAAGCTCAGAATGATTTGCTCAATGAATTAAATAATAAGAAAAATGATAATGTTGTTAGAGTTGTGACTAGAGGGGGTAAAATGACTCAGGAACCTTTGTATCCTAAGGGCCACCCTAAGAGAATTGAGCAAGATTATCAGAGAACTAATGTTGATGCACCTAGTTCTTCTAAGAAGAAAAAATGATAGGACTTTGCATGCTTCTAGTGAACCTGTTGCTGACACACCTGAGAATCCCAATGATATTTCTACTTTTGATGCTGAAATACAATCTGGTAATGAACACGAACCTAGTGATAATGTTAATGATGATGTTCATGTTGATACCCAACCTAGCAATAGCAATGATGTAGAGATTGAACCTGTTGTTGATCTTGATAACCCACAATCAAAGAATCAATGTTATGATAAGAGAGACTTCGTTGCTAGGAAGCACGGTAAAGAAAGAGAACCACGGGTTCAGAAACCCATGCATTTTCCTCCTAAACCATCCAAGAAAAAGGATGATGAGGATTTTGAGCGCTTTGCTGAAATGATTAGACCTATCTTTTTGCGTATGCGTTTGACTGATATGCTTAAAATGAATCCTTATGCTAAGTATATGAAAGATATTGTTACAAATAAAAGAAAGATACCAGAAGCTGAAATTTCCACCATGCTAGCTAATTATACTTTTAAGGGTGGAATACCAAAGAAACTAGGAGATCCTGGAGTACCAACTATACCATGCTCCATTAAAAGAAACTATGTTAAAACTGCTTTATGTGATCTTGGAGATGATGTTAGTGTTATGCCTCTCTCTTTATATCGTAGACTTGATTTGAATAAGTTGACACCTACTAAATATCTTTGCAAATGGTTGATAAATCAACAGCTATACCTGTCGGTATTTGCGAGGATGTGCCTATTGTGGTTGCAAACATTACTATTTTAACGGAATTTGTTATTCTTGATATTCCCGAGGACGATAGTATGTCTATTATTCTTGGTAGACCCTTTTTGAATACTGCAAGGGCTGTTATTGATTGCAACAAAGGCAATGTCACTTTTCATGTTAATGGTAATGAGCATATGGTACACTTTCTGAAGAAACAACCTCAAGTCCACAGTATCAATTCTACTGGAAAAATTCCAACGATTACTATTGGAGGTTTTGAATTTCCTCTTCCTACTATCAAGAAGAAATATGATATTCTTATTGTTGGCGATGTGCATATCCCCATTGAGGTAACTTAGTGTTATTCGAAAATTCTCCGGTTTCATGTTATCCAAAAAGAGTTTGTTAACAAGACTTGATCAACCTTGTTAGTGGATTCCTTTTGATGAGCATGAGATGGATGAAGTTAGAAAGCACAACTCTCTGTACCCTCCTTTTACTTTCTGTTATTTAGATTAAATAAAGCAAAAATAGTATTTTCTGTCTGTTTTCTGAATTATCCTAGCAATAAAAAAATACCCCAGAAATAAAAGTTCTCCAAATGCCTTGAAAATTTTATATGATTTTTTCTAGAATATTTAAGAATTATTGGCACTGAGAACACACCAGGGGGACCCGCCACCTGGCCATGAGGGTCCATGGTGCCCCCCTGGGGCGCGCCCCCTGCCTCATGGACCCCACGTTGGCCCACTCCACTTATTCTTGCACCCACACACTCCGTCTTCCTCCAGAAAAAATCCTCCACCAGCTCAAACCCGAGTTCTAGCTCATCTTGCTACCATTTTCGATCTCCTTGCTCAAAGCTCCATTCACAAAACTGCTTTGGGGGATTGTTCTTCGGTATGTGACTCCTCCAATGGTCCAATTAGTTTTGGTTCTAGTGCTTTATTTATTGCAAATTTTTGCTGCTTAGGTGACCCTGTAGCTTGCATGTCAAATTTATGTGGTCAAAAGTAGTTTTAATGCATGATATGGCCTCTAGGCAATTGTGGGAGTAGTTGCTATCAATCTTGTTGAGTTTGATTCACTAAAAATTTCAGAAATTTTTCAGAGGAAGAAATATGTTTAGGAAAATGTACCAAGGTGGTTCCTCAAGGAAGCAAGGCCCAAGGCTCGTGATACATGAGCCGGACAATGAACTACCAAGGGAAGCTCAAGTGCGGCCTTGTGAATGGCCGTCAGAGGATTTCATGGTCCATGCAGGCATCAAGGATGAATTTGACGCATATGTGCGTAACGCTGATTTTGAGAGCCTCGTGTCAGATAAGTGCCGGTAATACCTCTATCTAACTGATTCATTTGTGAGAAGGTTTAAATTTACATCCTCGCGCAATTCTCACGCTGTTTTATTTGATCTTTATGATAAATCATATACCATGGACCTAGAAGATTTTAATATTGCTTGTAAACTCCCGCAATGGGGCAATGTTAGTGAACCTCGCAAATCTGAATATAAAGACTTTCTTGCTAGTATTACTATGGGGGAATCTAGAGAAATCACACAAGCCACCATAGGGAGCATTCATTTCCCTTCCATACATTATTTTGCTCTCTTCATTGGTAGATGCATCAACGGTAAAGATGAGGCTTGTCACATGTGTGTTCCAGGTATTAGTGTCCTCAAGAGTGCGGTATTAGGTGATAAACAATATAACTTGGGGGCCATTGTTGCATGTAGGTTGCATCACAACAATATAAGTGGAGATTTGTTTGGTGGAATTTATGCAACTCGTGTAGCTAACTATCTTGATATACCCATGCATGGAAATGATATTGAGTTGCCTCCTGCTTATCTAGATTATGATGCCATGGTTCGCCATCAGTTTGTTGAGAGGAATGAACAATTCCTCTAGTACCGACTAATCTTTGACAGACGGTGCACCGTCCATGTTGCTCTCCCTGCTCCTACTTTCTTTGATTTTCGAGGCGAACGAGTGCGAGAGGAGGACGGAGGCAACTCGCCTCCAAGCTGCAGCTCATCAAGCAGTAGCTGCTGCATCTCAGTACGACCCCAGCTACAACTTTGGATATCCACTAGGCCAGCCATGGCCATAGACCAACTTAGGCCAAAAGCCTAAGCTTGGGGGAGTACGTATTCCTCACCGACATTACATTCATATTCACACACTCGTGCCAGTTGTTGGTGCTCATACATTTTCATTGTACTATCCATGCTAGTTTATTTTCTTTTTAAGCATTCTTCTTGTGTGTTTGAAAAACCTTAAGAAAAAACAAAAAATAGCTGTAGCTTTTAGCTAGTTTACTTTCCATGCTTGTAGTAGTAATTAAAAGAAAACCCAAAAAGATTTCTTGTTCTTCTTTTGCTTGTTGGGAGCTTTCCCGTGTAAATAGTTTTGTTTCTTTTCTTTTCTTTCGAGGTCGAGAGGAGAAGACCATGATGAAAATGTTGAGTGGCTCTCATATGCATTATTGTTGATCTAACCAAGAGCCCATATTACCTTGTCTTCTCCCATGTATTAAATGCTTGCAGATTCCAGCTTAGTCCAATGCACGTACACTATTATTTTTATCCACACCGTTTGGTCATGCAAGTGAAAGGCAATAATGACGATATATGATGAACTGATTGAGATGAGAAAAGCTGGTATGAACTCGACCTATCTTGTTTTTGTAAATATGATTATTTCATCGTTCCTGATTCATCCTATTATGAATGAAACATGTTTGCAATGACAATTAGAGACTATAGTTGCTCATGTCATGCTTAATTAGCTAGGAGTTTATAATGGTTTACCTTGCGTGCCAACATGCTATTAAAATGGTTGTGATGTGGTATGATAGGGTGGTATCCTCCTTTGAACGATTCGAGTGTCTTGACTTGGCACATGTTCACGCATGTAGTTGAAACAAAATCAACATAGCCTCCATGATATTTATGTTCATGGTGAATTATATCCTACTCATGTGTGATGGCCTGGCTTATTAGGGATGATAGACTACTCGTATCAATAAGGAATTCCTTCTTTTTCCGGGAGCCCATTCGGAAAGAACTCCAAAGTTAAGTGTGCTCAACTTGGAGTAGTTTCAGGATGGGTGACCGACCGGAAAGTTGCTCCCGGGTGCGCACGAGTGAGGACAAAGTGCACAGAAAAGAGTAGTATTGATCTATGGGGCCAGTCTAGATCCCGCCAGGAGTAACGACCACTGGCGGGTGTGTCCGGGGCGTTACAAGTTGGTATCAGAGCCGACCCTCGTGGTTACACGGATGGTTGCGGATAGGTGCGTGGTCATGTTGTTCATGACGTTTGTGACCCGTCGTGGCACACGGCATGGCACATGTACTGGACTGGAAGCACAGACGTATGTGCCAAGAGGGAACGTTCCTGTGGCCCGACGAGGACGTCGGTTCCTCTGAGTGGGGGTGCATGTGTTGGCCTGGCTTATTAGGGATGATAGACTACTCATATCAATAAGGAATTCCTTCTTTTCCGGGAGCCCATTCGGAAAGAACTCCAAAGTTAAGCGTGCTCAGCTTGGAGTAGTTTCAGGATGGGTGACCGACCGGGAAGTTGCTCCCGGGTGCGCACGAGTGAGGACAAAGTACGCAGAAAAGACTAGTATTGATCTATGGGGCTAGTCTAGATCCCGCTAGGAGTAACGACCACCGGCGGGTGTGTCCGGGGTGTTACATCATGCTTGCATTCAGTGTTGATTAATTTTAATGCATGTTCATGACTGTTGTCGCTCTCTAGCTGGTCGCTTCCCAGTCCCTTTCTAGCCTTCACTTGTACTAAGCGGGAATACTACTTGTGCATCCACTTCCATAAAACCCAAAGTTATTCCATATGAGTCCACCATACCGTCCTATATGCGGTATCTACCTACTGTTCCAAGTAAATTTGTATGTGCCAAACTCTAAACCTTCAAAGTACGCAGAAAAGACTAGTATTGATCTATGGGGCTAGTCTAGATCCCGCTAGGAGTAACGACCACCGGCGGGTGTGTTCGGGGTGTTACATCATGCTTGCATTCAGTGTTGATTAATTTTAATGCATGTTCATGACTGTTGTCGCTCTCTAGCTGGTCGCTTCCCAGTCCCTTTCTAGCCTTCACTTGTACTAAGCGGGAATACTACTTGTGCATCCACTTCCATAAAACCCAAAGTTATTCCATATGAGTCCACCATACCGTCCTATATGCGGTATCTACCTACTGTTCCAAGTAAATTTGTATGTGCCAAACTCTAAACCTTCAAATGAAATTCTGTTTTGTATGCTCGAATAGCTCATGTATCAACTAGGGCTATCTATATCTTCCATGCTAGGTGGGTTATTCTCAAGAGGAGTGGACTCCGCTCCTCATTCATGAGAAAATGGCTGGTAACGAGGATGCTCAGTCCCATGCTTAAATTAAAATAATTGCAAACAAAACTCCCCCAGGGTTGTTGTTAGTTGGAGGCACCCATTGCTCCGGACAAGCCATGGATTGATGTTTGTTGGTGGTAGGGGGAGTATAAACTTTACCATTCTGTTTGGGAACCGCCTATAATGTGTGTAGCATGGAATATCGAGATCTCTCGGTTGTTATGTTGAAAATGAAAGTATACCACTCAAAATATTATTCATCTCTATTTCAAAATCGAGCTCCGGCACCTCTACAAATCCCTGCTTCCCTTTGAGGAGGGCCTATCTATTTACTTTTATGTTGAGTCATCACCCTCTCATTAAAAAGCACTAGCTGGAGAGCACCACTATCATTTGCATGCATTACTATTAGTTTACATTCAGTATGACCGTGACTGGATCTCTTTACCATGAATTACAATGTTTAGTCAGTCCTTGAACTCCAAAGGTGCTCTGCATTTATGTTTTGCGGTCTCAGAAAGGGCTAGCGAGATACCATCTTGTTATATCATATTATGATTGTTTTGAGAAAGTGTTGTCATCCGAGATTTACTATTATTACTCACTAGTTCATTATGCCATTGATATGAGTAAACATGAGAACTAAATGTTATTGTGAATATGGTTAGTTCATAATCTTTGCTGAAAACTCGAATGCTAGCTTTACATATTTACAACAAGATCAAACAGAGTTTGTAAAAGTTTTTCTTTATCATTTCAGTTTGTCAACTAAATTGCTTGAGGACAAGCAAAGGTTTAAGCTTGGGGGAGTTGATACGTCTCCATCGTATCTACTTTTCCAAACACTTTTGACCTTGTTTTGGACTCTAACTTGCATGATTTGAATGGAACTAACCCGGACTGATGATGTTTTCAGTAGAATTGCCATGGTGTTATTTTTGTGCAGAAATAAAAGTTCTCGGAATGACCTGAAA
This sequence comes from Triticum aestivum, assembly GCF_018294505.1. Lineage (NCBI taxonomy): Eukaryota > Viridiplantae > Streptophyta > Magnoliopsida > Poales > Poaceae > Triticum > Triticum aestivum. Next base: position 374,178,013 of record NC_057812.1, on the reverse strand, counting down.
CTTCACGAAGAATATTTTTGGAATATATAAAAAATACTGGCAAAAGAATCAACACTAGGGGCCCACACCCTGTCCACGAAGGTGGGGGTGCGCCCCCTGTCTCGTGGACCCCCTAAGGCTCCACCGACCTCAACTCCAACTCTATATATTCACCTTCGGGGAGAGAAAAATCAGAGAGAAGGATTCATCGCGTTTTACGATACGGAGCCGCCGCCAAGCCCCAATCTCTCTTAGGAGGGTTGATCTGGAGTTCGTTCGGGGCTCCGGAGAGGGGAATCCGTCGCCATCGTCATCATCAACCTTCCTCCATCACCAATTTCATGATGCTCACCGCCGTGCGTGAGTAATTCCATCGTAGGCTTGCTGGACGGTGATGGGTTGGATGAGATTTATCATGTAATCGAGTTAGTTTTGTTAGGGTTTGATCCCTAGTATCCATTATGTTATGAGATTGATGTTGCTATGAGTTTGCTATGCTTAATGCTTGTCACTACGACCCGAGTGCCATGATTTCAGATCTAAACCTATTATGTTTCCATGAATATATGTGAGTTCTTGATCCTATTTTGCAAGTCAATAGTCACCTACTATGTGTTATGATCCGGTAACCCCGAAGTGACAATAATCGGGACCACTCTCGATGATGACTATAGTTTGAGGAGTTCATGTATTCACTAAGTGTTAATGCTTTGTTCCGGTACTCTATTAAAAGGAGGCCTTAATATCCCTTAGTTTCCAATAGGACCCCGCTGCCACAGGAGGGTAGGACAAAAGATGTCATGCAAGTTCTTTTCCATAAGCACGTATGACTATATTCGGAATACATGCCTACATTACATTGATAAACTAGAGCTAGTTCTGTGTCACCCTATGTTATAACTGTTGCATGAGGAATCACATCCGACATAATTATCCATCACTGATCCATTGCCTACGAGCTTTTCACATATTGATCTTTGCTTAGTTACTTTTATGTTGCCACCGTTACAGTCACTACAAAAACTACTACTGTTACTTTTGCCATCATTACCGTTACTTCCATATTACTTTGCTACTAAATACTTTGCTGCAGATATTAAGTCTTTCATGTGCGGTTGAATTGAAAACTCAACTGTTAATACTTGAGGATATTCTTTGGCTCCCCTTGTGTTGAATCAATAAATTTGGGTTGAATACTCTACCCTCGAAAACTGTTGCGATCCCCTATACTTGTGGGTTATCAAAGTTCTTCAGTTCAGTTCTTCTTCTTCAAGGACCAACATACTAAGGATCGTTCGAGGAAATGGCATGTGCCTGATGTGGACCTGCGGTCCACACGATCACCAGCATAGTCAGTGTCAGAATACCCAATGAGATCAAAAGCCGAGTGAAACACCCTCGATGCGGCTATATCTCCCACGTGTCGAAGCACGACTTAGAGGCATAACCGCATTGAAAGCAATGTCGCGAGAGAGGTAATCTTCACACAACTCATGTAATACATAAGGGAAAGAGATACATAGTTGGCTTACAATCGCCACTTCACACAATACATGAATAAGGCATTACGTCAACCAGATACAATCAAGGTCCGACTACGGAACCAAAATAAAAGAAGAACCCTAAAAGCGACAAAGGTCCCCGATCGACCCCAACTGCGCTCCACTACTGATCAACTAGAACGAAGCAACACAAAGGACAAGATCTTCCTCGAGCTCCTCCTGAGCTTGGTTGCGTCATCTGCACGGTCTCATCGGCACCTGCAAGCTGGTTTTGGAAGTATCTGTGAGCCACAGGGACTCAGCAATCTCGCACCCTCGCGATCAAGACTATTTAAGCTTATGGGTAAGGTAAAAGTATGAGGTGGAGCTGCAGCAAGCGACTAGCATATATGGTGTCTAACATACGCAAAAGAGAGCGAGAAGAGAAGTCAAAGCACGATCAAGAAACTATGATCAAGAAGTGATCCTAGAACAACCTATGTCAAGCATAACTCCAACACCGTGTTCACTTTCCGGACTCCGCCGGAAAGTGACCATCACGGTTACACACGTGGTTGATTCATTTTAATTAAGGTCAACTTCAGGTTTTCTACAACCGGACATTAACAAATTCCCATCTGCCCATAACCGCGGGCACGGCTTTCGAAAGTTCAAAACCATGCAGGGGTGTCCCAACTTAGCCCATGACAAGCTCTCACGGTCAACGAAGGAATAGACCTCCTCTCGAGACATTCCGATCAGACTCGGTATCCCGGTTCTACAAGACATTTCGACAGGGTAAAACTAAACCAGCAACACCACCCGAATGTGCCGACAAATCCCGATAGGAGCTGCACATATCTCTTTCTCAGGGCACACCGGATTGTCTAAACTTCCGGTAGGCCAGCCCAGAGTTGCCCCTGGTGGCCACCAGCGGCTGACAAGTTGGACCAACACTCAGAGGAGCACTGGCCCGGGGGTTTAAATAATGATGACCCTTAGGCGTGCGACCCCCAAGGGAAAAGAGAAGCCTAGGTGGCGAATGGTAAAACCAATGTTGGGCATTGCTGGAAGAGTTTTACTCAAGGCGAACTGTCAAGGGGTTCCCATTATTACCCAACCGTGTAAGGAACGCAAAATCCGGGAACATAACACCGATATGACAGAAACTAGGGCGGCAAGAGTGGAACAAAACACCAGGCATAAGGCCGAGCCTTCCACCTTTACCAAGTATATAGATGCATTAATTAAATAATATATATAGTGATATCCCAACAAGTAAACATGTTCCAAACAAGGAACAACATCTCCATGTTCCATCAAGGAACAAACTTCAATCTTCACCTGCAACTAACAACGCTATAAGAGGGGCTGAGCAAAGCGGTAACATAGCCAATCAACGGTTTGCTAGGACAAGGTGGGTTAGAGGCTTGGTTCAACAATATAGGAGGCATGGTAAGCAAGTGGTAGGTATCGTAGCATAGGCAAAGCAAAAGAGCGAGCAACTAGCAAGCAAAGATAGAAGTGATTTCGAGGGTATGATCATCTTGCCTGAAATCCCGCAAGGAAGAAGAACGAGTCCATGAAGAGGACAAACGGACGTAGACGAACAGGTCCTCACAAACGAGACGTTATCGGAACCAACCCGAAGAAGCAAACACCGGAAAGAAGCACACAACATAGTAAACAACCAACACAAGAACATGGTATGATATGCGGGATGCGGTATGCGATGCATATGCATGATTTGACAGGAGATGAATGAACCTGGTCTCAACTTGGAAATCCAAGTGTGCCACTGGAAAGATGAGATGAAATCGCTTGAAAATGATATGAAGATCACCGGAATCGGAGTTACGGTTTGGAAATGGCAAGCAATTCAAATATGGCACCGATCTGCGATTTACAGCAAGTAGCCATCTAAATGCAACAAGATGAACATGCTACAACACTTAAACATGACAACAAAATACATGGCAGGGATCCATTCAAGATGCTAAACAAAAGATGAACACTGAGCTACGGCCAATTCATACATTAACAGGTTCAAACAAGCATGGCAAAAATGCATATGATAAACAGATTTCAGACTTAGTGAAATTAACACTTGTCTGGAATTTCAGATCAGGTAGCACACTTTGGAGCATGAAAACAATATGCTACAGGACCTGAACATGGCAAAGTAAAGCATGGCATGGAGCTACTCAAAGAGCTTAACAAAAGTCCCTTAGTGACCTTGAGCCAAAAGGGATCAGAAAATACATTTGCAAGCATGTGAACATGGCAAAAACATAATCAGTTCTCAGACTTAGTGAAAACTGGAGCATGCTGAAAACAGATATCAAGTAGGCATGTTTACGAGCTCGATGCACTCACTACAGAGCAAGTCATGACAATCTAAGCATACACCCATCAAGAATACACAAAATACAAGCTAGACATGGCAAGAACAATAACATATCATGCACGGATCAACTACAACATCCTCGGCAAAATCGCTAACAAGTAGACAATCTGCCCAGATTCACGAAATAGCAAAAGTAGAGCTTGATTGACTCAAGCTAGGGTGCTCCATAATTGCAAACAAAGACATGGATGGATAGAGCACTACAAGATTAACAAAACATCCTTACCGATCATCCTCAAAAGAGGCACGGATCACTAGGAAATAACATGAACATATGGCATCATGAAATGAACAGATCAATGACTTAGTGGAAATGCTAAGTCCCTGAAATCAGCATTACCAAGTGCCTCACTTAGCAAGCTTGTGCTAATCACCACACACATCACAAAAATACATGGGTTGCACCTCTAAAAAGATGGTAAAACCCTTAACAAAACATATGTAGAGCTCATGGGCATATCATACACAAAGTAATCATGGCAAAAATGACAAATACCTAAATGGAGCAGCAGATCTGACAATTAACTCAAGTAGCACTCTTCTAACAGCATTTCGGGCATCAAGATGAGCTCAAATGAAAATGATGCAATGGAATGAAATGATGTACTCTCTGAGACGAACATTTTGATATGCTATATGCGCAAATCGGAGTTACGGATGCGGAGTTACAATGCGATGAACATGAGCATATGGATCTAGGAATTTCGGGGACTTAGTGAAATTATACCTCCGTGAAAGTCAACGCGGGACGGAGATATCCGGGACATGGGGAAGGAGCCGTTTGGTTGGAGGGATGGGTGGATCTGATCCATCCCGACGAAATCTCGCCGGAATTGGCCGGAGTTGCGCCGGAGACGGAGAAGGAGGCCGGAGACGAGGAGGAGGCCGGAGGAGGGCCGGATCCGGTAACCGGAGAGGACGCCGGCGACGAGGAGGTTGCAGCCGGCCGTGGCGAGGCCGGGCGGCGCCGGAGTAGCGCGGTCGGGGCGGCGGATGGCCGCGCCGGCGATGGCGCCCGAGGCGGCGAAGGGGCTCGCCCGCGAGCGGGAGGCGGCGCAGGCATGGGAGCCGGGCGGCGGTGGTTGCGGCTCCTCCGCGGGAGGCGGTGGCGGCGGGCCGCGGCTCCGGTGGGCGGCTGCCGGCGGCGGCGAGCACGAAGGGGCGCGGTGGCGAGGCGCCCCGGCGAGCAGGCGGCGCAAGTCCGGCGAGGAGGCGGCGGGTCGAAACGGGCGGGCGACGGCGGCGGTGTGGGCTCGCGCGGGCCCGATCTGGGCTCCACGGGCCGGCGGCGGAGGACAGGTGGCGCGACGCGATTCGCTGCAGCGGGCGGCGAACGTGTCCGGCCGCCGGGCGGACATGTCCGGCGGCGCAGGGAGGAGTGGATCTAGGGTCAGACCGCGAATTTGGAAGGGGAGGACATATTTATAGGTAGAGGGAGTTAGGAGAGTCCAAATAAGGTGCGGTTTTCGGCCATGTGATCGTGATCGAACGCTCTAGATAATGGAGAGGGTTTAGGTGGGTTTTGGGCCAAAATGGAAGGGTGTTGGGCTGTAACACACACGAGGCCTTTTCGGTCCCTCGGTTAACCGTTGGAGTATCAAGCAAAGTCCAAATGGCACGAAACTTGACAGGCGGTCTACCGGTAGTAAACCAAGGCCGCTTGGCAAGTCTCGGTCCAATCCGGAAATGTTTAATCCCCACACACGAAAGAAAGGTAGAAATGACCACCGAAGGAGAACGAAGCGCAGGAATGCAAAACGGACAACGGGGAAAATGCTCGAATGCATGAGATGAACATGTATGCAAATGAAATGCACATGATGACATGATATGCAATGCATGGCACGCAAGCAATGACAAGGCAACAACAGCGAATAACTGGACGACACCTGGCACATCGGTCTCGGGGCGTTACACCGAGCCCTTGGGATACCATAATCCAAGTGTTGGAGTGTGAGCTAGATATCAAAGAATATGCTTCACAACCTTATGGTGTGATTCCTTCGGTGTAGCTTGAAAACGGGCATACATGTAAACACTAAGCATAATATCTAGCCTATATGCACATAGATTCAATAAGGAGCCAATCATGGAGCGGTATACCTTTTGATCAAAGTCTACACCATTTTCATCAGTGCATAGATGGCCATTTGTGGGCATAGGGATTTTGACGCCTTTGCAATCTTGCATGCCGAATTTCCTCAACACATCCTTGAGGTATTTCTCTTGAGATATGAAGATGCCTTTGTGTTGTTGACGAATTTGAAGACCTAAGAAGAATTTCAATTCTCCCATCATAGACATTTGATATTCCTCACTCATCATATAGGCAAATTCTTCACTGTAACATTGGTTAGTATAGCCAAAGATAATATCATCAACATACATTTGGCACACGAATAATTCATCATCATAGGTTTTGGTGAAAAGAGTTGGGTCGAGTGAACCGGGTTTGAAGCCTTTCTTCATGAGGAATTCCTTCAAAGTATGATACCACGCCCAAGGGGCTTGCTTGAGGCCATAGAGGGCCTTATTGAGTCTGAAGACTTTGTTAGGATGCTTAGGATCTTCAAAACCTAGTGGTTGAGCAACATATACTTCTTCCTCAAGCTTACGATTGAGGAATGCACTTTCCACATCCATTTGATATAAGATGATATTATGATGGTTAGCATAAGCAAGCAATATGCGAATAGCCTCAAGTCTAGCAACAGGTGCAAAAGTTTCATCGAAATCAATTCTTTCAACCTGTGTGTAGCCTTGAGCTACTAGACGTGCCTTATTCCTCACCACAAGGCCATTTTCATCTTGCTTGTCACGGTAGATCCATTTGGTGCCGATGATATTGTGCTTGCGTGGGTCTGGTCGCTTGACAAGTTCCCATACATTGTTGAGCTCGAATTGATGTAATTCCTCTTGCATCTCTTGAATCCACTTAGGCTCCAGAAATGCCTCATCTACTTTGGTGGGATCTGTGATAGAGACAAAAGCAAAGTGCCCACAAAAGTTAGACAAATGAGAAGCCTTTGAGCGTGTGAGAGGACCTGATGCTTTGATGTTGTTGATAATTTTCTCAATCTGCACTTCATGTGCGACGCAAGGATGAGCGGGTTGACGACGTTGAGTGGGCTCAGCATTTTCTTCAGAGCCATTTTCCTCAGGTGCACCAGCATGATGTTCTTCATGTTCTGGAATGACTTCTTTAGTAGATTCTTTAGTAGGAACGACATCCTCAGTAGCCTTGAACTTAATGGATTCCTCACGTGACATTTCATCTAGCGCAGGAGGTAGGTGCTCTCTTTGCGAGCCATTAGTTTCATCGAACCACACATCTACAGTTTCAACAACCTTGTGGTGGACGGTGTTGAAGACTTTGTAGGTGTGCGAGTCCTTTCCGTAACCAAGCATAAAACCTTCATGTGCTTTCGGTGCAAATTTAGAACTGTGATGAGGATCTCTAATCCAACATTTAGTACCGAAGACTTTGAAATAACTCACATTGGATTTCTTGTCAGTGAGGAGTTCATATGGGGTGTTTTTGAAGAATTTGTGAAGATATACCATGTTGATGATGTGGCACAAAGTATCAATTGCCTCAGGCCAAAAGCGGGGAGGCGTCTTGTATTCATCAAGCATACTGCGAGCCATCTCAATAAGAGTCCTGTTCTTGCGCTCCGCGATGCCATTCTGCTGAGGAGTATAAGGAGCAGATAACTCGTGAGTAATACCAAGTTCATCAAGATAGTCATCAAGACTAGTATTCTTGAACTCGGTCCCACTGTCACTTCTAATGTGCTTTATCTTCACACTGAAGTTTGTTGAAGCCCTCGAGGAAAATCGTTTGAAGACTTCCTACACTTCAGTTTTGTAAGTGATGATATGCACCCATGTGTAATGAGAATAGTCATCGACAATAACAAAGCCATATAAAGATGCAGCATTAGTGAATGTGGCATAATGAGTAGGGCCGAAGAGATCCATGTGAATCAATTCAAATGGACGAGTGGTAGTCATGATGGTCTTTGAGGGATGCTTGGACTTGGTCATCTTTCCAGCTTCACAAGCTCCACAAATGTGATCCTTGAGAAATTTGACACCCTCGATGCTAATGATGTGCTTCTTCTTCGTGAGTGTGTGCAAGTTCCTCATGCCAGCATGACCTAGTCGTCGATGCCATAGCCAGCATTCTGAAGTTTTTGCCAGTAGACACGTGGCAGGTTGTGGTCCTGTAGAGAAATCAACAACATACAAGTCTCCTCTCCTAAAGCCTTCGAAGACTTTGGAATTGTCAGCTTCCATGATCACAACACAACGATACTTACCAAAGACAACAACCATATCAAGATCACAAAGCATTGAGACAGACATGAGGTTGTATCCTAAGGACTCGACAAGCATGACTTTGTCCATGTGTCGGTCCTTTGAGATCACAACCCTACCTAGACCCAATACCTTGCTTTTGCCTTTGTCAGCGTAGGTGATATGCTTCAGATGTGATGGAGATAAAGTAGTGTCCATCAATAGGTTCTTGTCACCGGTCATGTGATTTGTACATCCACTATCGAGGACCCACTCAGTGGCTTTGGGTTGATCATCCTGCAGATGAATTAGTGCATCTTACAAACTCATATACTTCTTTAATGAAGAATATGACATCATATTCATCAGATCAATTTCATCAAACAATACAACAGATATAGCAGTATGAGGATGTGAGAAATGAAAATTCATTTCTTCATGATTAGTTTGCGTCCTTTCAAGCATATTCAGGTCTCCAGCAAATTCATCAGACGTTCATGTTCGTCTGGAGACCTGACCCTGCATAAGAGATTAGTTCTTTTTCTTCACCACCCACATCTGGAAAGGTGGCAAAGAGTTCATCATTCTGCGAGCTCCATAAGAAAAGGTGGCATAGAAGCCAGTCCACTTTGTTTCACAAAAGAGGGGTTAGAGTAAGCATATGAATAAGCAGAGAAATTCTTAGAGGACTTATGAACATAATGATTTGAAGAATAATGCACGTATTCATAGCCCTTAGGCTTTCCGTGTGAAACAGAAGGGTTAGCACGATGATGTTCATATGAGGATTTTGATCCATATGAGGACTTTGGTCCACGTGAGGAATTTTGTCCATATGAGGACTTGGATCGATATGAAGACCTTGGTCCATATGAAGACTTTGATCTGGGGTTCCTATTCTTCACAGGTGGTATCATGATGACATTCACCTGAAGACTTCCAAGGCACCTTTTGGGAACCCAGATTTTCTTCATAGGGGGACCGTTCCTGCAGTTAGTTCCAACATGTCTAGCAAATACTTCACCATTTTGATTTTTGAACAGTTTATAATTGGAGTCAAATGACTCATCAGAAGAATATGAACATTGACATGTAAAGCCAGATAAAGTGGATGGATCTACGGAAGGTCCCTTTGCAGCAACCCATGGGGTTTTGGGATACTGCTCAGGTTTCTAGTAGGTCCCATCAGCATTGAGTTTCCTATCAAAGGCAATACCCTCTTTCCTAGGGTTCCTGTTGAGGATCTGTTTTTTAAGCACATCACAAAGAGCCTGATGCCCTTTGAGGCTTTTGTACATGCCTGTCACATACAATTCCTTCAACCCTGCATTTTCAGTGATACTAGTGGTATCCTCAGATGAGGAATTTGTGATAACAGAGATAGTTGAAGAATTTGCAGCAATAGAAGCATTTGAACTTTCAGGTGAAGAATTAGCAGATTCTCGTTCAATGCATTTCAAACATGGTGGAATGAATTCAACCTGGGCAGAACTGATCTGTTGAGCAAGCAATGAATCACGTTCCTTCTGAAGATCTTCATAACTCACCCTTAGCTGCTCAAGATCTTGCTTTCTTTGAAGAAATTCATAAGAAAGTTTCTCATGATCAGCTAAGAGAGTGTTATGATGACTCTGAAGGTTGTCAAACTTAGTCTAAAGTCTCTGAAGATTTTCAGTCAAAGTTTGAGTTAGATCCATTTCTTCACCCAATAGGCCATCGCTTTTGTCTAGCATATTTTGAACCTTTTCGAAAGTCTTTTGTTGTTTCATAGCAATCTTAGCAAGTTTAGAATAGCTAGGCTTGAGGTTTTCATCAGATTCATCCTCACTTGATTCAGAGGAAGGATATTTGAGTACCTTGGCACCTTTTGCCATGAAGCAATAGATGGGAGCGTAGTCATCATCGTCATCGTCAGCAGTGTTGGGAAGTCATTTTCCTCAGAATTGAAGATGGACTTGCTGATGAAAGCAGTAGCGAGGGCCAGGCTTGCCACACCAGAGTCTAACTCCTCAGATTCCTCCTCTTCCTCATTTTCCTCAGATTCGGCTTTAGGGTCCATTTCCTTGCCAATGAATGCCTGAGCCTTTTTGGAGCTGCTCTTCTTGTGAGATGTAGACTTTGAAGATTTTGACGATGACGACTTTGAAGATTTCTTCTTCTTCTTTGAGTCCTCAGAACTGTAATCCTTGTAGTTCTTCTTCTTTGATTCCTTCTCCCATTGAGGACAATTAGTAATGTAGTGACCAAGTTTCTTACATTTGTGGCAAGTTCTTTTCTTATAGTCACGAGATGAGGAATTTGATCTCATGTCATCACCTCTTGAGGATTTACCAAAGCGACAACATCTTCATAACTTCTGGAATTTCCCCACGAGCATTGCTAACTCCTGACTCAGTTCTTCAGGATCACCAAGACTGCTACCAGAATCCTCTCCTTCAGATTCAGAGACTGCCTTGGCCTTCAGTGCGCGTGATCTGCCATAGCTCGTTCCATAGAGATCTCTCTTCTCAGCAAGTTGGAACTCATGAGTATTTAGCCTCTCGAGGATATTAGCAGGATCAAGTGACTTGTAGTCTCCACGTTCTTGAATCATCAGTGCAAGAGTGTCAAATGAGGAATCAAGCAATCTCAACAATCTCTTCACCACCTCATGGTCGGTGATGTCAGTGGCACCATGTGCTTGAAGCTCATTTGAATGTCAGTGAGGCGATCGAAGGTTTGCTGAATATTTTCATTGTCGAGTCTTTTGAAGTGGTTGAAGAGATTGAGAAGAACATCAACTCGAGAGTCACGTTGAGTTGCGACTCCTTTGTTGACCTTTGACAGCCTATCCCAGATAAGCTTAGCTGTCTCCAAAGCACTCACTCTGCCATACTTCCTTTGCTTAGATGGTCACATATGATATTCTTCGCTTGAGAGTCGATTTGCTTGAATCTCTTCACATCAATAGCGTTAATGGTAGGAGTGACGGAGGGAACACCATTTTCCACAAGATACTAGAGATCACTGTCAATTGCCTCAAGATGCATTCGCATCTTATTCTTCTAGTAGGGGTAATCCATCTCATCGAAGGTAGGACACCCAGCCGATACCTTGATCATGCCTGCAGTCGACATAACTAAAACTCCAGATGGTTAAACCAAAATCACATAGAATAAGGGAGTACCTTGTTCTGATACCAATTAAAAGTGCATTATATCGACTAGAGGGAGGGTGAATAGGCGATTTTTACAAATTCGTCACTGAGGGAATTCAAGGTGAGGAATTTCCCAAGTCACGAATGACTAACAGCGGAATAAGTACTCAGATGCAAGCGTAATAGAGCAGTATCACAGTTATCACGATGAAATGAAAACAAGCACAGAGTACAAGTAGCGTAAACACAGGATAAGCAGTCTGAAGACAAAGTGACTAAAGAATTAGGATTGAGGAAATTGAGAAAGTCTTCAGTCAAAGTCTTCAAACAGTAATGATTAAATACTTCTACACAAGAATGAGAAAATGAAAGGGCTGAGAAAATAGAACTAGTAGCTTAATGAAGACGATGATTTGGTAGACCAGTTCCAACTACTGTGACAGTCGTACGTCTGGTTGGAGCGGCTAGGTATTTAAACCCGAGGACACAGTCCCAGACACACAGTCCTCACCGTATTCTCCTTGAGCTAAGGTCACACAGACCTTGCCCAATCACTTGCGGTAAGTCTTCAGGTGACTTCCAAACCTTCACAAACTCAGTCACTCGGCGACCCACAATTTTCTCTTGGATGCTCTAGACCATGATGCCTAACCGTCCGGAGGATGCACAGTCATCAAAGGTAACAAGCGTCGGTTCCACACAGGAACAATCTCTTCAGTGATGCTCAATCATTTTGGGTTTGTAGGTGTTTGGGTTTGGGTTTGGGTTTTTCACACTTGATGATTTTCGCTCAAAGTCCCGGGAGGATGGGATGCTCTCAATGACAAGTGCCAGTTTCTCTTAGAGCAGCTAACCATCTAGTGGTGTAGGGGGCGGCTATTTATAGCCTAGGGAGCAGCCCGACATGATAAGACATAAATGCCCTTTAATGATATGGCCGTTAGGTGGATAGATATTTTGGGACAGCTGGCGCATAACACAACAACGGTCAGATATTTGAGTATCAAATTTCTCAGGGTTATCATGTTCCTCACTGGTAGGCAATCCGCACTGGCGAATTCCTAACTCCCCAGTCAGAACAAATTCCTCAGAGACCAGAAGATTTTCGTCTCTGTCACTGAAGAATTTAATTGAACTATATGAGATTTTCAATGGCTTCACTCGAAAGGATTGGGTAGGTGTAGGATTTTGAGATGAGCATCACTTGGAAACTTTCCCTTAGTTTTACCTCGACCCCCTTTAACAGTACGGTGTTTCCTATGACTCAAGAGAGAGAAAACAAAACTACGAAAACAAAAGTCTTCATGCTTCATATTCCTCGCATGAATATCAAGTCTTCACGGTCACACCAATTTCTTCACTTTCAAAGTCCTCAAGAAAACCAAAGTCTTTAGCTGAAGACATTCATTTTTAGGGGTCGACTTTCATCGTAAATATCAAACTCCTCATAGATTTATAGGCCTGTGTACACTTACAAACACATTAGTCCCTTAACCTATAAGTCTTCAATACACCAAAAACACTAAGGGGCACTAGATGCACTTACAGAAACCGAGTTTAGTGTGGGGCTTCTCTTCCCGTCATCACTTGATGCCTCCTCCTCCTCATCATCCAAATCAATTGTTCGCTTGCGTTGCTCATATTCAAATCATCCATATCATCATGCTTCTTCCATTCTCATCATCCTTCAATGATTCATAACAATGAGGCAAGGTAAATGGTCTTCCTTTCTTGATCTTCCCTTTCTTGCTCTTCTTCTCTTCTCCTTTGAACAAGTTTTGTGCAATATTGAACTACATAAAAACAAAACAAGTTAGCACTACAAACACCAACAACAAGCATGATGAACATGGATGAAATGGCACTTACCCTGTCTTCATCATTAGTGCCACTTGGGGTCAACTTGTCAACCACCATCTTCATTGGTATAGTGCCTCCTCTTCCTTTCGGTGCGTCGACAATGCCCTCACCATCCTCGTCCACCTCGAACTCATGGTCGAAATGCATGTCATTGGTTTGAGACCAATGTGAATTGTTGGAGCCAACACCCATAGTTGACATATATGCCTCATCGTTGAAACTACAAAGTATATACAACGAAGCAAATAAGCTATTTATATGTATGCATTCAAAAAGTAAACTACAACAACAAAGTTGGCGAAATTTGATACCTTTGGGCCATTTCCTCGAACACCTTGTGCGTGTCGGCCGCCGGCTCAACAAGTGAGCTCGCCGGCGCTTCGGTAGCCGCCGCGCCCGTCGCACGCCCTGCAAGCTTCTTCCTCGACGACTTCGAGGAGCCTGAGCCGTCCGCCGCCTTGTTCTTCTTCGTGGATACCTTGCCTTTCTTTGGCCGTGCCGCATTTGGGAGCTTCGAGAGGGGGCACGTGGCTTCACGGCGGGCGCCGGCGTGACGCTACCCGCCGCCGAGGTCATCTGTGGTGGCATGAAAAGGCCGCGCGTGATGCCGGTGCTTGGAGGAGCTCCGACGGAGGCGAAGCCAAAGCTCCCCGAGCTAGGGTTTGCGGCGGCGGCGGCCGCGGAGGGGTCGCGGGTGTAGGAAGGGGTGAGAGGGGTGCCGGCGCGGGCGTCCATCGGGTCAATTCGCTGCCGGCGGCGCGGGCGGGGCGAAGGTGGCGCGGTGGAGAGAGTGTGACGCGAGCATTCGAGGGTGCGGCGCGCGGAAGCAGGCGCACAAAATACACAACGCGCGATGACGATTCGGACCGCGCGCCCCACTCTATATGCCACGCGCGTCTAACTCTATATGCCGCACACGCTTGTTGCGCGTCCGCTAAAACTCTTATATCGATTGCTTGCACTAAAAAACAAATTTACAAAGGGCGCTTATTTAGCGCGCCTGTTAGAGATGCTATCACGCCAAAATTATGGCCGGCATAACCAAAGGCGCTATTTTTGGCCTAAAAGCGCCCTTGGGCTAACCCTCCTCTCTCTCTCTCACACACAACAGCTGACCCTGTCCCCTGCGGCCCTCATCCCGACGCCGCGGCTCCGGGGGCTCCCGATCGAGGCCCGGATCGCTGGAATCCGTGCGGCGCCGAGGTCGCGTGGGGTGCGAATTGGAAGCAGCGAGCTGTACTTCCGGACCCGAAAAGCGGGCAGTTCCGGGGTAAGGTTTGGCTCGCCATCTCTTGTTTCGTGCCGGAGCTTGATTTGGTCCTGGATGCGGTTTGGTGCTTCGGGTTCCTTTGGTTTAGGTCGCTGTTGAGGGTTCGATTTGGTCTGGGCAAGGGTCTATTCGGAGCGAAGTCTGACCCTGCAAGGATTATTTTGTGTGTTCTTTCAGGGATTAGGATGTTCCTCCTCGTGGATTTTGTGTTTTTCTTGCTGTATCGTATCGATTTTATGCTTGCGTGCTGGCAGTTGTGGCAATTGTATAGCTTGCAGGATGAAGACGAAAACTTTAGCTTATTGTCACTTCTAATCTCCGTTGGGTTCTCTCTGCAGGCAATCGCCTTTGGGTGGACTGTGTGAGGGAGAAAGGGAAGAGCGGAAAGGTTGCCGGAGCTCAGGCTTTGGTTATCTGAGAATGATGGAAGCGGGCAAGTTCCCCGGGATAATTGGTGCCGTAAGCGGCCAGGACGGTGGCGTCAACTTCTGCGACATGGCATACTACCAGAAGCTAGGGGAGGGCTCCACCATGTCCATTGATAGCCTTAACAGCATGCAGACCAGCATGCACGGTGGTTCCATAATGTCTGTGGACAACAGTAGTGTTGGTTCTACTGACTCGCGTACTGGGATGCTTAACCATCCTAGCCACAGGGGAGCTGTTGCTGTGGTCAGCTACTCGGTTGGGAACAGCATTTTCCGTCCTGGGCGGGTGTCTCATGCCTTGAGTGATGATGCGTTGGCACAGGCTTTGATGGACACTAGATTCCCGACTGAGACACTCAAGGATTATGAGGAGTGGACCATTGATTTGGGGAAGCTCCACATGGGATTGCCCTTTGCACAAGGCGCATTTGGGAAGCTATACAGGGGGACCTACAATGGGATGGATGTTGCCATTAAGCTTTTGGAGAGGCCCGAGGCTGACCCCGCACAAGCTCAGCTGCTGGAGCAACAGTTTGTGCAAGAAGTTATGATGCTTGCAGAATTAAG
Source organism: Triticum aestivum (assembly GCF_018294505.1). NCBI lineage: Eukaryota > Viridiplantae > Streptophyta > Magnoliopsida > Poales > Poaceae > Triticum > Triticum aestivum. Next base: position 374,162,586 of record NC_057812.1, on the reverse strand, counting down.
GCATCCAAATATAGTCAAGTTCGTTGGCGCATGCAGGAAGCCAATAGTTTGGTGCATTGTCACAGGGTATGCAAAGGGTGGATCTGTTAGGAATTTCCTGAATAGGAGGCAGAACAGGTCTGTTCCACTGAAGCTGGCAGTGAAGCAGGCACTAGATGTTGCACGTGGCATGGCTTATGTTCATGGCCTTGGGTTCATCCACAGAGATCTTAAGTCAGATAACCTCTTGATTTCTGGTGATAAATCGATCAAGATCGCTGACTTCGGAGTTGCTAGGATTGAAGTGAAGACCGAGGGGATGACACCTGAAACAGGAACATACCGTTGGATGGCTCCGTAAGTTGAACAAACTGCTCTTTATCTTGCTTATTTCTGTTAGTAGTGATGTTACTCTAAATAGGCAATTATGCTTCATTTCCTGACATTGCCATCACTCAAGACCATAGTTCGGATCTAATTATACCTTCTTTTGGGAGATGGGCAAGAACCAATTGGTAGCCAACCAATTGATAGCCAATTTTCTAGACTTGCCAACAATTGGCATCAAACCAACTAGGCTTGTATTACCTGGTGGTACATCTCAGCCAGGAATATTTGGTTGGTCTTAACTACAGGATATTTCAAACTGATTTTGTTCATAATATTCTACTACTATGAGATAAATAGAATGCTACTATGGTTTGCTTTAGGTTATTCTCTTATTGCTTTGACCTTGTCATTCTCTCATTAGCTCTTGATGCAAAACTAAGCTATCATTCTAATCCACTTTTAGGGAGGGGAATGGCCGCTGCAGGGTAATTTTATCTGTACATCTGAATTTAGTCACTAGACATGTAAAACTTATTTGCTAGACTAGCAAAAAGGCCCGTGCATTGCAACGGGGTTCAAATCAAGCTACTGAGATCATATAATGTATAGCCCACCTTGTTTATTCAAAATCAAATAAAACTGGCCGCTGGTTGCACTTAACAATTATTCATGCTAATATAATACATTTAGTTGATGGCTTACATGAGACAAGCTTTAGAGACAACATTTTATTCCAAAACTCTTAGTTTAAATTTAGCATTTGAAATTTTCATTATTCGTCGCATAAATACAAATTGTGACTCTGTTTTTGTTTGGGATTTTCATTTTAGACTAACAATACATTAACCATTAGATTAGAAATTGTTCTTCTGAAATTAGTATGGCATGTGACTGCTCCAGCAGAATACATAAACCAATTTAATTTAAATAACACAACAAACAATTACAAAAAACAGGTGGGCTGCCTAGCCATGTAATCTACGATGTGCCGTGAACTGCACTGCAAATCTCTTGTACGCATATCCTGAAACAAAGGATCATCAATAAACTTTAGTATCTTGGAAGGAGAATTATGGAGGTATATACAATAAAGTAAGTTTAGTAGTGACTTTAGAGCCATTGGTCTATAACTGGCAGGCTCAGTAGTTGGTAAGAAACACCTTTTTTTAGTTAGAGAAAAGGTATGTAAACTCGTAAAGTTAGCGAGTGTTATCAGCTAGCATCATGGCCATCTCTGCTTGCATCCATCCCTCGAACATGCTATAATGTAGTACGAAATAAATAATTTTTGATGAACAGAAAGTAAATAATGAGTGAACAAAGGTGTTAAGCATAATAATCAATAAAAAGCATGAAGTTCTTCAGCAAGCCTAGACCTGTCAGTGTAAATGTATGAAATTCTGTCTACACACTTTGCATACCATTCTCTGTCTACACATTTTGCATACCATTCTCTGTGTCATCCCGTCTCACCTACACTGTTCTGTACCCTGCCAATATCCTATCCATCAAAATTTTTCCCATGACAATATCTAGCCCTTTGTTGTTAGATGGCTAAAAATCAACTTGGCTAAGCCCTCAACGGTGCTGGTCTGCATAGCAAGAACATGATGGTGCTTGACAACATTCAAAGTTGGACATTGGGTCGCACAATGCCTCTGATTCAGAACAGAGCGATGGTGGTACCGTGAGCGTGGTGCTCGTGTTGCCCATGGTGCACATACCTCAACATGTAGGTATAGAACTATAAATATCCTGATTTGCTGGCATCGCTATCGTCGACAGTGTCATTGATTATGTGCCAAAGCTAGCAGGTCTCATCTACCACTGCTACTACGGCGACAGCGAGTCCGCGGCTACATGCATACTACATGGCCAGTAGTCCCGCACTACAATACATCATGCAGTGCTGACCAACAGCAGCACATGTGTGAATAAATTAGGGTAGGATCTGGGAGGCGTGATTTACATCCAGAACAAACGCGCCGCCACTTAGATCGAAGTTAGTGATTGGAGTTTGGAGATTTTTTTGTTGTGTAGCTGAGGGGAGGAGGATTGCTAGTCGTATGGAACGAACAGGAATCAGACTTTTGATCTTAATTGTGCAGCCCAAAATCCACGGACGTTGAAGTCATGCATGAGCAGCAGAAGCACCTTGCAGGAAACTACTTGTGAGCACCATGCTGTCATGGGCCATCGGCTACGGCCATGCCCCACACTCTTTCGGCTTGGGATCTCCTTCCCCAAAGAGAAGGTCCGCCAGATCAGAAACCACTCCTTAGAAGAGCCGGCGTCCAGTTGTCGGTCCAGACCTAGGCTTAGGCGGCCAACTACGCTACAGCCCCTTTATAAAAATCCATAATCTCGTCTACAACTCCAAAGAAAGAGCCACCAAGGAGGGTTGTGGTCGTCTCCGCCGGCTCATCGCCTCGATGGCCTGGAGCAACCGTCCGTGGCTTGCCGCCGCTGCTCGCTGTCGTCTGTGCACCACCGCTCTCCCCACTGCGCTGCGTCTTCACCTGAGGCCCTCCGTGTCCGTGGCGATTCCGTGACCAAGACCCACCTCCTATCTTCTTCCTCGTGCACGGGAACAGGCCATCCCAAATATTTCCTCCATCTGGCTGACGAGCTGGGCGCCTCCTCGTCCCTGACCTCTGGGCGCCGCCTCCCCTCGTGTTTGATCTCGATGGATGTCAACTCGGTCCCATCTCGTGTCCTTGATCAACTGCTTTTTCCTGTTTGTGTGGAGACCTTTTACGTACCAAAACGCTTCCTCCTGATTAACAGGAACAATGGAAAATCGACTTAGTACAAGTACGTACAAAGACGCTTCCTCCTGATTAACTGGAACAACGGAAAACCGAAGAGAACTATGAAAGGTTTGTCCCTTCTTTATTAATGAGCGTTCCTTCTCCAGGTCCAGCCCCACCACTTTCCTTTCCTTACTCATTATTCCTTTCCTTATTTCCAGCCCCACCAGCATAGGACGCAAGGAATCCACGCAGCACTCATTTTTTTCCTTATTCCTTTCCTTATTTCTCGCACGTCTTCCTTATTTCTTTGTATCAATCCTTTCCTTCCTTTGTTGCTTATTACTCCCTCCGTCCCAAAATACAAGATGTTTTTTGACACTAAAATAGTGTCAAAAAACGTCTTACATTTTGGGACGGAGGGAGTAATTCCTAAGATGGCTCCTTGATACCATTGAAATTAAAACATATATAAATCGAAAGAATTCTATTTAAGAGGGTGAGGTGGGATAAATCGAAAGATGGCTCCTTGATACCCTGGTGATGGGCCGGCCCATAGTCTCCATCCATCCAGTACGTCCATCTAGATTTTATCTCTATTGAAGAATAAAAGTGCTACCCGGTGGACTGGTTATCGTGCGCGTTGTCAACAGGGTGGTCCTGAGTTCAAATCACAGCCGTGCGAATTAATTTTTTGTGCGGAAGCACATGTAAGGTTTACCTATTATTAAGGGGTGACGGAAGAAAAACAAAAAACCTACCTCCTTTCAAATCTCAGCCGTCAATCTTTATGATTAACGTAAAATCGACGGATGTAAAAGGATAACGTATGGAGAAGTATGAAAGCCTCCGTCCTTTATTATTAGGTATAGGTATAGATATAGATATAGATATAGATATGTAAGACTTATTTGGCTTTCTTGCCTTAAGCCATTATCTCCTGTTTGGTTGACCAGCTATGGTTGTTCAATCCTGTACACTCTTGCTGCTATTACCCAGTTTTTTAAGTTTTTCCAAGAGTGGAGATCCATTTCTGGAAGACACTAAAATGTTAAATGCAGGTCCTGTATAAAAAGGTGAGTTAGCAGTATCTGATCAAATAACTCAACTCTGTAGACATAGTTTCTTCTGTGACCAAAATTTCCTCTTTTGGTCTTTCAGAAGTCACCTTAACTTGTGTATTATCATGCTTGTTTTGTTCGCAGGATTATACTATCTTCCCCTAACAATGGAACAAAAATCCTGTGAAACTTTGTTTATTTCCCTCTGCATAGTCCCATAGTTTCAGACTGAAAATCTGCCAGACCCCGTGACCAAGACTATATGAATCTAGCAGAGGAAATCATATGGGAAGCCGAGGTTGGCGCTTGGAACCAACCACACTGCCAATTGCCATCTCCTCTCGAAGAGCCTGGAATCGTTGGTTCATCAATCCCCATCAGGAACCACATCCGACAAGGGAATCATGATTCCCACACAAGTTCTAGAGGACATGGGTGATGAAATCCCATACAATACAACGAGTCGCTTAACCCCGTAATTTGGATAACCCACTTAACGGTATCAAGAATCTACCCACGACGCACACTTCATAACATAGACGCATTGCGGACGTTTTGGGGTATGAATAAAGTCGGCATCACAACATTACCGCTGCTGCCAATATATTAATATAGCAAAAGCTCATACATGGAGCAAGATAGCAAATTTATTACATTTATAGATCAGATGACCTAACATCTCATCATACATCAGTGGAAACGAAGTAGCGTCTGAGTACGGACAAATTTAATAGCATTTGCGTAAGAGGCTGAAAGATAAACAAGATCTCATCCACGAGGACTCAGGCTGCCACGTGGGACCTCCTATCTACTCGTTGTTGACATCAGTGAAGTCCACGTACTAACCACCAAGTGGATCCATAAAATCCTCTGCAACAAGTTGGTTTGAAAAACAAGGTGACTGCATCATGTACACCGCAGGACTTAAATCATATCTGTTCTAAGTATGCACCCTTCTCAAAGAAGGGTATGTGGTTTTGAGCGGCAAGAACACTACAACTTGTGTCTCTTAGAATAAGGTAAGAGGGCGCGTAAGAACCATCTAGGTTATTATCCTAACCGCCACATCATAACACTATCTTGTATCACCCCCTCGCATCTCTCACTAGGAAGCAGTCCCAAGACATTGGTAAGTTGGTAAGTTTTATAGATTATTGATGGAACTCGTTCTATGTTACTAACAAGTCATTAATGATTAGTTGAAGTTCTATAATCGAGTACAAAATCTCCAAGTCGTCCATAACTGCGGACATTGTTTATAAGGCGTCTCGCCTTGGACACTTAGGCAGTAAGGCGCCTGCCAGCGCCTTACAATTATGCCCACTTTAAGCGCTTAGGCGTCAGGGCACTTGGTGCTTGCCTTAGGCCGCCTTACTGCCTTATGAACAATGGCGGACATGGCTATTCAAATAAATTTATCCCTTTAGGGGTGCACCAAGTTACTCATACGTTCGATCATCCCTTGATGCATGCGGGTAGCACACCTCACGTGGTGAGCCAGTGGAGGTGATTGACTCGACACTTTCCCTTCGCTGCGGACAAATCCAAGAAGCCACCCAAACTGAGTTGTACCCGAATTGAGAGTCTGGCCATAGCTTCAAGTTGGACCTAGACGGTGTGAGCGAGAATAGGGATCGGCTAGGTCGCAGGCTGACCGCCTGCCGCGCCACATTCCTATATGTATGTATCGTACCATTCATCATTGTCATCGTAACAAAGATCGAAAACATGCAAATGCAACTATGTGTATGCCAAATGGATAGCCTGAACTAGGTGTGGCCCTTGGATAGGTCTAGTAAGGTATTGGGCCAAGTGTCAGCGCTCCGGGGGGCGTGGTCTCCTGGGCATGTTAACATGGCCGACCTGAACGTTGTGGCAGCCCAAGGGGTGCGGATGACTCGGTAGGTTGGGGCTTCGGGTAAGCTCACGGACCCGAGCACCCCCCCCCCCCCCCCCCCCCCCCCCCGAGTACCCTTCTCCCGAGTGCTTTGCTGGTCGAGCACCCAAGCGGGTCTTAGTCAGGCTATGCATCAGATAGGCATCAAAAGACTACTATAGCATTGTTAACCCTAATGAAAGCAAGTGAGCGAAGCATGGGTATGATCAAGGGGTTTTACTTGCTTGTTGGCTCAACAGCCTGGTCGTGGGCAAGGTCCTTGGAAGTGGGGTCACAACTGTCGTCAGCAACTTAGGTACCCGAGTCTATCGTGAAGAAGCACACCTGTCATAGAAGGAAAATAAAACGACCAAAAGCTTCAATGCAATGCTCAAGCAATTATGATGCGTGCCATTTGAAAAAAGTTGTACTGCCCTACAACTACGCTACTCAAATTATAAAGAGCTGGAAATCATAATGCAATTGGTTTCCAAAACAACCCCATATGCAATTTGGAGTTAAAATTGAATTAATACTAAACAGGAGGTTAAAGTTGTTTAATAATGCATGAAAATGGCATAAATGGTGTCTGCATTTTTTATCAAAAAAAATATTATTTATATTTTTCTGAGGTATAATTATTTAATTAGGATTTATGCAAATTATTAATGCATTAATGACATTTAATTAAATGCATGCATTTTGAAGTGCTCAAATCTGTAAACAGGGGACAGATTTGAGATCTACAAATGAACTTATCATATGTATTAAACAGATTTCGTATGGATTTGATTGATTTTGGAAAAAATTAAATTGCAAAAGAAGAGAACAAAAGGAACCAACATTAATGACCTTTGGTGGACAAGAACTTACATGTGAGTAAATTAGGATGTCTTGATGGGCTTGGCACTTTGAGCTTCAAATTACAATTTAGTTTGGTGTCACTAAAAAAACTAAGACCTAGAGGCAGCCCAATTTAAGCAAGATCTAGACATCCAGTAGACCTGTGGGTATGGTGACGGGTTTAGGCCCAAAATGAACAAGTCTTTTTGCTAGCTCAACCTGGGCCTAGCCTACACAAAAAGGGCAGCCCGATGCACGTAGCTCCTACTTGTGTAGGGTCCGGGGAAGGGTCCAACCTTGGCCTAGCCTAGGGCAACCTTTTTTTTTATCTAAGTGGGAAAGTTGTTAAGCAACATAGAAGGAAATTAATTATACTTCATGCAAAGCACTCATGAATCACAATCATCAAGTACTCCTTTACCAAGTCAACCCATTGTTAGCTACAGCTACAACATATGGCCCCCTAAGTTGGTTTTGCTATTATTTTAAATGATGCATCTTGTCGTAACTATTTTCATTGTTTACGGATTTAAATAAACACTTGATCAAAGTTCAGGGGTAATATACTCTTACCATAGCAACATGTACTTTTTCAAAGCAAAGTCGAGCTATTGGTGGAATTTCTATCTCGTTTTATCTAACCAGATGTCTTAGGCTTCGCTCTAGCCTACGACATGACCTTAGCTAACACCCTCTTTAAAAAGAGAGAATCACATCTAGTGACTTTTAGTAGTGGTCAACAATCTAGCTAGATTCATTTTGTCTTCTTGAGAAGAGAAGATGGGCGTGCTTGCCTAGATTGTAAGGTGATACTTGGAGAGAGTGTTGTCCATCAACATAAGCTTGTGGTGGCAGACTTCCGCTTTTGGATTCTTGTTCAACGGGATAAGTGTGCCAATGTCACTAGAATGAAGTGGTGGAACCTCAAGTGAGAGGCAACTCAGGCTTTCAAGGAGAGGGTTTTTAAGGAGGGTCCTTGGGAGGAAGGAGGTGATTCAAACAATATGTGGATGAAGATGGCGATTTGCATTCGTAAGGTGGCTTTAGAGGAGTTTGGAGTGACCAGGGGAAGTAGAAGCGAAGCTAAAGATACCCGGTGGTGGAACGATGTTGTCCAGAAGGCTATTAAGGAGAAGAAAGACTGTTCTGGACAACTACACATGGATAGGAGTGTAGACAACATAGAGAAGTACAAGGTGGCAATGAAGGCTGCAAATTGAGCTGTGGGTGTAGCAATGGATCAGGCGTTTGAGGGCCTCTATCGGCGCTTAGACACGAAGGAAGGCGGAATGGACATCTATAAGATGGTCAAGATTCAAGAGAGGAAGAGGAGGGATGTCAACCAAGTCAAATGCATCAAGGAAGGAGCAGATCAACTCAAGGAAGAGGAAATTAAGCATAGATGGCGGGAGTACTTCGACAAGCCATTCAATGGAGAAAATGGGAGCTCTACCATTGAGCGGGACAACTCCTTTGACGATACCAACAGGTGTTTTGTGTGAAGAATTCAGGAGTCTGAGGTCAGGGAGGCTTTGAAAAGGATGAAAGTAGGCAAGGCGATGGGCCTTGACTGTATCCCCACTGAGGTGTGGAGAGGCCTCGGAGACAGCGATAGCATGGCTAACTAAGCTTTTCAACATCATTTTTCAGGTGAACAAAATGCCAAAAGAATGGAGACGGAGTGTATTAGTACCAATCTTTAAGAACAAAGGGATGTTTAAAGTTGTACTAATTATCGTGGAATTAAGTCGATGAGCCATACAATGAAGCTATTGGAGAGCCATTGAGCACCGCTCAAGAAGAATGACAAGCGTGACCAAAAATCAGTTTGGTTTCATGCCTGGGAGGCCGACCGTGGAAGCCATTTTGTTGGAACGACAACTTATGGAGAGATACATGGAGCAAAAGGACTTGCATATGGTGTTCATTGACTTGGAAAAGGCCTATGCTAAGATACCGCGGAATGTCGTGGTGGGCCATGGAGAAACACAAAGTCCCAACAAAGTACATTACCCTCATCAAGGACATGTACGATAATGTTATGATAGGTGTTCAAATAAGTGATGGTGACACTCATGACTTACCAATTAGAATAGGAATGCACCAAGGGTCAGCTCTGAGCCTTTATCCTTTTGCTTCGTGACGGATGAGGTGACAAGGGATATGTTCTTAAGGTGGTAAGGCGACCTAAGGCGAGCACCACCCGCTCTAGTGCCCAGGCAACGCCTAAGCGCCTAAGGCGGGCGTATTTGTAAGGCGCTGCCAGGGCGGGATATACAAGGAGATATTTCATGGTGTATACTCTTTGCAGATGATGTGGTGCTAGTCGATGATAGTTGGACGACAGTTAATAGAAAGTTAGAGCTATGGAGACAAACATTAGAATCGAAAGGTTTTAGGCTTAGTAAAACTAAAATAATATATGAGGTGCGGTTTCAGTACTACTAGGTACGAGGAGGAGGTAAGCCTTGATGGGCAGGTGATACCTCAGAAGACACCTTTCGATATCTGGGGTCAATGCTGCAGATGTATGGTAATATCAATGAAGATGTGAGCCATTGAATCAAAGCCGGATGGATGAAATGGTGCCAAGCTTCTGGCGTTCTCTGTGACCAGAGAGTGCCACAAAGCTAAAAGGCAGGTTCTATAGGATGGCAATTCGACCCGAAATGTTGTATGGCGCTGAGTGTTAGCCGACTAAAAGACGACATCTTCAACACTTAGGTGTAGCGGAGATGCGCATGTTGAGATGGATGTGGGGCCACATAAGAAAGGACCGGGTCTGGACTGATGATACACGTGAGAGAGTTGGGGTAGCACCTGTTGAAGAGAAGCTTGTCCAACATCGTCTAAGATGGTTTTGACATATACAGTGTAGGCCTCCAAAAGCTCCAGTGCATAGCGGAAGATTAAAGCATGCTGATAATGTCAAGAGAGGTCGGGGTAGACCAAACTTCACATGGAAGGAGTCCGTAAAGAGAGATCTGAAGGACTGGAATATCACCAAAGAACTAGCCATGGACAGAGGCGTGTGGAAGTTAGCTATCCATGTGCCAGAACCATGAGCTGGTTTCGAGATCTTATGGGTTTCAGCTCTAGCCTATCCCAACTTGTTTGGGACTAAAGGGTTAGTTGTTGTTGTTGATTACTATACCAGAGCAGCTAGGGAGCAAACTTGACTTTGTTCTGCTCTTGTTTGCACTGAAAACCTAGCTAGAGAGTGGGCTTATGCTCAGCTTGTACCATGCTCGAGCTGAATTCAAGTCATAATAAATAAATGAAGATCCTTAGAAACATTTCAGTATGAGTTGAATTATGGGGGTAGTATTCGTACATAGTTGGTACTTGGAAGTGAGAAATTATTGTAACGGCCAAACTGGTAAAACCAACAAAACTAATCCATGAACTACCCGAAAAGATTATTGATTAGTTCTTTCATAGTGCTAACAAATTTTTTCTATAGAAAATTATAGGTCTTAACTAGGTTTCCATTTATTGAACAACACGAGATTGCATAACTGGGACGAGACAACCATGCACGCTAAACTTATATGCTTATTTCATATGTGCAAAAATGTCTAGATTTCCTTAACAGACTCCGCTGTCCAGCCTAGGCTCAACCTTAGCTTGCTTTTAAATCAAGACCAAGTTGGAGAAGTGCTCAAGCTTGTTATTTTTCGAGTCTCTTGCTGGCAAGCCTTTAGTTTTTTCTTTGTGCAGTTCTAAGCATATCAAAGTGGGCATCCTGATATACCAGAACTCCGGTGGCAACATGTTTTTGATAATAAACTTGCATAATAGCAAGAGACTGACTATGGTACATATGTATGTAAATTAGACTTTACATGCATTTTCACACCCTCCTTTAAGTATCCTACAAATATGAGCGATGGGGAGTGGGGGAAACAGTGAGAAAAACTTACTGAAAGTTGTATGTACCATAGCCATGTCCAAAAGCAACCATCAGTTGCTCTATATAATAATCTGACTATGTAGCTCAGCTAAGTTCTTTGAGCAAACTACCTGGGAACTCCTGAACTGGTATAAAAAGTGAACAGCATGCATTTAGTAGCGATAATATGTCTATGCAGGTGCACTCCTTTTTGCATCTCATACTAAAATCATGTTTGCATGTAGTTTAAAATTCTCTTCTTCGTTGGAACTTGTCTTGAATTTTGAAAAGCTTTTAAGTACTCCCTCCATGCTTGAAAAGAAGGCCTGCAAGTTTTTTCTGAAGTCAAACAGTGCAAAGTCTAACCAAGTTTATAGGAAAACTATCAACAACTACAAGCATGGAGGTAGTACCATTTTTACTAATCAGAGCATTGCAGTGCTAATCTGATCTCGATGAAATAACATGTTAGTGGTTGTTATCCTTAGCGTCAAATTCGTTCCTCTAATGTTCTTTGGACCCATCCCATTGGACCATTGTATTCTCAAGGAAATGTGAAATTAATACTTATGGTGTTCCTGAGATTCTGCATGACCCTGCTCCAACTATATAGCTTTGTGCAATACTGCAATTGGATGAACTATTTCTTATTGTGTAATATTTTGCTAATTTGGATGTGCTAATTTATTCTGGATGAACTATTTCTTATTGTTTATTGTTCTTATTTTGGGGTTGCAGTGAGATGATCCAGCACAGACCATACAATCAGAAAGTTGATGTCTACAGTTTTGGCATTGTCCTGTGGGAGCTAATAACCGGGACCCTTCCTTTTCCAAACATGACAGCAGTGCAAGCTGCATTTGCTGTGGTGAACAAGGGTGTCCGCCCAGCCATACCCCATGACTGCCTACCTGCCCTTGGGGAGATCATGACAAGGTGCTGGGATGCAAACCCCGATGTCCGCCCCCCTTTTACCGATGTTGTGAGAATGCTGGAGCGTGTGGAGATGGAGGTCCTGAAAAATGTCCGCAAGGCCAGATTCCGATGTTGCATCTCCCAACCCATGACCTTAGACTAAAGCAGGCAGAATCCAGGAGAAGAGAAAGCAATCTGGAGAGAAGTTAAATCCCATGTATTTATCATATTAATACTTTTGGTACAGAAGCGGAAAAGCCCACCTGAGCATACGTGTGTGCTCGGGCTTCACATATTTATCTTAGACCATACCATAGTCCCTGTCGTCGTCTTAAAACTGTCATTGTACTGGAGACAGGTTTATCCTTAACATTGTCAGAACATTGTCATGCGGTTTCCTCTGGTTGTACCGACGCCATGCTCCTGCTGCTCTGTTCATGTGTTATATAATCATCATCACCATGCAGGGCATATGCAAAGCTTGGAAGCTTCTTGGTACTCCTATATAGTAGCAAAGCTTGGATGCGTCTTGGCATAATAGTCTGTGTTATTATCTGGCATGGTTTTTGTTCATGTCCCACCTTGTCCTGCATTCGAGCTGCAGTTGGTGGGTGTGGGTTTGGACGGGCAGCGTTCGTCTTGGCTGCCAATATGGTGGAAAGGCTGCAGGGCATACTGGTTGGGAGAAAGTGAAAGTGCATTTATTTCTAAATGGCTTTGTGATGACAATATGGTTAGTGGAACTAATTACGGCTGTCTCCACTAATTATGGATGTCAAGTTTATCTTAGGTCATTGGTTCCTTGGTTTTCCAATTATGGATGTCAAGTTTATCTTAGGTCATTGGTTCCTTGGTTTTCCGACAACTCGAAGTTTTTTTTTTGATTGGGTTTGAGTTGTAGGGCAACCGCATGTCGTGCGTACGATGATCTATGTGCAGTTCGACTGTGGGGATCCACGAGCACATAGAGCAGAATCAGCAGAACACGCAAGGTTTTACCAGTTTTAGGCCGCTGTGAAGTGTAAAACCCTACTCTTGCTTTGTATATTGGCTGTGTTTGAGCTCAGGTAAGGAGTGCAACTTGTGGCAAAGTGCGTGGGAAGTGCAGCTACACGTGTAATTGAACAAAGTTTCGACCTTTGTAAAGGTAGGCACGAGCCTCCTTTTATAGATGAAGGGGTCATCATAATGGCAAAACCATCTTTTACATAAGGTAAATAGTGGCTACAGTGTCAAATACCTAACTCTCACGGGTTAGGACAAATGCATTAAATACGTCGTGAGGTGTCGCAAATTTTGAAGCTTGCCGGCAATGGTTGTTTCTTCTGTGTTGTTTGGCCAGCTACCTCTTATTAGTTTGACACGCTCCAGGTACGAGTGAGTTGGCACGTGCCTAGACAGAGCTCACCAAACAGCCTACTCGCTCGACACTTATTTGACAGGCGACTGGCGTTTTGCTGAGGTGGAGTGGTGGACAAGTAATGGGAGCTTGGCGACACGGAGCTTGCCGGACCTTTGCTTGCCGTCAAGTAGCTTGCCGGCAACCGAAGTCTTGATCTTCAGTACTAAGTTAGTACTTCTCAATGACCTGTCTTGGAGTCTTCTTCATGGTTTTGCCAACCAAGTCTTGAGTCTTGTTTATAATTGTCCTTTGGCAAGCCCTGCCGTTGGGAAGGCTGCCACTGGCTATGCACAAGTCAGGGTATTAAGCCACCCATGTCTTGGTACACCAATAGGAGTCCCCGGGCTGGGCCATACACACACGCGAGGTATCGTTGGGCTAGGCCCAAATAGTGCTCACGCACACGTGGCAGAGGATAACTGTTGTAATATTCTCTTTTACCACGCCCCCACGACACACATTAAATGCAGAACGTGAAGAGGTGGATTGAAATGGCTGCTAGGGGTAGTGCGCCTGAAAAAGCGCATCCATGTAGGACAGTAAAGAGCCACCCCACGGCTTCCCCATAAAAAGGAGACCGCGAGGGGCACTCCTCATTTATCCCCTTCTTTTTCAATCTAGTAATTCGCCTCCAATCATCTTCAACCTTGTGCAAGATCAAAGCGCACGTTCTTCCGCCGCCGCTCCACACCGTCGCTCGCTCCCAAATCTGCCCTCCCCAAAGCAATCATGGCACCCAAGAAGGGCCAAGATAAGCTGGAGAAGGTAGTCAACCCAGAAGCAGAGGCAAGGAAGGAGGAGATGGCGGCACTGCGGAGGGATAATATCGTCTTTGCGCCGGCCTTGAATCACATCGACATGGTGGAGCAGTACGCATACATGTGGGGGAAGGAGACGACGGCTACACTGCGCCCCACGTTCTTCCCGGCACCACCAAATCTGGCAAAGATAAATATCCCTTTATCACCGCATATTTCTATTGCGGGCTTGTTCCTCCCTTCTCTGATTTCTTTTCAGAGATCATGTATACATATGGGTTCCGCCACTTAGACTTCACGCCAAATGCCATGATCTGCATGTCTGTCTTCGCGCATATGTGCGAGAATTTTATTGAAGTAGTGCCCAACATAGCCATCTTCTGACATTACTTCATTCCACGCATTGAGGGAGATGCTCTCTCCGACAGCGTCACCTGGATCCCCAGGAGCAGCACCAAGGAGATTTATCCTGAAGACAACTTGCATTTGAAGTGGAACTAGTGGCGGGCTGACTGGTGTTGGATCAAGGACGACAACTTTCCTGATTTCTGCAAACCCCGGAGGAAAAAAGTGGAGCATGACAATGACAAGGACTGGAGCTACCTTGATGCTCGCGATAAGGATTGGAGCTATATTGATGCTGTAACACCCCGGTAGTTAAGCTACAGTAACCACACACTAATGGTGCCATGTCATCGCAATTAATTTTCTAAGCCTCACTTTGATCCAAACTGAATTCAAATTTAAATTTAAAATAAAGTCAAAATTTTATTTGTTCAAACGGTAAAACGAAATTGTTCGTTGGGTTGCAAAAATTCACCAAGTAATTGTCATAAATAAACCAACATTATTTGATTTATTTAACTGCCCCTAACCTATTTAAAACAGTGCCCAAAATAACCTTTTTAATCAATTTGTATTTAAGTAAAATTCAAATTAATTCATTTAATTGTCGAACTTCTTGTGGCAGTACGAAATATTGTACGACATTTATATGGCCAAGTTCCATATTTTGCAAAAATCTTTTGATAGCCTAAATAAATACAAACAGTGACATTTAAAAAAGAATAAAGAAAAAGGAAAAATAAAAGGAAAGAAAAGAGGGAACTCCCCTTGGCCACATGGCCCATCCGGCCGATAGGGCCCACCCCACCCCATCGTCCCTTTCCTGCTACAGGGAGGCAGTGGGGGGGGGGATCATGGCGCTCACCCCCTGGCCATGGCGCCCGAGCCTTGCGTGGCGACCATCGGTGGCCCCTCCCAACCTATATGACCCCTTGCCCCTCTCCCCCAGGCGCCATAACCCTAGTTCCTCCCCCTCACTCCCCCATCTTGCCTTCCCTCGTCTTCCACGCGGTGGAACCGCGCCGCCCTGTCGCCCTCGTCGCCGTACGACCTCACCACCCGGCTACATCGAGCCTCACCACCCCCACTCGTCAATGGTGGTAGGGGTGGAATTCGAGCCGAGTCGAGCCAGCTTGACTCAACTCGCTAAATCTCGTTTCATTAACGAGCTAGCTCAACTCGACTTGTTACTATAACGAGCTTAAATCCAAGATTGGCTCGACTCGTATAACTCGCGAGCTGGCTCGTTTAGCTTGTTAAGCTCGTTAAAGATATGAACATAAAACTTTACGAATACGACAGGAACATATTTGGGAATTTAGCATGTACATATATGGTCATGTATGTGTGAGTCTCCTGGGTGACTAGGCCTTGAGCGGTTGGGCCTTGTGCTTGGACGCAAGCTGTTTAGTGGCTGTTTTTTTACTACCCATCAAGAAACACTGATTCTTTTACCGAGCCTAACGAGTTATATGAGTACTTGTGAGATTGGCTCGTTTAACTCGGCCTATAAACGATCTTAAACTAAAGCTCGGCTCGACTTGTTATTGTTCGAGTTCGAGTCGATTCAAGCCGAGTCACGAGCTACTCGTTTAGCTCGCGAGCTTCGAGCTTTTTTTCCAGCCCTAAATGGGGGTGAGCCCTCTCTTGACCCCCTCGGCCCCGACGCCGCACTGCCCCTCGCTCGCCCGCTGCCACTGCTCACAACCACTACCGCCGCCGCTGCTATCCCACAGCCGCCTGCGCCCGTCGCTGCCCACGCTTGCGCCCCGCTTGCCGCTATGCCCCTACTCCTACTCGTGCCCGCTCCCGCCGCTCACCGCCCCCGCTGACTGCCCCAGTCACCGCGGGCTCCTGCCTTGGTGCTACCTCTTGAGCATGCGTTGGTTTTCCCTTGAAGAGGAAAGGGTGATGCAGCAAAGCGGCATAAGTATTTCCCTCAGTTTTTGAGAACCAATGTATCAATCCAGTAGGAGACCACGCGCAAGTCACCTCGTACCTACACAAACAAATAAGAACCTCGCAACCAACGCGATAAAGGGGTTGTCAATCCCTTCACGGCCACTTGCAAGAGTGAGATCTGACAGAGATAATAATAATAAGATAAATATTTTTGGTATTTTTATGATATAAATTGAAAGTAAAGATTGCAAAATAAAATAGATTGGAAACTGGTATGATGGAAAATAGACCCGGGGGCCATAGGTATCACTAGTGGCTTCTCTCAAGATAGCATAAGTATTATGGTGGGTGAACAAATTACTGTCAAGCAATTGATAGAATTGAACATAGTTATGAGAGTATCTAGGTATGATCATGTATATAGGCATCACGTCCGTGACAAGTAGACCGACTCCTGCCTGCGTCTACTACTATTACTTCACACATCGACCGCTATCCAGCATGCATCTAGAGTATTAAGTTCATAAGAACAGAGTAACACTTTAAGCAAGATGACATGATGTAGAGGGATAAACTCATGCAATCTGATATAAACCCCATCTTTTTATCCTTGATGGCAACAATACAATACGTGTCGTTTCCCTTTCTATCACTGGGATCGAGCACCGCTAGATTGAACCCAAAGCTAAGCACTTCTCCCATTGCAAGAAAGATCAATCTAGTAGGCCAAACCAAACTGATAATTCGAAGAGACTTGCAAAGATAACCAATCATACATAAAAGAATTCAGAGAAGATTCAAATATTGTTCATAGATAATCTTGATCATAAACCCACAATTCATCGGATCTCGACAAACACACCGCAAAAGAAGATTACATCGAATAGATCTCCAAGAGAATCAAGGAGAACTTTGTATTGAGATCCAAAGAGAGAGAATAAGCCATCTAGCTAATAACTATGGACCCGAAGGTATGAGGTAAACTACTCACACATCATCGGAGGGGCCATGGAGTTGATGTAGAGGCCCTCCGTGATCAATGCCCCTTCCGGCGGAGCTTCGGAGAAGGCCCCAAGATGGGATCTCTTGGGTACAGAAGGTTGCGACGGTGGAAATAGGGTTTCGTGGTACTCCTTGATGTTTTCGGTGGTGGAAATAGGGTTTCGTGGTACTCCTCGATGTTTTCGTGGTACTCCTCGATGTGGGAACACAAAGGCAACTTGGAACGGATAAAGCAAACACCGTTGAGACGAATTGATAATTGATCTTGAGAATGTTGAAAATGATCGGATCCATTTGAATAGGAGCATACCGGTTGAAAAGAAATTGAAATGACAAACTCGATGATCGAGAGGGATTAGTATTCACATAGGAACATGAGAACACCACTTAGGAAAGGTATGGAATCAACACTTGACTTCGAAGCAACTTGAATACCACAACTCGAAACAAAACAAAGGATTGGCTTGCAGAATAAGCCGGAACAAACATATGATAGAGATTTCGTCCGAAGTTTTCGTGGTGGGGCCCACACGGGCTCGATCGTACAACACCATCATGTACAAGGCAGTGCACATGACATACGAAGCGTCCCCGAGTCAGCATAGCCAAGGACTCTTTAAGACACAACGAGACCACTGTAAAACCAACCGTGGATAGGCGAACCACTAGATGTCGAACCCCAATTTCATATCATACATCTGCCGGAAAGATATCCTAGGAGCTACTTGAATTCCCACTTATAAACTCCCGAAACTTTCCGGTTATGCAATCAGGTGTTGGGGATACAGGGGAAGCATAATATCTCACCCAAAACTAGCAAATCCTACATCCAGCTGTATCCATCCTTCAACACATAACCAAGAAACCTTCGGAAATCGTTTACCTCAACCTTAGAAAAGCATCCGTTATACGAGTTATGGCAATACTCCCGAACTCCCGCCCTAGTACTGGGTGGCGTCGAGGTTATCTCACCAACAACTGCATAAAAGAGATTTTCGATGTCGCCGAAACTCCGGTATTCCAGAATTGCAACGATAAAATTGTGACGACAACACCTCGGAGCTCAACTCCCCGGGACACTGCCACAACCCCTAAATGTCAGGAGGCACCAAGAACAATGTTCTCGTCACAAAACTATCGGAACGATTCCAAGATACCCGCGTGATCCTAATTTTTTTAGTGAAATTTGAGAAGAGAAGAGTCAAAACTCTACGTCAGGATGCCTCACCAGAGCGACGAAGGTACTGAGGAGTAAAAAGAATCCTACTCTCCGATATATATAATCCTAAAAGACTCAAAACATTTTTCTAGACTCAACAACGCCAGCGATTCGATCAAGCAGGGGGCTCCTAAGTCGGGGAAGGCTCTGATTACCAAATTGTAACACCCACGATGTGGCTATATCTCCTACGTGTCGGAGCATGACTTAGAGGCATAACCGCATTGTAGGCAATGTCGCAAGAGGGGTAATCTTCAGACATCCCATGTACTGAATAAGAAAGAGGTACAGAGTTGGCTTACAATCGCCACTTCACACAATACATGAATAAAGCATTACAACAACAGATACAAACAAGGTCCGACTACGGAACCAAAATAAAAGAAGACAACCCCTAATGCTACAGATCCCCGATCGCCCCGACTGGGCTCCACTACTGATCAACTGGAAACGGAACAACATAACGAACACGATCTCCATCGAGCTCCTCCTTGAGCTTAGGTGCGTCACCTGCACGGTTACATCGATACCTGCAAACCGGTTTGGGAAGTAATCTATGAGTCACGGGGACTCAGCAATCTCACACCCTCGCGATCAAGACTATTTAAGCTTATAGGTAGGGTAAAAGGTATGAGATGGAGCTGCAGCAAGCACTAGCATATATGGTGGCTAACATACGCAAAAGAGAGCGAGAAGAGAAAGGGAAGGCACGGTCGAGAATCTATGATCAAGAAGTGATCCTGAAACTACTTACGTTCAAGCATAACTCCGACATCGTGTTCACTTCCCGGACACCGCCGGAAAGAGACCATCACGGCTACACACGCGGTTGATGCATTTTAATTAAGGTAAGTTTCAGGTTTTCTACAACCGGACATTAACAAATTCCCATCTGCCCATAACCGCGGGCATGGCTTTCGAAAGATCAAATCCCTGCATGGGTGTCCCAACTTAGCCCATCACAAGCTCTCACGGTCAACAAAGGATATTCCTTTTCCCAGGAAGACCCGATCAGACTCGGAATCCCGGTTACAAGACATCTCGACAATGGTAAAACAAGACCAGCAAAGCCACCCGAATGTGCCGACAAATCCCGATAGGAGCTGCACATATCTCGTTCTCAGGGCACACCGGATTGTCCAAACTTCCGGTAGGCCAGCCCAGAGTTGACCCTGGTGGCCACCGGTGGCTGACAAGTTGGACCAACACTCAGAGGAGCACTAGCCCGGGGGTTTAAATAAAGATGACCCTTCAGTCTACAGAACCCAAGGGAAAAAGGCTTAGGTGGCAAATGGTAAAACCAAGGTTGGGCCTTGCTGGAGGAGTTTTATTCAAGGCGAACTGTCAAGGGGTTCCCATTATAACCCAACCGCGTAAGGAACGCAAAATCAAGGAACATAACACCGGTATGACGGAAACTAGGGCGGCAAGAGTGGAACAAAACACCAGGCATAAGGCCGAGCCTTCCACCCTTTACCAAGTATATAGGTGCATTAAAGTAAATAAGAGATATTGTGATATCCCAACAATAAACATGCTCCAACAAGGAACAAACTCCAATCATCACCTGCAACTAACAACGCTATAAGAGGGGCTGAGCAAAGCGGTAACATAGCCAAACAACGGTTTGCTAGGAAAGCTGGGTTAGAGGCTTGGCATGGCAAAACGGGAGGCATGATATAGCAAGTGGTAGGTATCGCGGCTGTAACGCCCCGAGAGCGATGTGCCAGGTGTCCTCCGCTTATTTGCTATTGTTGGCTTGTCATTTGCTTGCGTGTTGCATCTTATCATGTCATCATGTGCATTGCATCATCATGTTTTCAAAACCTGCATCCGTCCGGGTTCCCCCAGTGCCACCGTTGTCCGTTCTGAGCCCAGACACACTTGCACGCGCCCGCGGCATGTCCGAAATAGTACTTTATAAGTGGCCGGAAAATGTTCTCGGAATGGGACGAGAGTTGACGTGCGGTCTTATTATAGTGTAGATAGACCGCTTGTCAAGTTTCATCGCATTCGGAGTTCGTTTGATAGCCCAACCGTTAAACTATAGCGGCAATATAGCCGGTCAAACGTCGGGCGTTTTCGTTCTCCGGAAACAGACGCCGAGTCTCTCTCTCTTCTCTCCTCTCAGCCCGAGGCCTTCTGCACAGCCCACAAGCTCCAACCTACCCTCTTCGCGTCCGGAGCCGTCCGATGCGATCGCACGGTCCGAAACCCTCTCTGCTCAGTGCATCGAACCCCTCGCGCGCGTCCGGAAGTTGTCCCAAACCCGACCCGAGCAGTCGTCACGGTTGTGTCCGGATCATCCCCAAACGTCTACAAAACATCACAATTTTCTTATTTGGACTTCCTAGTGTTTTTTTCTCGACTGCTCGATTTTAATTGGAGGGACAGTTTAGCCCCTAAACTTCCCTCTTTTCCATATATATAGTCCACTCCTAGACTATTTTTGGACAAACCCTAAAACCTAGGGCACTTGTCCCATCCATCCCCTCACCCGCCGCCGCCACTTTTCCCACCATCTACATCAGGATCCTTCCTGATCCAGCCAACCACCAGCTCCCCTCCCGATCCACCTACCAGGCATCGCCATTTTTCCCCTTGCTCTCCGTGCCCAACCAACCAGCGCCATGCCCCGCGTCCTTTTCTCCTCCTCCCTGTCTCGCCGGGTGCCCGATCTGCATCATGCCCATGCCTTCGTTCCCCGCTACAGCCAGCCTCCCAGAGCTCCTAGCACCACCAACGCCTCTAGTTGCCTCGCCGGAGCAAGCTCCACAGAAGAAAAGAGCCACCTCGTGTCGCTGGCCTCTGTTTCTCCTCGTGCCCGCAGCAACAGCTAAACCCGAGCACCCCATCGCTGCACGTGGAGCCGTGACCCCCGCCAGAGCTCCTCCCTGCCCGAGGCTGCTGCCTCCTCGTCGTCTTCCTCGAGCTCGAGCTCACACCCGAGCACTTCGCCCTCCATCTTCCTCGCAATCCACACCAGGTGCCCCTTCCCTGCGCCTGAAGTCAGCCGGCGCCACCATCTTCAGAGACGGGCTCCCTCTGGCCGGATCTGACGCAGTCCCCGCGTCCCCGGCCATCTCCGGTGTTCCCGCGCCTGCAGCTGCGCCAAGAAGCTGCCGCTGCTCTGCTTGCTGATGAGCAGAGGACGAGGCGCCCGTTCGCCCAGCGCCGCTCGTCGCCTTCGCCAAGTCCCTGCGCCGCCGGAGCCCCGCATTACGCCGAGTCCGCCGCTGCGTCCTTCTTCCCGTGCGCTACTGTTCGTGAGGAGCAGAGTGCAGCGCTCCAGCTGTTTGACCGCGACCGTGAGATTTGGCGTGTCGCTGCTGTTGACCCCGGCGCCAAGGCCCATCCGCCCACACTGCACGTCGGGCCGCTGCTTCCCCTACAGATCCAGCCTGCCCCACCACTGATTGGACTGGGCCGAAGCCCATGGTGAGACCCAGCAGAGCCTCTGTTGTTTTTTTCTTTCTGTAGACCCAGTTTGCTTCAGATTCGGCCCGCCTCTATTTTTTTCCAGATCTGCAAGTTGTCTATTTTTCCAGAGGAGAGCATTTTTGCAGGAAAGCCCTTGTGGATCATGCATATAATAACTCCCAATTGGTGCATCGGTTTAAAATGAATTATATATGAAAGTTGCTTAGAATTTTGTCTAGTTTAATAATATGCAACTTTCATCCATGTTTAAAATGTTTAAAATGCTGTTTGTTTAAATTTGTTTAAATAACTTGCTAAAATGCTTTATTTCATAACTAAATAACCGTAGCTCCGAATTAAATAATCTTTATATGTAAATGGGGTAGAAAAATGCCTAGATTTACTTGGTGCACTCATCTTGCATGTTTAACAACTCTAAAATAATGTTTAGGGCAGAACAGTACCAAATCTATAATATGCTCATGAGGAGTTTCCGGAATTGTTGTTCATTGCTTCCGGCCTCATTTAAACTTGACTAGATAGGTAGTTTACTTTGCTTCACCCTTGCCATGTTAAGAACATTTAATATTGTTGGGGTACATAAATGAGAGAGAACTAAATAATTGATGTGGTGTTCCGTCAATATGCAACCCGTTGCATATTGAGCTCCACTTAACTTGTAGTGTTGTTTGTGCACTTTGCCATGCCATGCATATTTAAACCGGACATGCATCATACTTGGTTGTGCATCATGCCATTATGTGATGGTTGTTTACTATGTTGTTTGCTTCTTTCCGGTGTTGCTTCTTCGGGTTGGTTCCGATAACGTCGCGTTTGTGAGGACCCGTTTGACTATGTCCGTTTGTCTTCTTCATGGACTCGTTCTTCTTCCTGGCGGGATCTCAGGCAAGATGACCATACCCTCGAAATCACTTCTATCTTTGCTTGCTAGTTGCTCGCTCTTTTGCTATGCCTATGCTGCGATACCTACCACTTGCTTATCATGCCTCCCATATTGTTGAGCCAAGCCTCTAACCCACCTTGTCCTAGCAAACCGTTGTTTGGCTATGTTACCGCTTTGCTCAGCCCCTCTTATAGTGTTGTTAGTTGCAGGTGAAGATTGGAGCTTGTTCCATGTTGGAACATGGATATTTTGTTGGGATATCACAATATCTCTTATTTAATTAATGCATCTATATACTTGGTAAAGGGTGGAAGGCTCGGCCTTATGCCTGGTGTTTTGTTCCACTCTTGCCGCCCTAGTTTCCGTCATATCGGTGTTATGTTCCCGGATTTTGTGTTCCTTACGCGGTTGGGTTATAATGGGAACCCCTTGACAGTTCGCCTTGAATAAAACTCCTCCAGCAAGGCCCAACCTTGGTTTTACCATTCGCCATCTAGCCTTTTCCCTTGGGAGTCGCGCATCCCGAGGGTCATCTTTATTTTAACCCGCCCGGGCCAGTGCTTGGCTAAGTGTTGGTCCAAATTAGAGCCACTTGCGGCGCCACCTTGGGGAAACTTGAGGGCTGGTTTTAGCTGTATGTAGTGTTCATCCGGTGTTGCCTTGAGAACGAGATATGTGCAGCTCCTATCAGGATGTCGGCGCATTGGGCGGTCTTGCTGGACTTGTTTTACCATTGTTGAAATGTCTTGTAACCGGAATTCCGAGTCTGATCGGGTCTTCCCGCTAGAAGGAATATCCTTCGTTGACCTGAGAGCTTGTGATGGGCTAAGTTGGGACACCCCTGCAGGGATTTGAACTTTCAAAAGCCGTGCCCGCGGTTATGGGCAGATGGGAATTTGTTAACGTTCGATTGTAGAAAACCTGAAGTTGATTTTAATTAAAATACATCAACCGCGTGTGTTACCGTGATGGTCTCTTTTCGGCGGAGTCCGGGAAGTGAACACGGTGTTGGAGTTATGCTTGACGTAGGTTGTTCTAGGATCACTTCTTGGTCATAGTTTCTCGATCGTGCTTTGCCTTCTCTTCTCGCTCTCATTTGCGTATGTTAGCCACCATATATGCTAGTCGCTTGCTGCAGCTCCACCTCATACCTTTTACCTTACCCATAAGCTTAAATAGTCTTGATCGTGAGGGTGTGAGATTGCCGAGTCCCCGTGACTCACAGATGCTTCCAAAACCAGCTTGCAGGTGCCGTTGAACCGTGCAGATGATGCAACCAAGCTCAAGGAGGAGCTCGATGAAGATCTTGCCCTTTGTGTTGTTTCGTTCTAGTTGATCAGTAGTGGAGCCTAGTTGGGGCCGATCGGGGATCTGTGTAGCTTTTGGGGTAGTCTTCTTTTATTTTGGCTCCGTAGTCGGGCCCTAATTGTATTTGGATGATGTAATGCTTTATTCATGTATTTGTGTGAAGTGGCAATTGTAAGCCAACTATGTATCTTTTCCCTTATTGTATTACATGGATTGTTTGCGAAGATTTCCTCACTTGCGGCATTGCTTTCAATGCGGTTATGCCTCGAAGTCGTGCTTCGACACATGGGAGATATAGCCGCATCGAGGGCGTTAGAAGTTGGTATCAGAGCCTTCCCCGATCTTAGGAGCTGTAACACCCTCGATGCGACTATATCTCCCACGTGTTGAGGCACGACTTAGAGGCATAATCGCATTGAAGGCATATGTCGCAAGTTAGGCAATCTTCACAACATCCCATGTAGTATAATAATAAAAGGGGAGATAACATAGTTGGCTTACACTCGCCACGTCAATCAAGTACATAAATAACATTACATCATCCAAACAGTCATGGCCCGACTACGGCGCCAAAATAGAAGATAAACCCAACATGCGACACGGTCCCAATCACCCCCAACTGGGCACCACTACTGATCATCGGGAAAGGAAACATAGTAACGTTGAAAGTCTTCGTCGAACTCCCACTTGAGCTCGAGCGCGTCTCCTGGAGCAGAATCATCAGGTCCTGCATCTGGTGTAATAGTAATCTGTGAGCCACAGGGACTAAGCAATCTCGCACCCTCGCGATCAAGACTATTTAAGCTTATAGGTATGGCAAGGTAAATATATGTGGAGCTGCAACTAGCGACTAGCAAAATATGGTGGCTAACTTATTCGCAAAAGAGAGCGAGAAGAGGAGGCAAGGTGCGAGCGAGAAACTAGAGAACAACCTGCGCAAACATTACTCCAACACCGTGTCCACTTCCCGGACTCCGCCGAGAAGAGGCCATCACGGTAACACACTTAGTTGATTCATTTTAATTAAGTTAAGGTTCAGTTATCTACAACCGGACATTAACAAATTCCCATCTGCCCATAACCGCGGGCACGACTTTCGAAAGTTCAAATCCCTGCAGGGGAGTCCCAACTTAGCCCATGACAAGCTCTCACGATCAATGAAGGAATAGACCTCCTCCCAAGACGTTCCGATCAGACTCGGTATCTCGGTAATTCAAGACACTTCGACAGGTTAAAACAAGTCCAGCAACACCGCCTGAATGTGCCGAAATCCCGATAGGAGCTGCACATATCTCTTTCTCAGCGCACACTCAGATTGTCCTAGGTACGGGTAGGCCAGCCCAGAGTTGCCCCTGGTGGCCACCGGCAGCTGACAGGTGGACCAACACTCAGAGGAGTACTGGCCCGGGGGGGTTAAAATAAGATGACCCTTGAGTCTGCAGAACCCAAGGGAAAGAAAAGGCTAGGTGGCGAATGGTAAAACCAATGTTGGTCATTGCTGGAAAAGCTTTAATCAAGGCGAACTATCAAGGGGTTCCCATTATAACCCAACCGCGTAAGGAACACAAAATCCGGGAACATAACACCGACATGACGGAAACTAGGGCGGCAAGAGTGGAACAAAACACTAGGCGAGAGGCCGAGCCTTCCACCCTTTACCAAGTATATAGATGCATTAAGATAACATAGCAATATAATGATATCCCAACAAGTAAATAAATGTTCCAACAAGGAACGACCTCCAATCTTCACCTGCAACTAGCAACGCTATAAGAGGGGCTGAGCAAAGCGGTAACATAGCCAATCAACGTTTTGCTAGGACAAGGTGGGTTAGAGGTTTGACATGGCAATTTGGGAGGCTTGAAAGCAAGTGGTAGGCATCGTAGCATTGGCATAGCAAAAGAGCGAGCAAATCTAGCATAGCAAAGATAGTAGTGATTTCGAGGGTATGATCATCTTGCCTGCACAGTTGTCAGAGTTGACTGGATCCTCGAAAGCAAACTCAACGGGCTCCTCGTTAGCGAACTCGTCTCCCGGCTCTACCCAAACAAGACAAACAAGCAACAAGGACACAATCAACCACGTGCAACTCAAACAACACAATGCAAAGATGGTATGCTATGCGAGATGCGATGCGGGATGCCAAATATAAGATATGACAGGAAATGCAAGAACCTGGCCTCAACTTGGAAATTCAAGTGTGCCACTGGAAAGATGGGACGAAATCGCTTGAAAACGATATAAAGAACGCCGGAATCGGAGTTACGGTTTGGAAATGGCAAGCGATTCAAATATGACACCGGTCTGCGATTTACAGCAAGTAGGCATCTAAATGCAGTGAGATGAATGTGCTACAGCACCCAAACATGACAACAAGATACATGGCAGGGATGCATTCAAGATGCTTAACAAAAGTCTAGCACTGAGCTACGGCCAATTCATCCATTAACAGGTTCAAACAAGCATGGCAAAAATGCAAATGGCAAACAAATCTCAGACATCAGTGAAATTAACACTTGTCTGGAATTTCAGATCAGGTAGCACTCTTCGGAGCAACAAAACTACATGCTACAGGACCTGAACATGGCAAAGTAAAGGATGACATGGAGCTACTCAAAGATCTTAACAAAAGTCCCTTAGTGACCTTGAGCCAAAAGGGATCAGAAAATACAATTGCAAGCATGTGAACATAGCAAAAACACAATCAGTTTTCAGACTTAGTGCAAACTGACACATGCTGAAACATAACTCAAGTAGGCATGTTTATGAGCTCGATGCACTCACTACGGTGCAAGTCATGACAAGACAAGCATACATCCATCAAGAAGGCACAAAATGCAAGCTAGACATGGCAAGAACAATAACATAGCATGCACGGATCAACTACAACATCATCGGCAAAATTGCAAACAAGCTGACAATCTGCCCAGATTCACAAAGTAGCAAAAGTAGAGCTCGATTGACTCAAGCTAGGGTGCTCCATGATTGCAAACAAAGACATGGATGGATATAGCACTACAAGATTAACAAAACATCCTTACTGATCATCCTCAAAAGAGGCACGGATCACTAGGAAACAACATGAACATATGGGCATATGAGATAAACAGCTCAAGGACTTAGTGGAAATGCTAAGTCCCTGAAAACAAAATTAACAAGTGCACCACTTTGCAAGCTTGTACTAGTCCCCACACACATCACAAAAATACATGGGTTGCACCTCTCGAAAGATGACAAAACCCTTAACAAAACATATGTAGAGCATCAGGGCATAACATGCACACAATAATCATGGCAAAAATGACAAAAAGCTAAACGGAGTAGCAGATCTGATAATTATCCCAAGTAGCCCTCTTCTAATAGCATTTCGGGCATCAAGATGAGCTCAAATGAAAATGATGCAATGGAATGAAATGATGTACTCTCTGAGATGAACATTTTGATATGCTATATGCATGAATCGGAGCTATGAATGCAAAGTTATGGAGCTATGAACATGGGCACTTGGATCTGCAATTTCGGGACTTAGACGAATTTCACCTAGGGTTTACTGTTCACGCACGTGAACCGAGGTCGGATCCGGCGAGGATGGTGGCTGCTCCGGCGAGGGCGGCCGGGCGGCGGCTCGGCGGCGCGGGGCCGGGCCGGCGTGAGGCGGCAGCGGGCGCGGCGGCGCGGCGCGGTGGCGGCGGCTAGTGGTGGCGGCGCGGCGCGGTGGCGGCGCCGGCGGGCGGAGGCGGCGGCGGCTCAGAGGAGGAGGCGGTGCCGGCGGCGGGGAGCAGGGAGGCGCGGGGCGACGGATGGGCCCGCGGGGGCCGGCCACGGGCTCCCGGGCCGCGCGGTGGGAGGCGGCGGCGAGGACACGTGGCGGGCGGTGGTTGGTTGGGGCACGGCGGCGGACGCGTCCGGCCTGAATCGGACTCGTCCGGCGGCGAGGAGAGCTGTTTTTAGGGTTTCGGGGAGGGGGATCCGAGAATTTCGAGAGGGGTCTATAAATAGGCATAGGAGGAGCTAGGAGAGTCCAAATGAGGTGCGGTTTTCGGCCACGCAATCGTGATCGAACGCTCTAGATGATGGAGCAGGTTTTGGTGGGTTTTGGGCCAAATTGGAGGGATGTTGGGCTGCAACACACACGAGGCCTTTTCGGTCCCTCGGTTAACCGTTGGAGTATCAAACGAAGTCCAAATGATACGAAATTTGACAGGCGGTCTACCGATAGTAAACCAAGGCCGCTTGGCAAGTCTCGGTCCAATCCGGAAATGTTTAATCCCCACACACGAAAGAAAGCTAGAAATGACCACCGGAGGAGAACGAAGCGCCGGAATGCACAACGGACAACGGGGAAAATGCTCGAATGCATGAGATGAACACGTATGCAAATGCAATGCACATGATGGCATGATATGAAATGCATGACAAAGATAACAACACACGGAGACAAAGACCCGAACCCAAGAAAATAAAATAACTTAACACCGGAAACGGCAAGAGTTGGAGTACAAATTGGGAAAGTTACATCCGGGGTGTTACAACACTCCACCACTACGAAAGGATCTCGTCCCGAGATCTAGGACTGAAAGAACGCCGGGTACTCAGAACGGAGGTGATCCTCGCGTTCTCAGGTAGCTTCACGGTCGGAATGGTGTGACCACTTGACTTTGAGAAATTTGATTGACTTGTTGCGAGTCTTGCGTTCAGTCTCTTCAAGAATAGCAACTGGGTGCTCACGATAAGAGAGATCTTCTTGGAGCTCAATGTCCTCGAAGT
The DNA here is from genome assembly GCF_018294505.1 of Triticum aestivum. Lineage (NCBI taxonomy): Eukaryota > Viridiplantae > Streptophyta > Magnoliopsida > Poales > Poaceae > Triticum > Triticum aestivum. Next base: position 374,133,913 of record NC_057812.1, on the reverse strand, counting down.
TGACGGTGCGGTCAGGAGTCTTGAAGCACTTTCGAAGCTGAGAGACATGGAACACGTCATGAACATTTGCAAAGTTTGAAGGAAGCTCGAGTTGATAGGCGAGGTCGCCTCTCTTGCTGACAATCTTGAAAGGTCCCATGTATCTAGGGGCAAGCTTCCCTTTGATACTGAAGCGACGAGTACCTTTCATAGGAGAGACGCGGAGGTAAACATGATCTCCGATCTCGATAGCCAAATCACGATGCTTACTATCATAGTAGCTCTTCTAGAGGGATTGGGCTGCTTTGAGGTTATCACGAATGACTTTGCACATTTCCTCTACCTCTGTGATTAAGTCATTACCCAAAAGCTGACGTTCACCGGTTTCAGACCAGTTGAGAGGGGTACGACACTTCCTGCCATACAGAATTTCAAATGGGGCCTTGCCCGAACTTGCTTGAAAACTGTTGTTGTAGGAGAATTCAGCATAAGGAAGACAATCCTCCCACTTCATGCCGAAGGAGATCACACAAGCCCTGAGCATATCTTCAAGAATATGGTTGACACGCTCGACTTGACCGCTAGTTTGAGGATGGAAAGCTGTGCTGAAGCGGATGTTGGTGCCCATGGCCTTCTGAAAAGAATACCAAACCTTTGAGGTAAAGATGCTGCCACGGTCTGAAGAGATCACTTGTGGAATACCGTGCAGAGAGACAATACGAGAGGTATAGAGTTCCGCCAATTGAGCTGGAGTGATCGACTCTTTGATAGGCAGAAAGTGAGCCACTTTAGTGAGTTTGTCGATGACAACGAATATAGCATCATTTCCACGCTTGGACTTTGGAAACCCAGTCACGAAGTCCATTTCAATGTGGTCAAACTTCCATTCTCGAATGGAAAGAGGTTGGAGGAGACCTGATGGCCTTTGGTGTTCTGCCTTCACTCTTCTGCAGACATCACATTCATTCACGAATTGAGCAATCTCGCGCTTCATTCGAGTCCACCAATAAGCCTGCTTAAGGTCCTGATACATCTTCGTGCTCCCAGGGTGGATGGAGAGGAGAGAATTGTGAGCCTCGTTCATGATCACTTTACGAAGGTCACCTTTGGGTACAACAATATGATCCTCGAAGAAGAGAGTATCCTTGTCATCAAGGCGGTAGCACTTGTACTTGGGTTGACTCTTGGCAATCCCAATCTTCACCTTTTTCACCATAGCATCAAGAAGCCAGGCTTGGCGAATCTGGTCTTCCAAGGTAGGAGAGACTTGAAGGTTGGCGAGGAAACCTTGAGGAACAACTTGCAGATTAAGTTTGCGGAAAGCTTCACAAAGCTCGGGTTGATAAGGCTTGAGAATCAGACTGTTGCAATAAGCTTTTCTGCTCAACGCGTCAGCAATCACATTGGCCTTGCCTGGAGTATACTCGATACTCAGATTATACTCTTGAATCATTTCGACCCATCGAGTTTGCCTAAGGTTGAGATTAGGCTGAGTGAAGATGTACTTGAGACTCTTGTGATCAGTGAAAATGTCCACTTTTCTTCCCAATAGAAGATGTCTCCAAGTCAAAAGAGCATGCACAACTGCCGCCAACTCGAGATCATGAGTGGGATAGTTCTTCTCATTAGGCTTCAACTGGCGAGAGGTATAAGCAACAACTTTCTTCTCTTTCATCAACACTGCGCCAAGACCTTGGAGAGAGGCATCACAAAAGACCTTGTACGGCTTGGATTCATCAGGTAGAGTCAGAACTGGAGCAGTGATCAATTTCTCTTTCAAAGTGTTGAAAGCAATGTCACACTCCGGAGACCAAACGTACTTGACGTGCTTCTGGAGAAGATTAGAGAGAGGCTTCGCGATCTTAGAAAAGTTTTCAACGAATCTTCGACAATAGCTTGCGAGACCGAGGAAGCTATGGAGTTGCTTCACATTCTGAGGAGGTTCCCAATTCACAATTGCAGACACCTTCTCAGGATTCACGGCAATGCCCTTGGCAGAGATGATATGACCAAGATAAAGAATCTCATCGAGCCAAAATTCACACTTGGAGAACTTGGCGTAGAACTGATGTTCTCTGAGCTTATCAAGAACCAAACGCAAGTGCTTGGCATGATCTTCCTTGTTCTTGGAGAAAACCAGAATGTCGTCGAGATAGACCAAAACGAAGTCATTGGTGTAGGCGTTGAAGATGAAGTTCATCATGCGAGAGAACATCGGAGGAGCGTTGACGAGGCCAAAAGACATGACCGTGTATTCATATGAACCAAAGCTTGTCCTGAAAGCCGTATTGGGAATATCTTGCTCACGGATTCGAATCTGATGATAACCCATACGAAGATCAAGCTTGGAGAATACTTGGGCACCTTTGAGTTGTTCGAACAGCTCATTGATGTTGGGAAGTGGGTATTTGTTCTTGATGGTCTTCTTGTTCACTGGACGGTAATCAACACAAAGTCGGTCCGTTCCATCCTTCTTCTTCACAAAAAGAACACCACAACCCCACGGAGAAGAACTAGGCCGGATGAGACCCATTTCTCTTGAATATCGAGTTGCTTCTTTAGCTCCTTCAACTCTTCAGGTCCGAGCTTGTAAGGACGCTTGCACACAGGTTCCGTGCCAGGCTCAAGATCAATAACGAATTCAACTGGCCGGTGCGGAGGCATTCCTGGAAGCTCTTCTGGAAAGACGTCTTGATATTCGCAAACGACTGGAATTTGTGAGATGTCATCCAATTCACCCTTCTCATTGAGAGAAAACAGACGGATGGTATCATCACGAGCGGCAAAGACAATTACATCCTCAGACGAATGAGTCAATAGAATCTGCCTTACTGCACAATCAAGATGTGCCTTGTTCTTAGAAAGCCAATCCATTCCGAGAATAAGATCAATATCCGAGTCACCAAGAACCGTTGGAGAAGCCAGAAACTTGTAGTCACCCAAAGTGATAGTAACATTCGAAACGATGGAGTTAGCATGCATGCGCTTACCGGGAGAGACAACTGCTAAAGGACTAGGCAAAACTTGCGAAACCAATTCATGCCTATTTGTAAACGGTCTCGAGATGAAGCAATGCGTTGCACCAGTGTCAAAAAGAACTTTAGCTGGAATATCATTAACAGGAAGGTTACCCATGATCACATCTGACGAGTCCTCTGCCTGGGCTGCGTTCATCAAATTGACCTTGGCGTGCTTGGGGTTATGCTTGACCACAACTGTACTTGCCGATCTGACAGGAGGAGGAGGAGGAAGACGCCTCTGGTTGAGACACTTGTTGGCATAGTGACCCTTCTGTTGGCACTTGTTGCACGTGACCTCTGAAAGCGGACGGTGATACGGAGCACTCGATCTTGGAGCTTGAGACGAAGTCTTGTTCTGAAAGCCAGGGTTGGGTGGGTGGGAAGAACCACTGCCACCTTTGCTCTTCTTCTGATACGGCTGACGGAACGGAGGAGGAGGAAGCCAATACTTCTGCTGCTTGGCCACTTGAGTAGAGGAAGAAGGAGTAACATCTCTGACTCGCTTCTTGGAAGCATCACACCTCAACTGAGCAGCCTCTTGCTTCAATGCCATGTTGTAGAACTCATCGTATCTCAAGGGCTCGAAGAGGACAAGAGCGAGCTGGATTTCTTCTCTGAGACCACCCCTGAACTGGTATATCATGCTCTTCTCATCAGGGACGTCCTGCTTGGCAAAGCGGGCGAGCTTCTGGAACAACTTGTTGTAGTCATAGACAGACAAAGAGCCTTGCTTCAGGTTGAGGAATTCCTCACGCTTGCTTTCAACCACGCTCTGGCGAATATGATGAGCTCGGAAATCTCGACGGAAATCATCCCAAGTGATAACACGTCCACCTCTGGAGTGCTTGTACTGCTGGAACCATTCTGCAGCTTGATCTTTGAGTTGGAAGGAAGCGAACTTGACAAAGTCCTCAGGCCTGACGTTACTGCACTCGAAATGCTTGCACAGATCCACAAGCCAATCGTCAGCATCGGTTGCCTCAACACAATTGCTGAAAGTCTTTGGCCCGTTAGCAAGGAACTGATTGAGTGAAGCAAAGTGATTCTGATTGCTGCCTTGATTCCCTTGGTTGCCTTGATTGCGCTCTTGAAGAATTTGCATGATCAGCTGTGTGTTTGCATTGGTTGCGGCCATCACAGCTTGCCATGCCTCCGGAGGAGGTGGAGGCGGTGGCGGATTAGGATTTGGAGTCGTGCGCATTGGAGGAGCCATCCTGAAGAGGTTGACATCCAATTAGCACATTGACAGACAAAAATTGAAGCTGAATCCAACGGAATGAAAATTGCAACATATAATCTTCACATCCGAACAAAATGAACGAATGCATTCCTCTTGAAATGGTCACATATCCATAAATTGAGAAGCCACGTAGAATTAAGGTAGAGAAATAAATCAACAAGGTACGAATCAAGAACGAATAATCGGTAAGAAATCCTAATCTCAAACCAATATCCGTGGAAGAAGAACTAGAGCTACTAGAATTCCCACCTATGAAACTCCCGAACCTTTCCGGTTATGCAATCAGGTGTTGGGGATACAGGGGAAGCATAATATCTCACCCAAACTAGCAAATCCTACATCCAGCTGTATCCATCCTTCAACAAATAACCAAGAAACCTTCGGAAACCATCTACCTCAACCTTCGAAAAGCATCCGTTATACAAGTTATGGCGATACTCCCGAACTCCCGCCCCAGTACTGGGTGGCGTCGAGGTTATCTCACCAACGAACTGCATAAAAGAGATTTTCGATGTCGGCGTACTAAACTCAGGTATTCCAGAATTGCAATGATAAAATTATGATGACAACACCTCAGAGCTCAACTCCCTGGGACACTTCCACTAAACCCCTGGCAGGAGGCACCAAGACAATGTTCTCATCATAAAACCATCGGAACGATTCCAAGATACCCGCGTGATCCTAAATTTTTTTTAGTGAAATTTGAGAAGAGAAGAGTAAAAACTCTATGTCAGGATGCCTTACCAGAGCGATGAGGAGACTGGGAAGTAAAAAGAATTCCTAAACTCTCCGATATATAATTCCTAAATGACCCAAAACATTTTTCTAGGCACAACTCGTCCGCTAAAACGATCAAGCAATGGGGCTCCTAAGGTCGGGGAAGGCTCTGATTACCAACTTGTAACACCCTCGATGCGACTATATCTCCCACGTGTCGAGGCACGACTTAGAGGCATAATCGCATTGAAGGCATATGTCGCAAGTTAGGCAATCTTCACAACATCCCATGTAGTATAATAATAAAAGGGGAGATAACATAGTTGGCTTACACTCGCCACGTCAATCAAGTACATAAATAACATTACATCATCCAAACACTCATGGCCCGACTACGGCGCCAAAATAGAAGATAAATCCAACATGCGACACGGTCCCAATCACCCCCAACTGGGCACCACTACTGATCATCAGGAAAGGAAACATAGTAACATTGAGAGTCTTCGTCGAACTCCCACTTGAGCTCGATCGCGTCTCCTGGAGCGGAATCATCAGGTCCTGCATCTGGTGTAATAGTAATCTGTGAGTCACGGGGGCTCAGCAATCTCGCACCCTCGCGATCAAGACTATTTAAGCTTATAGGTATGGCAAGGTAAATATATGTGGAGCTGCAGCAAGCGACTAGCAAAATATGGTGGCTAACTTATTCGCAAAAGAGAGTGATAGAGGCTAAGGTGTCCCGATGTTTCGATGAGATGGTGGCTATCGTTTTCTGTGGGAGTCGACCTTGACGATCCGACTACGAACGTGCGAGACATCGCGCCTTAGCAATCGCTAAACCAACTTCCGAGGGTTATTGACCACGCCGGAGCATGATCAACCTGACCACGAGGGTCTGTTTCCTGCGAGCAAACGAAGAACAAGCAAGAAACTGAGATTGCAATCGGGATATTGTGAATATAAGATGAAAGCTTTATTGATCAAGGTGGGGTTCTGTGACGTCTTGGTCTGGTCGTTGGACACAAACGAAGTACGCGAAGTTGCAGCTATGGCGAACTTTTAATCTAAACAAAACCCAAAGTCTAAACGACGCCCTAAGGGCTGTATATATGGAGGAAGAGGGGGGAATTTCGTGGCCCTTGAGGGTGGGGTCCGAAACCAACCCTAACTCTTGTTTCCCCACACATACGGACTCTAAAAATAGCCTATACTTAAGTATTTCGAAATTACATGGGCCTGGCCCATTAATAAGGTGATGCAGCACCTAGAATAGCCTATGGATGAATATTATGAAGTGGCATCTTGTATATTTCATCCAAGGCTTCATGCACTCCTTATGGCGGCTTCAAAGTCCTAAAATCATCACTTGTAACTCCGTTCTTGATCCCCTTGCGCATGCCATCAACTCCATGCGTGTTCTTGCTCCAATGTTCATCCTTCTCCAAGCTAGGCCCTTCATTTGTAAGCAAAACAAATGTATCCAATTTAGGCAGCATCATAATCTCATGAACATTAGAATCATTACCAAGAAACCAAAGTACCTGGTAATTTAATTGGCATGCGCGAGCTCTAGTAATTGGTCCAGTATATGTAACAGTAGGGGCTGTGGGTGTAACAATGGTATTGATGTCCACATCATCCTCCCCTTCTTGAAATGAAGTCGTCCTCGACGGAAGAGCATCTTCCTCACCCAAATAAGGCTTCAAATCTGCAATGTTAAAAGTGGGACTAACCCCAAAATCTACAGGTAGCTCAAGTTTATATGCATTATCATTTATTTTTTCTAACACCTTAAAAGGACCATCAGCACATGGCATTAGCTTTGATTTGCGCAGATTAGGAAATCTATCTTTACGCAAATGTAACCAAACAAGATCTCCAGGTGCAAACACAACATGTTTTCTACCCTTATCTCCAGCAAGTTTATATTTAGCATTCATACGCTCAATGTTTTCCTTAGTTAACTCATGCATTTTTAAAATCAATTCAGAACGTTCTTTAGCATCAAAATTAACCTTCTCTGAAGATGGAAGAGGCAACAAATCAATAGGTGCACGAGGTAGGAAACCATACACAATTTCAAAAGGGCACATCTTAGTAGTAGAATGCAATGAACAATTATAAGCAAATTCAATATGAGGCAAGAATTCTTCCCACATTTTCTTGTTATTCTTCAAAACAGCCCTAAGCATAGTAGACAATGTTCTATTGACTACTTCAGTTTGTCCATCAGTTTGGGGGTGACAAGTAGTACTAAAAAGCAGCTTAGTCCCGAACTTAGCCCATAAACATCTCCAAAAGTGGCTAAGAAATTTAGTATCACAATCTGAAACAATAGTATTTGGCACACCATGTAAGCGAATAATTTCATGAAAGAACAAATCAGCAACATTAACAGCATCATCGCTTTCATGACATGGTATAAAGTGTGCCATTTTCGAGAACCTATCCACGACAACAAATATGCTATCCGTCCCCTTCTTTGTTCGAGGTAAACCTAAAACAAAGTCCATAGATATATCCTCCCAAGGAACACTAGGTACAGGCAAAGGCATATATAAACCATGAGGATTGAGTCGTGACTTAGCTCTTTGACATGTAGTGCAGCGAGCAACAAAACGCTCAACATCCCGTCTCATCTTTGGCCAAAAGAAATGTGTAGCAAGTATATCCTCCGTCTTCTTGACGCCAAAGTGTCCCATTAATCCTCCTCCATGCGCCTCCTGCAACAACAAAAGACGAACGGAGCTAGCTGGAATGCATAGCTTGTTAGCACGAAACACAAATCCATTGTTAAGAACAAACTTGTTCCAAGTTCTCCCTTCCTTACAATTCTGCAATACATCTTTAAATTCAACATCATGAACATATTGATCTTTGATGGTCTCCAAACCAAATGTTTTAAAGTCAAGTTGTGAAAGCATAGTATAACGACGAGACAAGGCATCAGCAATAACATTTTCTTTACCCTTCTTGTGTTTAATGACATAAGGGAAAGTCTCAATGAATTCAACCCATTTAGCATGTCTACGGTTCAGTTTTGCTTGACTTTTAATGTGTTTCAAAGATTCATGATCAGAATGTATAACAAGTTCCTTGGGCCATAAATAATGTTGCCATGTTTCTAAGGTCCGAACAAGAGCATATAATTCTTTATCATAAGTAGAATAGTTCAGACTAGGCCCACTCAATTTTTCAGAAAAGTATGCAACAGGTTTTCCATCTTGTAATAACACACCTCCTAATCCAATTCCACTAGCATCACATTCAAGCTCAAAAGTCTTATTGAAATTAGGAAGTTGGAGTAAAGGAGCATGTGTCAACTTATCTTTCAATACCGTGAAGGCTTCTTCCTGTGCGGTACCTCAAACAAAAGGCACATCCTTCTTTGTAAGCTCGTTGAGAGGTGCAGCAATGGTGCTGAAATCTCTCACAAAACGCCTATAGAAACCAGCAAGGCCAAGGAAACTCCTCACTTGTGTGACCGTTTTGGGCTGCAGCCAACTCTCAATAGCTTCAATCTTGGCTTTATCAACTTCAATTCCCTATGGAGTAACAACATAGCCAAGAAAAGATACTCGGTCGGGGCAAAAGGTGCACTTTCCAAGGTTTCCAAACAAACGTGCATCACGTAGAGCAATAAAAACAGCACGTAAATGTTCCAAATGTTCCTCCAAAGATTTGCTATAAATCAATATGTCATCAAAGTAAACTACCACAAATCGTCCAATGAAAGCACGTAAAACTTCGTTCATTAACCTCATGAAAGTACTAGGTGCATTAGTTAACCGAAAAGGCATGACTAACCACTCATATAATCCAAACTTAGTTTTAAATGCTGTTTTCCATTCATCACCCAATTTCATACGAATTTGATGGTATCCACTACGCAAATCAACTTTGGAGAATATTGTAGAGCCACTCAATTCATCAAGCATATCATCTAGCCTAGGAATAGGATGACGATAATGAATAGTAATATTATTAATGCCTCTACAATCAACGCACATACGCGATGTACCATCCTTTTTCGGCACTAAAATGATAGGAACAGCACAAGGACTAAGGGATTCACGTATATAACCTTTGTCGAGCAGTTTTTGTACTTGACGCATAACCTCCTTCGTCTCCTCTGGATTGGTACAGTATGGTGCACGGTTGGGTAGCAAAGCACCGGGAATTAAGTCAATTTGATGCTCAATCCCTCGAATAGGTGGTAATCCCGGTGGCACGTCTTGTGGAAAGACGTCAGCGAACTCCTGCAAAATGTTAGTGACAGCAGGGGGCAAAGAGGAAGGCACGTCCTCGAATGAAAATAATGCCTCTTTGCTCACAAAAGCATAGCAAACAGATTTGCTAAAATCTAGCTCATCAATATCAGATTTGGTGGCAAGTAAACATGCACTTCTCAATTTAATTTCAGAAACAACAGTAGATGGTTTATTATTAGGCTTCATTTGGTGCTCAAATTCTTTTGCCACAATCTGATTTTCACTCTTATTTGTCTCCTGTTTTGCTTTATTAGCTCTATTAATATCATCTTTCAAAATGGAATCAGGAGTCATAGGAAGCAAAGTAATATTTTTATCGTTATGAACAAGAGTATACTGATTGTTTCTACCATGGTGTACAGAATTTTTATCAAATTGCCATGGTCTACCAAGTAATAAGGAACATGCTTGCATAGGCACCACATCACAATCAACATAATCAGCATATGTAGAGATACTAAAATGCACACGAACAGTACGTGTTACCTTAACCTTGCCGCTGTTGTTGAACCATTGGATGTAGTAAGGATGTGGATGTGGTCTTGTGGTGAGAGATAGCTTCTCCACCATCTCCATGCTAGCCAAGTTATTGCAGCTCCCTCCATCTATGATCACGCGAACAGAACGTTCCTTCACAACTCCCTTTGTATGGAACAAATTATGCCTCTGATTTTGCTCAGCTTGTGTAACCTGCACACTCAAAACATGTTGAGCAACTAAACATTCATACCTGTCAGCATCTTCAGGAGCCATGTATTGCGTCTCATGATCAGAATCGTCTCCACCGTGTTCTTCACGTGTAATAAGAGCCAAAGTCTCCTCATCATAGTCACTAGCGGACTCATACCCACCATCCTCAGTAACAATCATCACACGCTTAGATGGGCATTCTCTCGCATAATGACCTCCACCCTTGCAACGTCGACAAATAATATCATGTGTTTGCCCTGTTGATGCCATGGATGAAGAAGAGCTCTTTGCAGGCCCAGAAGGTGTGCTCTTGGCAGATAGTGGTGATTGTGCCTGCTTTATTGTATCACGGTTGGAGGTGGCAGCCAACGGAGGCGCCGGTGTAGCAGAACGTGTGGAAGTAGATGATGCACGTGGTGTCCATGATGAAGGTCGACCTGCAGAAAAGTTAGTCCACGCCAATGCCTGTCGATCCTGCACTTCACGTTTAGCTTTACAAGCAAGATGGAATAAATGAGTGATATTAGTATACTCCTTATACTCTAGAATCGTCTGAATCTCTCCATGGAAGCTCCTGCTCCCGCCGAAGACGACGGCGGCGGCCCTGCGACATGGGACGACGGGCATGAGTATGGAATGGCCGCCCAGTTCCGCAGGCTCCTGGCGGAGGAGGAGAAGCTGCAGGGGAGCGGCCGGAGATGCGGTGCTCTGGGTCGCCGACGCGAGGGGAGAGGGGCGATGGGCGTGCGGCTCCAGGGACTTGGCGCGGCGGCCTTGCTGGAGGAAGAAACGGCCATGGCAGGGCGGCGCACGGGAGGCAACGGGAGGAGCGGTTGCGAGGGGCCATGGAGAGGAGGCGGTGGCGAGCGAGGTGACGAGGAGAAAAGCAGAGGGGATCGAGGGCGTTGCTGCATGCTGAATGGGTATCGAGGGAGAGAGCGAGGCTGCGAGGGAGATGGGGGAGTCGGGCTCCCTGGCGGCGCGAGGGGAGAGGATGAGGGAGAGAACGAGGGAGTTGGGACCGGCCTAGGGTTAGGATTAGGTGGGCCAAAAGGCCGACCCAGTGGGGAGGGCGCCGGCTGCGCTTGCCGGATGGGCCTATAGGCCGGCTGTCCGCTAGCTTAAGAGGCCGGCTGGGCTGACTCCCTCTCTTTCACTCTAAAGAACGAAAGAAAAAAACAAAACCGAGATATGAAAGAAAAAGAAAGAGAGGTTAGGGGAAAAAGTTGGACATGTGGATAATTTTTACGGACTCGTAAAAATGTGCACGGTCCACGAAAAATAGGAGAGGCATGATTGCGAGAATTTAATTCAAAGTCATTTGAATTTAATTCAAATGGTTTGAACAAGGACTAGGAATTAGAGGTGTCCAAAAATGTTCCGATTTTTGGTGGAGCTCCAGAATATGATGAAAGAATAAATGGCAATGTTGGAGACCAAGAATTAAGACAACAAAGGCATTTGGATATTTTGCAAGTGTGTTTATGGGTGAATCCAAATTAATGGAATATTTATTATAGCTCCCTAAATATTAGGAGGACAATGTTATAAAGAGAATCACCATGTGAATTCCCTCGGTTTAAATGGACCGAAGATCCATGCAATTTATTTAGTGAGTTTTAAAACGGGTTGCATGATGACATGATGCAATGCACATGATGCAAAGATGAAATGCAACAGACCAAACAAATCACACGACAAAACCCGGAAATCAAGGAAGGCACCCGACTATCCGGTCTTGGGGCGTTACAACACTCCACCACTACGAGAGGATCTCGTCCCGAGATCTAGGATGGCATCGGAGGGAAAGGAAGAGGAAGATAAAGGTAAAACTAAGTTGCTTCTTTGACAAAGGAGTGAAACCAAAGAACCTTGAAAGGTTACACAAATTGAAAGAAAGAAAGCAACGGCGATGAACGAAGTTGAAAGCACTCCGTTAAGAAAGAGGAAAAGAAAGAACCGATTCGGGTAGCACTCCGGTTGAAAAGAGATGAAAGACTTGATAAAATGAAAGAGCTTGAGCAAAGGGGCACAATACCCCGGTTAAATGGGTAAGCATGAAAAGAACACCATCCGAGATGATGAGAGAAAAGAGAAACATCATGACGCCTCCGGAAGAAATGAGAGGAAGGATTGGAATGAATGGAGTAGAAAATAATATCTTCTACTTCAAATGATCTTGAAAATCATCTTTAGGGGAAAGTTCGAGCGGAGTTGTTGGAAAACCAACAACGAAAATAGTAAGCTTGTAGTGGACTTATGGAGAACATCTCAAAGCTGAGGTGAAATTCTGCCACTAACGGAAACGACAAATTGGAATGATAAGAACAAGGAGGCAAGAAACTTATCTCACCGGGAGGATGGATGAAAAACTTGGATCATTTATAAGCACCATAATTAGCAACAATCATTAGGGAAAGTTTTAGGTGAAGTATAACCCAAGATAATTCCAATGAAGAGATTGATGTGTTTAAATATCTCATTCCTGACAACTTTTGAATCATGAAACATGAAGGGAAAATATCAAGAATGACATAACACCACCTCAAAAGATAAAATAGGAAGAACTGCATTTCGGTATGCAACATGAAGAATACTTGAGCTCCTATGAAAAGAATCTTGATGAACACTTCAAGAAGGAATTAAATCCTTGATGAACCATCATGTAGAGCCTCCATGAAAAACTCCGGTAATAAAAGAATGATTAAACGAAAGGAAAGAGAAGTTGAAAACACAAGGTGAATCCTTGCAATGATTGGATGAAGCTTTGCGACGAGATAAAGTGGAAACTTGGAACTCCAGAAGGAAAGATAAAGCATCCCGAACAAATAATGTGATATGATGAACCACTCCGACAAGCAGGAATTAATCACTTGGATGAACAAAAATAAGAATTATGTTATGCGTATCCTTCACCAATTTAATTGATGACGAGCAAACGGATTTGACATACTACTTATTCTTGTTGAAAAGGATTAAGATAGATATAGCACAAACTTGAGAAGGTCTTCAATGAACCACCGGTAGGATTAGGAAACAATGAATGAATTGATATGATAACGAAGGAAGAGAAATCTTGAACGAACCACCGTAAGAATTGAAAATGAACGAAGAAAAGATAAGGAAACACCGGGAAGAATTAGAAAATGAACGAAGATACTTGAGGGATTTTGATACATGAGAACAAATAGATCACGAACTGATTAGAGAATATTTGAATGATGCACCGGTAAGATTTTGAGAACAATAGCTGAAAACTGAGAATGAATAATTCTTCTGAAATGATAGGCTCTGGAGGAAAGAAATTAAAACAACTCATGAAATGCTCCGGATGGATGAAAAGAATTCTCACAATGAAAACAATTATGAGAGGATGGCATAAAGCTAGAACCATGAATCTTGAAGAGAATGGAGCAAGATATGGAGGAAAACTCTTCTTCGGTCTTCAAGTGTTGCGAATGATGATGAGAAACAACACCATGAATTGTTGAGGCACTCCAGAATAATGAAGAATATAAAGGTTGAACCAATGATGAAAATAATTTGAAAGATCTTGGAGAAACCATCTGACTGATGATGAATCATTCTTACGTCAAACTTTGAAAGATTTGAGAATAGCTCCGGTAAAATTAGAAGAGTCAGGTAAGATCCTGGAAAAAGACCTGTGGGTTAGGGCCCACTCAAAAGATACACTGTTGAAATGATTTAAATGAGATATTGCGCCAGTTGAATTAAATGGCTTGAATGAGATAACATCCTCGAAAGAGCTTGAATGAAAGCGGAGTGGAAACATGAATCTTCGAGATATCTTCAGCACTCCAGACCAAAACAATAGCGAGAAGTGGAATGATAATAAGGTGCACCAGCATGGAAAACATTTGAAACGAGTTAAAGGATATGATCAACTCCAAAAACTTGAATTGAATCCACCGGAGAAGAAATAGAACGAAAGATGATGAACTTGTAGAGCATCTTCATGAGAACCACCGGGTAAGAACATTGACGGAAAAGAATGGAGAGACTTCCCATCAATAAAAGGATACTTGATTAAGAAATCTCAATCCTTGAAGAAAACAAGGGAGGGAGGGTGGGAACACAAAGGCAACTTGGAACGGATGAAGCAAACACCATTGAGACGAACTGATAATTGATCTTGCGAATGTTGAAAATGATCGGATCCATTTGAAGAGGAGAACACCGGTTGAAAAGAAATTGAAATGACAAACTCGATGATTGAGAGGGATTAGTATTCACATAGGAACATGAGAACACCGCTTAGGAAAGGTATGGAATCAACACTTGACTTCGAAGCAACTCGAATACCACAACTCAAAACAAAACAAAGGATTGGCTTGCAGAATAAGCCGGAACAAACATATGATAGAGATTTCGTCCGAAGTTTTCGTGGTGGGGCCCACACGGGCTCGATCGTACAACACCATCATGTACAAGGCAGTGCACATGACATACGAAGCGTCCCCGAGTCAGCATAGCCAAGGACTCTTTAAGACACAACGAGACCACTGTAAAACCAACCGTGGATAGGCGGACCACTAGACGTCGAACCCCAATTTCATATCATACATCTGTCGGAAAGATATCCTAGGAGCTACTTGAATTCCCACTTATAAACTCCCAAAACTTTCCGGTTATGCAATCAGGTGTTGGGGATACAGGGGAAGCATAATATCTCACCCAAAACTAGCAAATCCTACATCCAGCTGTATCCATTTTTCAACACATAACCAAGAAACCTTCGGAAATCGTTTACCTCAACCTTTGAAAAGCGTCCGTTATACGAGTTATGGCAATACTCCCGAGCTCCCACCCCTGTAATGGGTGGCGTCGAGGTTATCTCACCAACAACTGCATAAAAGAGATTTTCGATGTCGGCGAAACTCAGGTATTCCAGAATTGCAACGATAAAATTGTGACGACAACACCTCAGAGCTCAACTCCCCGGGACACTGCCACAACCCCTAAATGTCAGGAGGCACCAAGAACAATGTTCTCGTCACAAAACCATCGGAACGATTCCAAGATACCCGCGTGATCCTAATTTTTTTTAGTGAAATTTGAGAAGAGAAGAGTCAAAACTCTACGTCAGGATGCCTCACCAGAGCGACGAAGGGACCGAGGAGTAAAAAGAATCCCACTCTCCGATATATATAATCCTAAAAGACTCAAAACATTTTTCTAGACTCAACAACGCCAGCGATTCGATCAAGCAGGGGGCTCCTAAGTCGGGGAAGGCTCTGATTACCAAATTGTAACACCCACGATGCGGCTATATCTCCTACGTGTCGGAGCACGACTTAGAGGCATAACCGCATTGTAGGCAATGTCGCAAGAAGGGTAATCTTCACACATCCCATGTACTGAATAAGAAAGAGGTACAGAGTTGCCTTACAATCGCCACTTCACACAATACATGAATAAAGCATTACAACAACAGATACAAACAAGGTCCGACTACGGAACCAAAATAAAAGAAGACAACCCCTAATGCTACAGATCCCCGATCGCCCCGACTGGGCTCCACTACTGATCAACTAGAAACGGAACAACATAACGAACACGATCTCCATCAAGCTCCTCCTTGAGCTCAGGTGCGTCACCTGCACGGTTACATCGACACCTGCAAACTGGTTTTGGAAGTAATCTGTGAGTCACGGGGACTCAGCAATCTCACACCCTCGCGATCAAGACTATTTAAGCTTATAGGTAGGGTAAAAGGTATGAGGTGGAGCTGCAGCAAGCAGTAGCATATATGGTGGCTAACATACGCAAAAGAGAGCGAGAAGATAAAGGCAAGGCATGGTCGAGAATCTATGATCAAGAAGTGATCCTGAAACTACTTACGTTCAAGCATAACTCCAACACTGCGTTCACTTCCTGGACACCGCCAGAAAGAGACCATCACGGCTACACATGCGGTTGATGCATTTTAATTAAGATAAGTTCTAGGTTTTCTACAACCGGACATTAACAAATTCCCATCTGCCCATAACCGCGAGCACGACTTTCGAAAGATCAAATCCCTGCAGGGGTGTCCCAACTTAGCCCATCACAAGCGCTCACGGTCAACGAAGGATATTCCTTCTCCCAGGAAGACCCGATCAGACTCGGAATCCCGGTTACAAGACATCTCGACAATGGTAAAACAAGACCAGCAAAGCCACCCGAATGTGCCGACAAATTCCAATAGGAGATGCACATATCTCGTTCTCAGGGCACACCGGATTGTCCAAACTTCCGGTAGGCCAGCCCAGAGTTGCCCTTGGTGGCCACCGGCGGCTGACAAGTTGGACCAACACTCAAAGGAGCACTGGCCCGGGGTTTAAATAAAGATGACCCTTGAGTCTGCAGAACCCAAGGGAAAAAGACTTAGGTTGCAAATGGTAAAACCAAGGTTGGGCCTTGCTGGAGGAGTTTTATTCAAGGCGAACTGTCAAGGGGTTCCCATTATAACCCAACCGCATAAGGAACGCAAAATCAAGGAACATAACACCGGTATGACGGAAACTAGGGCGGCAAGAGTGGAACAAAACACCAGGCATAAGGCCGAGCCTTCCACCCTTTACCAAGTATACAGGTGCATTAAAGTAAATAAGAGATATTGTGATATCCCAACAATAAACATGCTCCAACAACGAACAAACTCCGATCTTCACCTGCGACTAACAACGCTATAAGAGGGGCTGAGCAAAGCGGTAACATAGCCAAACAACGGTTTGCTAGGAAAGGTGGGTTAGAGGCTTGGCATGGCAAAATGGGAGGCATGGTATAGAAAGTGGTAGGTATCGCGGCATAGCAAAAGAGCGAGCAACTAGCAAGCAAAGATAAAAGTGATTTCGATGGTATGGTCATCTTGCCTGAGATCCCGCAAGGAAGAAGAACGAGTCCATGAAGAAGACAAACAGACGTAGTCGAACGGATCCTCACAACTCCGGAACGAAACCGAAGCTAATGAGAGAAGCACCCGGAAAGAAGCAAACAACATAGTAAACAACCATCACATAAACATGGCATGATGCGCAAACAAGTATGATGCATGTCCGGTTTAAATATGCATGGCATGGAAAAGTGCACAAGCACAACTACAAGTTAAGTGGAGCTCAATATGTAACGAGTTGCATATTGACGAAACACCACATCAATTATTTAGTTCTCTCCCGGTTAGGTACTCAACAATATTAAATGTTGTTTAACCATGGCAAGAGGTGAAACATGAGTAAAATACATAGTCAGGCATTTTAATTGAGGCCGGAAACATCAAACAACAATTCCGGTAAAACCTCAGGTGCAATTCGTAAATTTAAGCAAACAACACTTTTAACCATTTTAAATGTTGTTATCATGATGCGAATGGCATATGCAAGTTTTATGCAATTTTTGAAATGGTTGACATGAACATACTATGAAGTATTTGTCATCGTGGCGGAAAGAAAGGGTGCCACAACGACGAATCCGAAAATGATGACACGACACCATATCGGTTCCGGTAGCTCATGAGGATACCAGTGCAAAAGGAAAAGTGACGGGAGCGTGTCATGCAAGGATGGTGGGGTGCTCCCGGATACCGGGTCCCCACGGGTTAGCGACAAAAGAGGAGGACCGAGCAAGTGACAACTCGGACATGGTGCAGACAACGGGTGCATCTCATACAACACATGCAAATGTTCTCGGACGGTCGTCTCAGGGTTATACCTTCGAAGCGTGTGTTATCGGAGGGGTTCAAGTTCAAAGCGGTGTAGGGGAAGTAGACGTTCTCGGGACGTTCGGTAGTGGAAGTAGGGGTACATGACGACGGAAGAGGTACTCGTGATCTGGGCGGCGGTAGTCGATCACGTTCTTAGTTGCACAATTTTCCGTAGATGTTCGGGATCACGGCGAGGGACTTGACGTCCACGGAGGCTTCGAGGGTCGACGGTAGTTGTTCTCGTATCATCGTGGACATAGTCATACTCGGCGATAGTGGTGCTTGGCGTTTCGTTCGGTACTCGTTCGAGCATCCAAGGTCTTCGGCGGTACGGTATTTGTACACACATTCGGAGAGAAGCTCGGCGTATCCATGTACTTGGCGTTCCGATGTGGTAGTCGTTCTCGGGACCGGGGTCCTCGTGCACTTGACGATTCCGGAAGAGGAACTTGGCACCCACGGTTATTGTGACCAAAGTCTTGACATTAACAGCGCTAGGCAGCTGCGGCACGCGTGCTGTGAAGAGGTCAGGAAGCCATGGTGGCGACGACGGCCGGAGGCTGGACCGTGCAGCAGCGACGAGAGACTCCGGTACGGCATGGAGGTCGAGGATGAAGAGCTCGAGACGACGCTGGAGCATGACGACGCGACAGCCGGACAAGGCAGGGAGAGGTCGTCCTGGTACTGCGGCCTGGCTGCCATGGAAGCTCCTACTCCTGCCGAAGACGACGGCGGCGGCCTTGCGAGATGGGACGACGGGCGTGAGGATGGAATGGCCACCCAGCTCCACAGGCTCCTGGCGGAGGAGGAGAAGCTGCAGGGGAGCGGCCGGAGACGCGGCGCTCCGGGTCGCAGGCGCGAGGGGAGAGGGGCGACGGGCGTGCGGCTCTAGGGACTTGGCGCGGCGGCCTTGCTGGAGGAAGACACGGCCATGGCAGGGCGGCGCACGGGAGGCAGCGGGAGGAGCGGTTGCGAGGGGCCATGGCGAGGAAGCGGTGGCGAGCGAGGTGACGAGGAAAAAGGCAGAGGGGATCGAGGGCGTTGCTGCGTGCTGAATGGGCATCGAGGGAGAAAGCGAGGCTGCGAGGGAGATGGGGGAGTCGGGCTCCCTGGCGGCGCGAGGGTAGAGGATGAGGGAGAGAACGAGGGAGTTGGGATCGGCCTAGGGTTAGGATTAGGTGGGCCAAAAGGACGGCCCAGTGGGGAGGGCGCTGGCTGCGCTTGCTGGATGGGCCTATAGGCCGGCTGTCCACTTGCTTAAGAGGCCGGCTGGGCTGACTCCCTCTCTCTCACTCTAAAGAACAAAATAAAAAAAACAGAGATATGAAAGAAAAATAAAGAGAGGCTAGGGGAAAAAGTTGGACATGTGGATAATTTTTACGGACTCGTAAAAATGTGCACGGTCCATGAAAAATAGGAGAGGCATGATTGCAAGAATTTAATTCAAAGTCATTTGAATTTAATTCAAATGGTTTGAACAAGGACTAGGAATTAGAGGTGTCCAAAAATGTTCCAATTTTTGGTGGAGCTCCAGAATATGATGAAAGAATAAATGGCAATGTTGGAGACCAAGAATTAAGACAACAAAGGCATTGGGATATTTTGCAAGTGTGTTTATGGGTGAATCCAAATTAATGGAATATTTATAATAGCTCCCTAAATATTAGGAGGATAATGTTATAAAGAGAATCACCATGTGAATTCCCTCGGTTTAAATGGACCGAAGATCCATGCAATTTATTTAGTGAGTTTTAAAATGGGTTGCATGATGACATGATGCAATGCACATGATGCAATGCACATGATGCAAACATGAAATGCAACGGACCAAAAAAATCACATGACGAAACCCGGAAATCAAGGAAGGCACCCGACTCTCCGGTCTTGGGGCGTTACATAACGTTTATCATACGTGCATGCTACGAGGCTTGCCAACTTCAACACAAGTATTCATCAATTTCACAATTACTCAACTAGCACACCTCCAATATTACCACCTTTATATCTCAAAACCATCTATCAAGCATCCAACTTCTCTTAGCATTTAAAATTTATAAGCAAAGTGAATTACCATGATGTTCTAAAGGACTCTCAAAATGATATAAGTGAAGCATGAGATATCAATTATTTCTATAAAATAGAACCACCGCCATGCTCTAAAAGATATAAGCGAAGCACTAGAGCAAAAATTATCCAACTCAAAAGATATAAGTGAAGCACATAGATTATTCTAATAAATTCCAATTCATGTGTGTCTCTCCCAAAAGGTGTGTACAATAAGGATGATTGTGGTAAACTAAAAAGCAAAGACTCAAATCATACAAGATGCTCCAAGCAAAACACATATCATGTGGCGAAATAAAAATATAGCTCCAAGTAAAGTTACCGATGGACAAAAACGAAAGAGGGGATGCCTTTCGGGGCATCCCCAAGCTTAGGCTTTTGGTTGTCCTTGGATTTTACCTTGTGGTGCCTTGGGCATCCGCAAGCTTAGGCTCTTGCCACTCCTTGTTCCATAATCCATCAAATCTTTACTCAAAACTTGAAAACTTCACAACACAAAACTTAAAGGAAAATCTTTGTGAGCTCCGTTAGTAAAAGAAAACAAACCACCACTTCAAGGTACTGTAATGAACTCATTCTTTATTTATATTGGTTTTAAACCTACTGTATTCCAACTTTTCTATGGTTCATAAACTCTATTACTAGCCATAGATTCATCAAAATAAGCAAACAACACACGAAAAACAGAATCTGTCAAAAACAGAACAGTCTGTAGTAATCTGTAGGTTTCGAATACTTATGGAACCCCAAAAAATCTAAAATAAATTTCTTGACGTGAGGAATTTATTTATTAATAATTTTCAAAAAGAATTAACTAAATATAAATCTCCAATAAAAAATGGAAGCAATTCTCGTGAGGGCTAAAGTTTCTGTTTTTTACAGCAAGATCAAAAAGACTTTCCCCAAGTCTTCCCAACGGTTCTACTTGGCACAAACACTAATTAAACAAAACAAACAAAACCAAAAAAGAAGCTAGATAAATTATTTATTACTAAACAGGAACAAAAAGTAAGGAATAAAAATAAAATTGGGTTGCCTCCCAACAAGCGCTATCGTTTAACGCCCCTAGCTAGGCATAAAAGCAAGGATAGATCTAGGTATTGCCATCTTTGGTAGGCAATCCATAGGTGGGTCTCATAATAGATTCATATGGTAATTTAATTTTCTTTCTAGGGAAGTGTTCCATGCCTTTCCTTAACGTAAATTGGAATCTAATATTCCCTTCCTTCATATCAATAATTGCACCAATCGTTTTAAGAAAAGGTCTACCAAGAATAATAGGACCTGAAGGATTGCAATCTATATCAAGAACAATGAAATCTATGGGAACATAATTCCTATTTGCAACAATAAGAACATCATTAATTCTTCCCATAGGTTTCTTAATGGTGGAATCCGCAAGGTGCAAGTTTAAAGAACAATCATCAAATTCACGGAAACCTAGCAAATCACACAAATTTTAGGAATCATGGAAACACTAGCACCCAAATCACATAAAGCAAAGCATTCATGATCTTTAATTTTTATTTTAATTATAGGTTCCCACTCATCATAAAATTTTCTAGGTATAGAAACTTCCAACTCAAGTTTTTCTTCATAAGATTGCATCAAAGCATCAACGATATGTTTAGTAAAAGCTTTATTTTGACTATAAGCATGAGGAGAATTTAGCACGGATTGCAACAAGGAAATACAATCTATTAAAGAACAACTATCATAATTAAATTCCTTAAAATCCAAGATAGTGGATTCATTTCTATTTAAAGTTTTGACCTCTCCAATCCCACTTTTATCAATTTTTGCATCAAGATCTAAAAAATCTAAATCATTGGGACACCTTCTAACTAAAGTTGACTCATCTCCAGTCCCATCATTATCAAGATTCATATTGCAAAACAAATATTTAATAGGGGACACATCAATAACTTTTAGATCTTCATCTTTATTATCATGGAAACTAGAAGAACACGCTTTCACAAAGCAATCTTTTTTAGCACGCGTCCTAGCGGTTCTTTCTTTGCACTCATCAAAGGAAATTATCATAGATTTGAGAGACTCATTGATATCATGCTTAGGTGGAATAGATATAAGTTTCAAAGAATCAACATCAAGAGAAATTCTATCCATGTTCCTAGCCAACTCATCAATCTTAGACAATTTTTCTTCAATCAAAGCATTGAAACTCTTTTGCGAACTAATAAATTCTTTAATATTAGATTCAAAATCATAGGGAATCTTATTATAATTTCCATAAGAATTGTTGTAGGAAATACCATAATTATTAGAGGAATTACTAGGAAACGGCCTAGGATTAAAATTACCTCTATACGCGTTGTTACCAAAATTATTCCTACCAACAAAATTCACATCCATAGACTCATTGTTATTCTCAATCAAAGTAGACAAAGGCATATAATTAGGATCAGTAGGAGTACTCTTATTAGCAAACAATTTCATAAGTTCATCCATCTTTCCACTCAAAAAACATTAATCTCTTCAATTGCATGCACCTTTTTACTAGTAGATCTTTCAGTGTGCCATTGAGAATAATTAACCATAATATTATCTAGGAGTTTGCCAGCTTCTCCTAAAGTGATTTCCATAAAAGTGCCTCCGCGGCCGAATCCTAAAGATTTCTAGAAGCAAAATTCAACCCGGCATAATTTTTTTGTATAGTCATCCATAAATTCAAACCATGTGTAGGGCAATTACGTATCATTAATTTCATCCTCTCCCAAGATTGTGCAACATGCTCATGATCAAGTTGCTTAAAATTCATAATATCATTTCTAAGAGAGATGATCTTAGCGGGAGGAAAATACTTAGAGATAAAAGCATCTTTGCACTTATTCCATGAATCAATACTATTTTTAGGCAAAGAAGAAAACCAAGCTTTAGCACGATCTCTAAGCGAGAACGGAAATAACTTAAGTTTAACAATATCATTATCCACATCTTTCTTCTTTTGCATATCACAAAAATCAACAAAGTTGTTTATATGGGTAGCAGCATCTTCACTAGGAAGGCCAGAAAACGGATCTTTCATGACAAGATTTAGCAAAGCAGTATTGATTTCACAAGATTCAACATCGGTAAGAGGAGCAATCGGAGTGCTAATAAAATCATTATTGTTGGTATTGACAAAGTCACACAATTTAGAATTATCTTGAGCCATCGTGACAAGCAAGCAATCCAACACACAAGCAAACAAGAAACAAGCAAAAGAGGAAAACTGGAAAAGAGAAGGGGAACGGAAAAAAGGGTGAAAGGAAAAGAGGGCGAATAAAACGGCAAGGGTGAAGTGAGGCAAATGGAAAATAATGTAATGTGAAGGATAAGAGTTGTGATGGGTACTTGGTATGTCTTGACTTGGCGTAGATCTCCCCGGCAACGGTGCCAGAAATCCTTCTTGCTACCTCTTGAGCATGCGTTGGTTTTCCCTTGAAGAGGAAAGGGTGATGCAGCAAAGCAGCGTAAGTATTTCCCTCAGTTTTTGAGAACCAAGGTATCAATCCAGTAGGAGACCACGCGCGAGTCACCTCGTACCTACACAAACAAATAAGAACCTCGCAACCAACGCGATAAAGGGGTTGTTAATCCCTACACGGCCACTTGCAAGAGTGAGATCTGATAGAGATAATAATAATACGATAAATATTTTTGGTATTTTTAGGATATAAATTGAAAGTAAAGATTGCAAAATAAAATAGATTGGAAACTGGTATGATGGAAAATAGACCCGGGGGCCATAGGTTTCACTAGTGGCTTCTCTCAAGATAGCATAAGTATTATGGTGGGTGAACAAATTACTGTCGAGCAATTGATTGAATTGAGCATAGTTATGAGAGTATCTAGGTATGATCATGTATATAGGCATCACGTCCGTGACAAGTAGACCGACTCCTGCCTGCATCACTACTATTACTCCACACATAGACCGCTATCCAACATGCATCTAGAGTATTAAGTTCATAAGAACAGAGTAACGCTTTAAGCAAGATGACATGATGTAGAGTGCTACCTCTTGAGCACTGCGTTGGTTTTCCCTTGAAGAGGAAAGGGTGATGCAGCAAAGTAGCATAAGTATTTCCCTCAGTTTTTGAGAACCAAGGTATCAATCCAGTAGGAGATCACGCTCGAGTCCCACGCACCTACACAAACAAATAAGAACCTCGCAACCAACGCGATAAAGGGGTTGTCAATCCCTTCACGATCACTTACGAGAGTGAGATCTGATAGATATGATAAGATAATATTTTTGGTATTTTTATGATAAAGAGAAATAAAGATGCAAAGTAAAATAACGGCAAAGGAAATAACTAAGTGTTGGAAGATTATTATGATGGAAGATAGACCCGGGGGACCATAAGTTTCACTAGTGGCTTCTCTCAAGAGCATGAGTATTATGGTGGGTAAACGAATTACTGTCGAGCAATTGATAGAATTGAGCACAGTTATGAGAATATCTAGGTATGATCATGTATATAGGCATCACGTCCGTGACAAGTAGACCGAAACGATTCTGTATCTACTACTATTACTCCACACATCGACCGCTATCCAGTATTAAGTTCATAAGAATAGAGTAACTCCTTAAGCAAGATGACATGATGTAGAGGGATAAACTCATGCAATATGATATAAACCCCATCTTTTTATCCTCGATGGCAACAATACAATACGTGTCGGTTCCCTTTCTGTCACTGGGATCGAGCACCGCAAGATTGAACCCAAAGCTAAGAACTTATCCCATTGCAAGAAAGATCAATCTAGTAGGCCAAACCAAACTGATAATTCGAAGAGATTTGCAAAGATAAACCAATCATACATAAAAGAATTCAGAGGAGATTCAAATATTGTTCATAGATAAACTAGATCATAAACCCACAATTCATCGGATCTCGACAAACACACCGCAAAAGAAGATTACATCGAATAGATCTCCAAGAAGATCGAGGAGAACTTTGTATTGAGATCCAAAGAGAGAGAAGAAGCCATCTAGCTAATAACGATGGACCCGTAAGTCTGAAGTAACCTACTCACACATCACCGGAGAGGCCATGGAGTTGATGTAGAGGCCCTCCATGATCAATGCCCCCTCCGGTGGAGCTCCAGAAAAGGCCCCGAGATGGGATCTCTCGGGTACAGAAGGTTGCGGCGGTGGAATTAGGTTTTCGTGGTGCTCCTGGTTGTTTGGGGGATACTTGGATATATATATGAGGAAGAAGTATGTCGGTGGAGCATCGAGGGGCCCACGAGGGTGGAGGGCGCGCCCAGGGGGTAGGCGCGCCCCCTGCCTCATGCCCTCCTCGATCGTTTCACGCCCACTCCAAGTCTCCTGGATCATGTTTGTTGAGAAAATCACGTTCCCGAATGTTTCATTCCATTTGGACTCCGTTTGATATTCCTTTTCTTCGAAACCCTAAAATAGGCAAAAAACATCAATTTGGGCCGGGCCTCCGGTTAGTAGGTTAGTCCCAAAAATGATATAAAAGTGTAAAATAAAGCCCATTAACATCCAAAATAGATAATATAATAGCAAGGAGCAATAACAAATTATAGATACGTTGGAGATGCATCAAGCATCCCCTAGCTTAATTCCTGCTCGTCCTCGAGTAGGTAAATGATAAAAGAAGAATTTTTGATGTGGAATGCTTTCTAACATATTTCTCAATGTAATTTCTTCTTTATTGTGGCATGAATGTTCAGATCCAAAAGATTCAAGATAAAAGTTTAATATTAACATAGAAATAATAATACTTCAAGCATACTAAATAATAATACTTCAAGCATCCTAACTAAGCAATTATGTCTTCTCAAAATAACATGTCCAAAGAAAGTTATCCCTACAAAATCATATAGTCTTGATAGAGGCAAAGGTGTCCCGTCTTTCGATGAGATGGTGGCTATCATTTTGGAGGAAGTCGACTTGGACGATCCAACTACGAACGTGTGAGGACGTCGCGCCTTAGCAATCGCTAAACCAACTCCGAGAGGTTATTGACCACGCCAAAGCACGATCAACCTGACCACAACTGTTTCCTGCAGGCAAACGAAGAACAAGCAAGAAACTGAGATTGCAATCTGGATATTGCGAATATAAGAGGAAAGCTTTATTGATCAAGGTGGGGTTCTGTGACGCCTTTGTCTGGTCATTGAACAGAAACGAAGTACGCGAAGTTGCAGCTATGGCGAACTTTAATCTAAACAAAACCCAAAGTCTAAACGACGCCCTAAGGGCTGTATATATGGAGGAAGAGGGGGGAATTTCGTGGCCCTTGGAGAAGGGGTCCGAAACCAACCCTAACTCTTGTTTCCCCACACATACGGACTCTAAAAACAGCCTACACTTAAGTATTTTGAAAATACATGGGCCTGGCCCAATAATAAGGTGACGCATCACCTAGAATAGCCTCTGGATGAAATTTATGAAGTGACATCCTGTATATTTCGTCCAAGGCTTGATGCACTCCTTATGATGGCTTCAAAGTCCTGAAATCATCACTTGTAACTCCGTTCTTGATCCCCTTGTGCATGTTATCATCTCCATGCTTGGTCTTGCTCCAGTGTTCATCCCTCTTATCCATGACAGGCCCTTCATTTGTAATCAAAACAAATGTATCCAATTTAGGCAACATCATATTCTCATGAACATTAGAAACATCACAAAGAAACGAAAGTATCTGATAATCTAATTGGCGTGCGCGAGCTCTAGTAATTGGTCCAGTATGTATAGCAGTAGGGGCTGTGGGTGTAACAATGGTATTGATGTCCGCATTATCCTCCCCTTCTTGAAATGAAGTCGTCCTCGACGGAAGCTCATCTTCATCACCCAAATAAGGCTTCAAATCTCCAATGTTAAAAGTGGGACTAACCCCAAAATCTGTAGGCAGCTCAAGTTTATATGCATTATCATTTATTTTCACTAACACCTTAAAAGGACCATCAGCACGTGGCATTAGCTTTGATTTTCGCAAATTAGGAAATCTATCCTTACGCAAATGTAACCAAACAAGATCTCCAGGTGCAAACACAACATGTTTTCTACCCTTATCTCCAGCAAGTTTATATTTAGCATTCATACGCTCAATGTTTTCCTTAGTTAACTCATGCATTTTTAAAATCAATTCAACACGTTCTTTAGCATCAAAATTAACCTTCTCCGAAGATGGAAGAGGCAACAAATCAATAGGTGCACGAGGTAGGAAACCATACACAATTTCAAAAGGGCACATCTTAGTAGTAGAATGCAATGAACGATTATAAGAAAATTCAATATGAGGCAAGCATTCTTCCCACATTTTCTTGTTATTCTTCAAAACAGCCCTAAGCATAGTAGACAATGTTCTATTGACTACTTCAGTTTGTCCATCAGTTTGGGGGTGACAAGTAGTACTAAAAAGCAGTTTAGTCCCCAACTTAGCCCATAAACATCTCCAAAAGGTGGCTAAGAAATTTAGTATCATGATATGAAACAATAGTATTTGGCACACGATGCAAGCGAATAATTTCACGAAAGAACAAATCAGCAACATTAACAACATCATCGCTTTTATGACATGGTATAAAGTGTGCCATTTTCGAGAACCTATCCATGACAACAAATATGCTATCCCTCCCCTTCTTTGTTCGAGGTAAACCTAAAACAAAGTCCATAGATATATACTCCCAAGGAACACTAGGTACAGGCAAAGGCATATATAAACCATGAGGATTGAGTCGTGACTTAGCTTTTTGACATGTAGTGCAACAAGCAACAAAACGCTCAACATCCCGTCTCATATTTGGCCAAAAGAAATATGTAGCAAGTACGCCCTCCGTCTTCTTCACGCCAAAGTGCCCCATTAGTCCTCCTCCATGCGCCTCCTGCAACAACAAAAGATGAACGGAGCTAGCTGGAATGCATAGCTTGTTAGCACGAAACACAAATCCATCGTTAAGAACGAACTTGTTCCAAGTTCTCCCTTCCTTACAATTCTGCAATACATCTTTAAATTCAGCATCATGCACATATTAATCTTTGATGGTCTCCAAACCAAATATTTTAAAGTCAAGTTGTGAAAGCATAGTATAACGACGAGACAATGCATCAGCAATAACATTTTCTTTACCCTTCTTGTGTTTAATGACATAAGGGAAAGTCTCAATGAATTCAACCCATTTAGCATGTCTACGGTTCAGTTTTGCTTGACTTTTAATGTGTTTCAAAGATTCATGATCAGAATGTATAACAAATTCCTTGGGCCATAAATAATGTTGCCATGTTTCTAAGCTCCGAACAAGAGCATATAATTCTTTATCATAAGTTGAATAGTTCAGACTAGGCCCACTCAATTTTTCAGAAAAGTATGCAACATGTTTGCCATCTTGTAATAACACACCTCCTAATCCAATTCCACTTGCATCACATTCAAGCTCAAAAGTCTTATTAAAATCAGGAAGTTGGAGTAAAGGAGCATGTGTCAACTTATCTTTCAATACCGTGAAGGCTTCTTCCTATGCGGTACCCCAAACAAAAGGCACATCCTTCTTTGTAAGCTCGTTGAGAGGTGCAGCAATGGTGCTAAAATCTCTCACAAAACGCCTATAGAAACCAGCGAGGCCAAGGAAACTCCTCACTTGTGTGACCGTTTTGGGCTGCGGCCAACTCTCAATAGCTTCAATCTTGGCTTTATCAACTTCAATTCCCTGTGGAGTAACAACATAGCCAAGAAAAGATACTTGGTCGGTGCAAAAGCTGCACTTTCCAAGGTTACCAAACAAACGTGCATCACGTAGAGCAATATAAACAACACGTAAATATTCCAAATGTTCCTCCAAAGATTTGCTATAAATCAATATGCCATCAAAGTAAACTACCACAAATCGTCCAATGAAAGCACGTAAAACTTCGTTCATTAATCTCATGAAAGTACTAGGTGCATTAGTAAACCCAAAAGGCATGACTAACCACTCATATAATCCGAACTTAGTTTTAAATGCTGTTTTCCATTCATCTCCCAATTTCATACGAATTTGATGGCATCCACTACGCAAATCAACTTTGGAGAATATTGTAGAGCCACTCAATTCATCAAGCATATCATCTAGCCTAGGAATAGGATGACAATAACGAATAGTAATATTATTAATGCCTCTACAATCAACGCACATACGCGACGTACCATCCTTTTTCGGCACTAAAATGATAGGAACCGCTCAAGGACTAAGGGATTCGCGTATATAACCTTTGTTTAGCAGTTCTTGTACTTGACGCATAATCTCCTTCGTCTCCTCTGGATTGGTACGGTATGGTGCATGGTTGGGCAATGATGCACCAGGAATTAAGTCAATTTGATGCTCAATCCCTCGAATAGGTGGTAATCCCGGTGGCACGTCTTGTGGAAAGACGTCAACGAACTCCTGCAAAATGTTGGTGACAGCAGGAGGCAAAGAGGAAGGCACGTCCTCGAATGAAAATAATGCCTCTTTGCACACAAAAGCATAGCAAACAGATTTGCTAAAATCTAGATCATCAATATCAGATTTGGTGGCAAGTAAACATGCACTTTTCAATTTAATTTCAGAAGCAACACTAGATGGTTTATTATTAGGCTTCATTTGTTACTCAAATTCTTTTGCCACAATCTGATTTTCACTCTTATTTTTCTCCTGTTTTGCTTTATTAGCTCTATTAATATCATCTTTCAAAATGGAATCCGGAGTCATAGGAAGCAAAGTAATATTTTTATCCTTATGAACAAGAGTATACTTATTGTTTCTACCATGGTGTACATAATTTTTATCAAATTGCCATGGTCTACCAAGTAATAAGGAACATGCTTGCATAGGTAACACATCACAATCAATATAATCAGCATATGTAGAGATACTAAAATGCACACGAACAGTACGTGTTACCTTAACCTTGCCGCTGTTGTTGAACCATTGGATGTAGTAAGGATGTGGATGCGGTCTTATGGTGAGAGATAGCTTCTCCACCATCTCCATGCTAGCCAAGTTATTGCAGCTCCCTCCATCTATGATGACGGGAACAGAACATTCCTTCACAACTCCCTTTGTATTGAACAAATTATGCCTCTGATTTTGCTCAGCTTGTGTAACCTGCACACTAAAAACACATTGAGCAACTAAACATTCATATGTGTCAGCATCTTCAACAACCATGTATTGCGTCTCATGATCAAAATCATCTCCACCGTGTTCTTCATGTGTAATAAGAGCCAAAGTCTCCTCATCATAGTCACTAGCGGATTCATACCCACCATCCTCAGTAACAATTATCACACACTGAGATTTGCATTCTCTCGCAAAATGTCCTCTTCCCTTACAACGATGACAAATAATATCACTTGTGTGCCCTGTTGATGCGATGGAAGAAGAAGAGCTCTGCGCAGGCCCAATAGGTACGCTCTTGGCAGATAGTGGCGGTTGTGCCTGCTTTCTTGTATCACGGCTGGAGGTGGCACTTGATGGAGGTGCTAGTCCAGTCGAAGTAGAGGATGCACGTGGTGTCCATGATGAAGACCGACCTGCAGAAAAGTTAGTTCGCGCCAATGCCTGTCGATCCTGCACTTCTCGTTCAGATTTACAAGCAAGAGTGATATTAGTATACTCCTTATACTCTAGAATGGTCTGAATCTCTCTATTTAATCCACCCATAAAACATGCAAGCATAGCTTCATTCTCCTCAACAATACCACATCTAATCATACCAGTTTGTAATTCCTGATAATATTCTTCTACAATAAAATTTCCTTATCTTAAAGCTGCAATTTTTGAAGTAATTCATGTTGATAATATGGTGGAACCCAACGAGTACGCATAGCAGTTTTCAAAGCAGCCTAAGTAGCTGGAATAGGATATAATCTACAATGTTCAGACCACCAAACACATGCGAAGCTAGTGAAAGCACAAACAACAGCAGGAACATGTCTCTCCTCAGGATATTGTAAACATGTAAATCATTGTTTAGTTTCTAACTCCCAAGTAAGATATATATCAGGAACATATCTACCCTCAAATGGTGGAATATTCAATTTCAGTTTAGGGAGATGGTCATGATCTCGTACCTGAGATGGCCATTATTTGCGTGTGGACGACCTGGTGGTTGTGGTGCTGGTGGTTGCACACAGTTCTGATTTTGATCAACCTCATCCTCGTAATCTCCCACATAATCATCCTCCTCCGCATCAGTAGCAGGAGCCACAGAAGAATCAATAGCAGCACCAACAGTTTGACCAGGCGCAAGAGGGACACGGCTCGCTCGACGGAGGGCTATCTCGCGATGTGGAGGTAGTCATCGGTTGTTGTTGTTGTTGTTGTTGTTGTTGGTGTTGTTGTTGGTGCTGTTGTTGTTGTTGTTGTTGTTGTTGTTGTTGTTGTTGTTGTTGTTGTTGTTGTTGTTGTTGTTGTTGTTGTTGTTGTTGTTGTTGTTGTTGTTGTTGTTGTTGTTGTTGTTGTTGTTGTTGTTGTTGTTGTTGTTGTTGTTGTTGTTGTTGTTGTTGTTGTTGTTGTTGTTGTTGTTGTTGTTGTTGTGGTTGTTGTGGTTGCTGTGGTTGTTGTTGTTGTTGTTGTTGTTGTTGTTGTTGTTGTTGTTGTTGTTGTTGTTGTTGTTGTTGTTGTTGTTGTTGTTGTTGTTGTTGTTGTTGTTGTTGTTGTTGTTGTTGTTGTTGTTGTTGTTGTTGTTGCTGTTCTTGCTGTTGTTGTTGTTGTTGTTGTTGTTGTTGTTGTTGTTGTTGTTGTTGTTGTTGTTGTTGTTGTTGTTGTTGTTGTTGTTGTTGTTGTTGTTGTTGTTGTTGTTGTTGTTGTTGTTGTTGTTGTTGTTGTTGTTGTTGTTGTTGTTGTTGTTGTTGTTGTTGTTGTTGTTGTTGTTGTTGCTGTTGCTATTGTTGCTGTTGCTGCCGCTGTTGTTGTTGTTGTTGTTTTTTTTTTCGCTCTGTTTTTTGGCGCTAATTTTTTTTGTGCTCCTTTTTTTTGCGAAAAATCACTGTAATGGCGTGCGTCTCAAAACTCTTCCCTCGTCAAACTGACAGGATGGGCACGGATTTTTTTTGACTTTTTTCGGAAATTAGGGCAGCGACGACGAAAAAGTGCGACAAAAAAATCACCTATGATGGCGAGTGTCTCAAAACGCTCCGTGAGACCTAAAAATATGATAGGGAAAAATATTTTTGTTGTTGTTGTTGTTGTTGTTGCTGTTGCTGTTGCTGTTGTTGTTGTTGTTGTTGTTGTTGTTGTTGTTGTTGTTGTTGTTGTTGTTGTTGTTGTTTTTTTCGCTCTGTTTTTTGGCGCTAATTTTTTTTGTGCTCCTCTTTTTTTTTTGCGAAAAATCACTATAATGGCGTGCGTCTCAAAACTCTTCCCTCGTCAAACTGACAAGATGGGCACATAATTTTTTTGAATTTTTTTCGGAAATCAGGGCAGCGACGACGAAAAAGTGCGACAAAAAAATCACCTATAATGGCAAGTGTCTCAAAATGCTCCGTGAGACCTAAAAATATGATAGGGAAAAAAAAATTTGGTCGCCGAAATTTTGGCCTAAAACTGCCCGGGGGTCTCCAGACTTTTTTTCCCCGAGACCTACTAAGGCAAGGAAACACAAAACGAAAACTAGATGGATCTCGAAAACAAACCTAATATGAAAAGAACTTGGATTGGTGGTGGACAGACAGATGTATATGTGGACTCGGATTGGTGGTGGACAGGCGGATGTATATGTGGACTCGGATTAGTGGTGCACAGACAGATGTATATGCGGACTCGGATTGGTGGTGGACATGCGGATGTATATGTGGACTCGGATTGGTGGTGGACAGGCGAATGTATATGGCAGCGGTAAGGAATATGTTGGTGGTGTTGGTATATGGTAGGAACGATGACGATGGTGCAGCGGCGGCGTGACAACTTATGACCAGAACTCGAAACTCTAAAAGACTAGACTCTAAGACCAGCAACTAGACACGATGATGCAACCGCAAATTCAACAAAGCAAAATACTGAAAAGACTATGCAAAGGTTCAGACTGGTTCGGATATGATGAACTAACCCTAATTTTTTTGGCTTTTTCGTGGACTGTAGGTATGAAGAACAGACTCGATCTAAACTACAAAAAACTGTAAAATCTCACCGAGCAACCTGGAAATATGATACCACTTGATAGAGGCAAACATGTCCCGTCTTTCGATAAGATGGTGGCTATCATTTTGGAGGAAGTCGACTTTGACGATCTGACTACAAACGTGTGAGGACGTCGCGCCTTAGCAATCGCTAAACCAACTTCAAGAGGTTATTGACCACGCCGGAGCACGATCAACCTGACCACGAAGGTCTGTTTCCTGCAGGCAAACGAAGAACAAGCAAGAAACTCAGATTGCAATCTGGATATTGTGACTATAAGAGAAAAGCTTTATTGATCAAGGTGGGGTTCTATGACGCCTTTGTCTGATCATTGAACACAAACGAAGTACACGAAGTTGCAGCTATGGTGAACTTTAATCTAAACAAAACCCAAAGTCTAAACGACACCCTAAGGGCTGTATATATGGAGGAAGAGGGGGGAATTTCGTGGCCCTTGGAGGAGGGGTCCGAAACCAACCCTAACTCTTGTTTCCCCACACATACGGACTCTAAAAACAGCCTACACTTAAGTATTTGGAAAATACATGGGCCTGGCCCAATAATAAGGTGATGCAACACCTAGAATAGCCTCTGGACGAAATTTATGAAGTGACATCTTGTATATTTCGTCCAAGGCTTCATGCACTCCTTATGGTGGCTTCAAAGTCCTAAAATCATCACTTGTAACTCCGCTCTTGATCCCCTTGTGCATGCCATCATCTCCATGCTTGGTCTTGCTCCAGTGTTCATCCCTCTTATCCATGCCAGGCCCTTCATTTGTAAGCAAAACAAATGTATCCAATTTAGGCAGCATCATATTCTCATGAACATTAGAATCATTTCCAAGAGATGAATGTACCTGATAATTTAATTGGCGTGCGCGAGCTCTAGTAATTGGTCTAGTATGTATAGCAGCAGGGGCTGTGGGTGTAACAATGGCATTGATGTCCTCATCAAGTCTAGCAATGCTCTATCTTCACCACACAAAATATTTAAATCATGCACAACCCTGATGACAAGCCAAGCAATTGTTTCATACTTTTGATGCTCTCAAACTTTTTCAATCATCACGCAATATATGAGTGTGAACCATGGATATACAACTATATGTGGAATAGCATGGCGGTTGTGGAGAAGACAAAAAAGGAGAAGATAGTCTCACATCAACTAGGCGTATCAACGGGCTATGAAGATGCCCATCAATAGATATCAATGTGAGTGAGTAGGGATTGCCATGCAACAGATGCACTAGAGCTATAAGTATATGAAAGCTCAACAAAAAAAACTAAGTGGGTGTGCATCCAACTTGCTTGCTCATGAAGACCTAGGGCATTTTGAGGAAGCCCATCATTGGGATATACAAGCCAAGTTCTATAATGAAAAATTCCCACTAGTATATGGAAGTGACAACATATGAGACTCTCTATCATGAAGATCTTGGTGCTACTTTGAAGCACAAGTGTGGAAAAAGGATAGTAGCATTGTCCCTTCTCTCTTTTTCTCTCATTTTTTATTTGGGCCTTCTTTCTCTTTTTTTTCTTGGCCTCTTTTCTCTTTTTTTATTTTTCGTCCGGAGTCTAATCCCGACTTGTGGGGGAATCATAGTCTCCATCATCCTTTCCTCACCGGGACAATGCTCTAATAATGATGATCATCACACTTTATTTACTTACAACTCAAGAATTACAACTCGATACTTAGAACAAAATATGACTCTATGTGAATGCCTCCGGCGGTGTACCGGGATGTGCAATGATGCATGAGTGACATGTATGAAGAATTATGAACGGTGGCTTTGCCACAAATACGATGTCAACTACATGATCATGCAAGCAATATGACAATGATGAAGCATGTCATAATAACAGAACGATGGAAAGTTGCATGGCAATAATATCTCGGAATGGCTATGGAAATGCCATACTAGGTAGGTATGGTGGCTGTTTTGAGGAAGGTATATGGTGGGTTTAAGGTACCGGCGAAAGTTGCGCGATACTAGAGAGGCTAGCAATGTGTGGAAGGATGAGAGTGCGTATAATCCATGGACTCAACATTAGTCATAAAGAACTCACATACTTATTGCAAAAATCTATTAGTTATCGAAACAAAGTATTACGCGCATGCTCCTAGGGGGATAGATTGGTAGGAAAAGAGCATCGCCCGTCCCCGACCGCCACTCATAAGGAAGACAATCAATAAATAAATCATGTCCAACTTCATCACATAACGGCTCACCATACGTGCATGCTACGGGAATCACAAACTTCAACACAATTATTTCTCAAATTGACAACTACTCAACTAGCATGACTATAATATCACCATCTCCATATCTCAAAACAATTATCAAGTATCAAACTTCTCATAGTATTCAATGCACTTCTATGAAAGTTTTTATATTAAAGAAAATTTCCATGTTGTTCTAAAGGCTCTAAAAATAATATAAGTGAAGCATGAGAGAACAATTATTTCTATAAAATAAATCCACCGCCGTGCTCTAAAAGATATAAGTGAAGCACTAGAGCAAAAACTATATAGCTCAAAAGATATAAGTGAAGCACATAGAGTATTCTAATAAATTTCAAATCATGTGAATCTCTCTCAAAAGGTGTGTACATAAAGGATGATTGTGGTAAACTAAAAAGAAAAGACTCAAAAATCATACAAGACTCTCCAAGCAAAACACATATCATGTGGTGAACAAAAATATAGCTCCAAGTAAAGTTACTGATAGACGAAGACGAAAGAGGGGATGCCTTTCGGGGCATCCCCAAGCTTAGGCTTTTTGGTGTCCTTGAATTTTACCTTGGGGTGCTATGGGCATCCCCAAGCTTAGGATCTTGCCACTCTTTGTTCCATAATCCATCAAATCTTTACCCAAAACTTGAAAACTTCACAACACAAAACTCAAAATAGAAAATCTCGTGAGCTCCGTTAGCGAAAGAAAACAAAACACCACTTCAAGGTACCGTAATGAAATCATTCTTGATTTATATTGGTGTTAAACCTACTGTATTCCAACTTCTCTATGGTTCATAAGCTCTTTTACTAGCCATAGATTCATCAAAATAAGCAAACAACACAAGAAAAACAGAATCTGTCAAAAACAGAATAGTCTGTTGTAATGTGTAGCTAACGCAACTTCTGGCACCCCAAAAATTCTTAAATAAATTGCTGGACTTGAGGATTTTATCTATTAATCATCTTAAAAAGAATTAACTAAATAGAACCTTCCAAATAAAAATGGCAGCAATTCTCGTGAGCACTAAAGTTTCTGTTTTTTACAGCAAGATCAAAAAGACTTTCCCCAAGTCTTCCCAATGGTTCTACTTGGCACAAACACTAATTAAACACAAAAAACACAACCAAAAAAGAGGCTAGATAAATTATTTATTACTAAACAGGAGCAAAAAGCAAGGAATAAAAATAAAATTGGGTTGCCTCCCAACAAGCGCTATCGTTTAACGCCCCTAGCTAGGCATAAAAGCAAGGATAGATCTAGGTATTGCCATAATAATAGGATAGATCACGAAAACTCATTTCATATTCTCTATGTTCAGCAGCAAGTTTTCTTTGAGGCAAACAAAAGTAATCAAAAGGGCTAAATTTAATGGGACAGAAGTCCCCAAGATTAATTTTGGGAGGTGTAGGTTCCTCCTTTGGCCCTCCATATTGCACAACCAATTCATCATTATAAGCATTCTTTTGACAGAACTTCGTGAGCCTATACTCGAGAGAATATCCTAGCTCATTGTTTCGAACAACAAAATCATTATTAAGTTCGGATATTCTATCAACTAGAACATTGGTAGGATCCTTTTTTCTAAGGTTGTCATTAAAAGCAACATAGTCTAAAGATTGAAAACGCATTGTTTCCTCTTGATCAAAGAGGATTGCTTCTATGGGAGGACGGCCAACGTCCACCCTATAGTGCGAAAAGATTTCTTTGGCCTCTTTTATTATAAATCTGAACTCATGAGCCAAAAAGATAGTAGCGGCACGCTTAACAAAAGAATGCTCAATATTATAAAATTCTAGGAAAATCCTTTGTATGCTTGATGGACCAAGATAGCAATTGTGTATGCGATGACAACTTTGTGACACAAGAGATGATTCCAAGATATGCAACACGATGATAGTATGTATGCTATGGGATGTATGATCACTAATGTGCACAAGTCACGTTGCTGGCAATACTCAAATGCTAGTCTTGATGGGTAAGCTAGGCAAAAGTAAGGCTATGGGGTTATCAATCCAAATGGAAAAGAGTATGATGATATCACACTACCAAGATGATACCGATGGGAAATGGATACCACAAGTGTGTAGTCATTCGTAGTAGTCCTTGGCGAAAGTGAGCAGTGGTGATGTTGATGTCGAACCGTCCCTAGGTAGCCGAAACACGAAAGGAAATGGTGAGCCACAACTCAAACTCTCAGAACCAAGTGCGACAAAAAGCGTTGTAGTAGGTAGCGGGTAAATGTTGGTGTGGGTTGGGGTATTGGAAATGTTTGCGGAGGGGTTTGCAGAAGGTAGGAGGTGGTGGTCAACATGGGTATGCGGAGGCGTAGGCGGCGGTGGCAAAAACTACAAAAATGCAGTTTGGACAATGGAAGCCGGATGATCCGGGCCAGGAGCCGGATGATCCGGGCGACCAGCCGGATGATCTGGGCGGGTCAACTCGCTCGGGGATGGCTCGGGGTGAGCTCGAAAACGGCCACAACTTCAGGGATTTCACGGATTTTGGAAGGATTTCGAGGTGGAGATGGTGGGGGAAGGCTAGATCCACTTGCAACACAACAAATTCACGGATCAAAACCAACAAAACATCATCAAAACTCACAAATCACAAGAAAAAAAATTTGGGCTATTTTTGTGGGTATTTTCGGATTAGGACGAAAAACAACAAAATCAAGCTAGAAAACGAAGAGGGGAGGCTCCGAAATTGTGATCAACCTTGCTCATGATACCAAGATGATGTAGGGTATAGACCCTAATCACCCGATCTTTCATGAAAGGAGCGGATCCCGCGGAAATCACGAAGAACACGGGGAAGAACGGAGAGAAAACACAATAAGAAACACGAGAGGAATCACTAAACCGACACGAATAAGTCACACATGGGATAGATCCTCGAGTACATAAAGGAAAGATACACGATCCGCGGATAACTAGGGACGATACACGATAACTGGTCTTCTCTGTGAGGAGGTCTTGATGTTCTTCCCTAAAGAGGGGTCTTGAATCTGCTTGGGGGATCTTCTCCGGTGGAGGCTTGAATCTTCGTAGAGAAGACTACCAAGTGGATGAGCAAAGCTCTCTCACAAATATGAGCTAAACATTTGCTAACCCTAAAAATGGGGAGTAGAAGGTCTATTTATAGCCCAAGGGGCGAAAGGGTAAGTGAGGGGGCGAAACGGGTACACAGGCCTTGGCCCAAGTCACGCACGCAGTCGGTGGCCGGATGATCCGGGAGTTGGTCCGGATGATCTGGGCTTCGGGGGTCCGGATGATCTGGGTTGGCGTCCGGATCGTCCGGCTGTGCTAGAGCAGCTGCGGGAGAGCCGGATGTCCGGGACCTGGTCCGGTCGTCCGGGTGTGGCTGGATGATCCGGGCCTGGGTTCGGATGGCCCATCTTCACGATGCCGTCTCGGGCGCCTCTGGTCACATTATCCGGATCGTCCGGGCCGGAGTCCGGATCATCCAGGCTGAGGCCGGATCGTCCGGACGGCGGTCCGGATCGTCCGGGCTTCTGCTGACTTGGCCATTTTTCTTCTCCGTCTTCACGTCCATCTTCCTCTTCGGATTCTCCTCGCTCCTTGGCGTCTCCATGGCTAACTCCTTGATACCTGAGTATGCACAATGTCTTCGTTTGAGGTAGTAGCCATGTCTCAAGATCATCGAAGTGGAATTGTGAGAGGAGAGATGTCACCTCGGTTTTGAGAGCTCTTGCACGTGATCGAGTCATGGGTCCACTAGGCACTTGATGAGACGATGGTAGGTCCATGGGGATGACCTTGGGATGCTCCGCATCACAGGGCCTCTATAAATAGGACTAGCCACCACCATAGGCAGGGGACAACGATAGAGAATCCAAGATCATCCTCAGCCACACAAGTGCACCAAGCACAAGAACACCTCGACCTGAGGAGGCTGTTCTTCCCCTTGTACTGTTCATCCTGGGCCCAAGAGGCAATCCACCACCACCACACTGGAGTAGGGTATTACACCACAACGGTGGCCCAAACCAGTATAAATCTCATGTTCTTTGTGTTGCGAGTTTGTCGAGTTAGTTCGTGAGATCTAGGCTAAGTTAGGACGCGAATCGATAGGGGGGGGTGATCTTCGCGTGCACCCTAGTGTTCGAACCTTAAGGGTTTTGCCGAAACTCGTGAGCTGACACATGTTTACTAATGAGTTTAAGTTCACCTTTAACTCTAGACATATAATCACCCAAGTGTTCAATCATATAAGCATTGCGTTTCAGTTGTCTACCAAAAAAAGCATTAAAATCTTCTTGCTTAACCATAAAGTTATCAAATTCATCCAAACATTGGCTAGCAAACTTAGCAAGAGGGATTTCAGCTTTATCATATCTATAGAGAGAGTTTACCTTTACTACCTGTGTCGGGTTATCGAGACCATGTGTTTCTTCAATAGGTTATGAATTAAGACCATGTATTTCTTCATCAGGAGGTAAATTCTTAACATCTTCAGCTTTTATACCTTTTTCTTTCATAGATTTCTTTGCCTCTTGCATATCTTCAGGACTGAGAAATAGAATACCCCTTTTCTTAGGAGTTGGCTTAGGAGTTGGTTCAGGAAGTGTCCAATTATTTTCATTGGTCAACATATTATTCAATAGAATTTCAGCTTGATCAACTATTCTTTCCCTGAAAACACAACCAACACAACTATTCAGGTGGTCTCTGGAAGCATTGGTTAGTCCATTATAAAAGATATCAACTATTTCATTTTTCTTGAGAGGATGATTAGGCAAAGCATTAAGTAATTGGAGAACCCCCCCTCCCCCCCAAGCTTGTGGGAGACTCTCTTCTTCAATTTACAGAAAATTATATATTTCCCTTAAAGCAGCTTGTTTCTTATGAGCGAGGAAATATTTAGCAGAGAAGTAGTAAATCATATCCTGGGGACTACGCACACAACTAGGATCAAGAGAATTAAACCATATCTTAGCATCACCCTTTGATGAGAACGGAAATAATTTAAGGATATAATAGTAGCGAGTTTTCTCATCATTAGTAAACAGGGTAGCTATATCATTTAATTTAGTAAGATGTGCCACAACAGTTTCAGATTCATAGCCATGGAAAGGATCAGATTCAACCAAAGTAATTATATCAGGATCAACAGAGAAATCTTAATCCTTATCAGTAATAAAGATAGGTGAAGTAGCATAAGCAGGATCATATTTCATTCTAGCATTCAAAGATTTTTCTTTCAGCTTAGCTAATAGTTTCTTAAGATCACTTCTATCATTGCAGGCAGGAAAGTCTCTAGCAGTTTCTTCATCCATAACATAACCCTGAGGCACAACAGGCAATTCATATCTAGGGGGAGAATCTTCATCATCACTTTCATCAATATTATCAGTTTCAATAATTTCATTCTCTCTAGCCCTAGCAAGTTGTTCATCAAGAAATTCACCTAGTGGCACAGTAGTATCAAGCATAGAAGTACTTTCATCATAAGTATCATGCAAAGCAGAAGTGGCATCGTTAATAACATGCGACCTATCGGAATCAATAAGAGCAGTAGGTGTCGCAAGTTTACTCATAACAGAAGGTGAATCAAGTGCAGAGCTAGATGGCAATTCCTTACCTCCCCTCGTAGTTGAGGGATAGAACTCGGTTCTTTGATCTTTCAAGTTCTTCATAGTGATAAGCAGATATAAATCCCAAGTAACTTAAAGAATATAGCTATGCTCCCCGGCAACGGTGCCAGAAAATGGTCTTGATAACCCACAAGTAT
Source organism: Triticum aestivum (assembly GCF_018294505.1). Classification (NCBI taxonomy): domain Eukaryota; kingdom Viridiplantae; phylum Streptophyta; class Magnoliopsida; order Poales; family Poaceae; genus Triticum; species Triticum aestivum. The sequence goes on along the minus strand of NC_057812.1, from coordinate 374,093,118 downwards.
AGGGGATCGCAACAGTTTTCGAGGGTAGAGTATTCAACCCAAATTTATTGATTCGACACAAGGGGAGCCAAAGAATATTCTCAAGTATTAGCAGCTAAGTTGTCAATTCAACCACACCTGGAAACTTAATATCTACAACAAAGTGTTTAGTAGCAAAGTAATATGATAGTAGTGGTAACGGTGGCAAAAGTAATATTTTTGGTTTTATAGTGATTGTAACAGTAGCAGCGGAAAAGTAAATAAGCGAAGAACAATATATGAAAAGCTCATAGGCAATGGATCGGTGATGGAGAATTATGTCGGATGCGATTATTCCTACAATATTTATAACATAGGGTGACACAGAACTAGCTCCAATTCATCAATGTAATGTAGGCATGTATTCAGAATATAGTCATATGTGCTTATGGAAAAGAACTTGCATGACATATTTTGTCCTACCCTCCCGTGGCAGCATGGTCCTATTGGAAACTAACGGATATTAAGGCCTCCTTTTAATAGAGTACTGGACCAAAGCATTAACACATAATGAATACATGAACTCGTCAAACTACGGTCATCACCGGGGGTGGTCCCGATTATTGTCACTTCGGGGTTGCGGATCATAACGCATAATAGGTGACTATAGACTTGCAAGATAGGATCAAGAACTCACATATATTCATGAAAACATAATAGGTTCAGATCGGAAATAATCTCCGTTGATTTCAGGTCATTCCGAGAACTTTTATTTCTGCACAAAAATAACACCATGGTAGCTCTGCTGAAAACAATGTTAGTCCGGATTAGTTCCATTCAAATCATGCAAGTTAGAGTCCAAAACAAGGGCAAAAGTGTTTGGAAAAGTAGATACGATGGAGACGTATCATTGAACTGTGTGCCCTGACGAGCACACAATTCACAAAAAAGACCGTATGGGCTGTCTATAATGATCGCACACAATTCTGATTACCGACCTGTTTGCCTGGTATCACACACATCTTGTTAAGACGAATTGTTTGTGTTCACCTCAATCATCGCAAACAGTTCATCGGAGTGAACTGTATGCCGTATATCGCACACACCTTGATCTAGTTGCCCGTTTCTGTTGTTCTGTCTCATCGCAAATAGTTCGTACAGATCAACCGTATGCCCTTCATCGCACACGCAACTAAAATCTGAACCGTGTTTGATGCATCTTCCATCGCAAACGATTTGCATCTTTTTTGATGGTTTTCATACACCACTGTTTGCGATTATTGCATTGCACACAGTTTCTTGAAGGGTCTATGATTGTAGTGTCGTGTTAGCAGCATCCTGCAGTAGTGACCAGATCATGGATTCTACTTCGGGATGTGATTTGCTCTCCTTTCTGGATGCATACTCAGGATATCATCAGATCTTCATGCCCAAGGAAGATGAAGAGAAGACATCATTCATCACTCCGTGTGGTATGTACTGCTTTATCTCCATGTCGTTCGGATTAAAGAGTGCCGGGTCCACTTTTGCAAGGGCAGTCCAGATCGGTTTTGAGCCACAGTTGTACAGAAATATAGAACCCTATATGGATGATATCATGGTCAAAACCAAGGATAAGGCCATTCTTATCCAGGATTTGGAAGAGGCATTTTCCAATCTGTGCAAGATCAACCTAAAGCTTAATCCAGAGAAGTGTGTATTTGGTGTTCCCTCCGGCAAGCTACTTGGGTTCTTCGTGTCCCATCGAGGGATCGAAGCCAACCCTGACAAGATCAAGGCCATTGAGCAGATCCAAGCGCCAAGGACAGTTAAGGGTGTGAGGCGCTTGATGGGATGCGTTGTTACGCTGAGCAGATTCATCTCCAAGTCCGCCGAGCGTGCCCTGCCGTTCTTCAATGTTTTGAGGAAGGCGGGGCCTATGAAATGGACCCTGAAAGCGGATACAGCTCTGTAGGAATTGAAAGCCTACCTATCGTCTATGCCTACCTTGGTTGCACCTCAACCTCAAGAGCCATTGTTGCTATACTTGGCGGAAACCAACCAAGTGGTCCGTGCGGCCTTGGTAGCACAATGAGAGGTGGATGAGGCAGAAAGTGGCCAGATCACGGCAGAGTCAGGAAAGAATCAGGACAGCAATGGGCACGACAACGAGAGCAACCCCAAGGACGCGACAAGGAAGAAAGTGGTGCAGCGCCTAGTGTACTTCGTCAGCTCCTTGTTACAGGGGGCTAGATCGAGGTACTCTAGTGTGCAAAAGTTGATCTTTGGCCTCATTATGGCCTCAAGGAAACTGCACCACTACTTCCAAGCCCATGGGATCATGGTTGTCACTCGTTTCCCGTTGCAAAGGAAACTCCAAAACCCAGAGGCAATTGGAAGAATAGTGGAATGGGCTTTGAAGTTATCCAACTTTGGTTTGAAGTTTGAGAGCACTTCGACTATTCAGAGCAGGGCATTGGCAGAGTTTGTTGCAGAATGGACGCCAACCCCTGATGAGGAAAGGACAGAGACAACTCTCCCGGGCAAGGAATCACCCCAAAAATGGATCATGTATTTTGATGGTGCTTTTTCCCTACAAGGTACAGGGGCTGGCTTGCTTCTTGTTGCCCCCTCCGGGGAGCATTTGAAGTACGTCCTCCAGATGCACTTTGCCCGGGAAGAGGCCACCAACAATACAACTGAGTATGAAGGGATCCTTGCCGGGCTCAGGATTGCAACAGAGTTGGGAATTAAGAAACTGATCATTCGAGGAGATTCACAGCTCGTGGTGAGACAAGTCAACAAGGATTACCAAAGCCCATTGATAGAAGCATACAACGAGGAATTAAGGAGATTGGGGGAGCACTTTGGTGGGTTGCAAACAAAGCACGTACCCCATGTGGAAAACAGCATAGCTGATCACCTGTCAAAGTGTGCTGCGCAGAAGCTTCCTCTGGAACCAGGAACTTTTCTTCTCCATCTCTCTCAACCCTCTGTATCACCAGCCAAAATGGCCCGGAAGAGGAGAAAGTTGGACTATGGTAAGCCTCTCCCGGCAGAGCCATCCGCACCCGGCAAAGACCCTGCTAGAAACAACTCCCCACAGCCTGCCGGATCACCCCCTCCACCCGGGCCTATGGACCCCGCGAATGTGGCTAGTGCTCCCGCATCAGAGGAGGTGCCGCTAGTCCTCGTTGTCGAGCCCAGGCTCCAACTTGGGCAAGGCACATTGTCCACTTCCTCCAAACCGGAGAACTCCCTGGCAATCTGGATGAAGCTAGAAGAGTAGCCCGGAGGGCCAGTATGTATCAGTTTGTCGACGACACTCTGTACAGAAGGAGGCCCAACATTGTGAAATTGAAGTGTGTTTGCTGGGAGGATGGAAAGGAGCTGCCGGCTGAAATTCATAGAGTATGTGCGGCTCACACATTGGATCAACGACATTAGTTGGGAAAGCATTCTGACAAGGATTCTATTGTCCCACAGCTCTCCAAGATGCAGTTGAGCTCGTCACGAAATGTGAAGCCTGTCAGTTCCATTCCAACAGAACATGCCTGCCTACCCAAGCCCTTCAGACAATCCCTCTATCATGGCCATTTTTTGTCTGGGGGCTCGATATCCTCGGCCCCTTCCCGCCGAGCAATCGGGGGCTTTGAATTCTAGTTCGTTGCCCTTAACAAGTTTACAAAGTGGCCGGAACTGACTGCCGTGAGAAAGGTGACTGCTCAGTCAGCTATCAAGTTCTTGAAAGAATTGGTGTGTCGTTTCAGAATTCCAGCAAGGATCATCATAGACAACGACACCCAGGTCACAAGCCACGCCTTCATGCAATACGTTCACACCCTTGGATGCAAAATCTCATTCGCTTCTGTGGCACACCCCCGGAGCAATGGACAAGTTGAGAGGGCGAACGCTAAAGTGTTTCATGGACTCAAGACAGGAACTTTCGATACGCTGCAGAAGCACGACAGGCGGTGAATTGAGGAGCTGCCGGTAGTTCTCTGGTCCCTCAGAACGACACCTAACGGAGCTACTGGACAGACTCCCTTCTCCCTGGTCTACGGGGTAGAAGCTGTTATTCCCCCATAACTCATTTACGGGTCCCCTCGAGTGCTTGCCTACGATGAAGTAGCGCAAGATCAGCACCAGCATGACGACACTGTGCTACTTGAGAAGAACCGTCTCCGGGCTGCTACGCGTGCTGCACGCTACAAACAAGCCCTGCTTCGCTGTCATAGCCGCATGGTTCATGCCTGGTGTTTTGAGGAATGTGACCTTGTCCTTAGGCGTGTTCAGTCTGCCAAGGGTACAAACAAGTTATCACTAAAGTGGGAAGGCCCTTACCGGGTGGTATGAGTCACCAGACTTGGCGTAGTTCGTCTGGAGACCGGAGATGGCACATAGTTGCAAAACTCATGGAATATGGAGCATCTCCGTAAGTACTACCCGTAAGGTGCGAGGCTGTCGGGCACTGCCCGGCAGCCACCCTTTTGTACAGGCCTTGCCTCAGTTGCATGTAACCCCTTGTACGAAGCCGAGGCGATGATCCCGTGCAAGATACAATAAAGAAGCGCCGTGGAGGCCCCCGATCGAGATCAAATGGATGCACGAGCACACCCAGATCATTGCATAAGCATTTCATGAGCATTTGCATATGCATATAGATAGGATTGCATCCTGCATTCATTCTCATCCTCATGGAGTTGCAGGTTCTTGCCATGAACTTGACTCTAACAAGGGACGAGAAGATTGCATGGCACAGTGATCCCCGGCAAGCCAAACAGATAAGTTTACCTCTTGTCCATTAGTGTTCTGTAAGCTATAACTTGTGCATAGAGAAACCTCGCCGCTCTCTTGGAACTAGGGTGCTCCCATCCTAGGCTCGAATGCTGCTTCGGCCTGGATGGTCGTAGTGACCCTTGGTGAAAAGGAGTGGGCGGGGGGCTGGTGCCTCAGTCTGTTCCCGACAGACATGGTTCTCCGGCAGACGAAAAGGGTGTTGGCAGGATATCCTGATGGGGAAAACTCGTTTAATTACAGTAAACAGGAACTCCACCTCTGCATGGACATATACATGCACGGGTTCCCGGCAAGGCTTATCTCTTTCATTGACATGCAGATACAAGTGCAAGCATTACAGAACACAGACATGGATGAAAGGATTACATTATTTGAGTTAAAATTTGGCGATTGCCTACAAGTTTAAGATTGAAAAAAGATAAGTGCCCCGTTACGCCTTTGCCCATGTCTATCTCCTACGGGAAGAGGTCGAAAGGGGCCGGGGGCGCGCACAGCTGGAATTCGGCGCCCCCAGGATCAGGACAGTGCCGCTCCCTGGCAGGGAGGAAGAAACCGGAGGGCAGGCATGGATGGTGACGCTGCTGGAGGACTAGATGGGGGGCACGGAGTCACCGGCAAACATGACTTATCAAAACGGTCGTCCCCGTTCTTGACGCATCGTGGGTTGCCGCTGCTGTCCGCATCACTACCACTCGAAGACCTCGGCGCGACCACCACGCCGGCACCATGCTCTCTAAGCCCTTCCACAGAGAGAATGGTCGTCCCCGGGAGCCCTGATGTTAGAAGTCGTCACACGTCCTGAAGACGTGTGAGAAAGCAAGGAGCCTCCCTATCCGATAAGAAAACCATGCCTAGGAGGAGCCAGATTCGCCCCCCGTTAGAGGCGAATCTCTTCTACGGCTCCTCCCCGATGCCGTGAAAGGAAGAAGAATGGGGAGCGGTCGACTACCATGCGCCGTGCCCATCTCGAGCCATGACGTGGTGTTGGTCGCATCCCCTCCCACCAAAGTCAAGGCCACGAGTGACCCGGTGACAAGCGCGCCGGGGTTGCCACTCCCAGCGTTGGCGCCGCACCGCCCGAACTCTCCCCTCAGATCCAAGGGAGACCCCAAGCGGAAGCTCGAGAACTGGCCCCAGGCTTCCTTCTCCAACATGACCAGCGGTGAACAAGGGAAGAAGAAGTAGAAAGCAAGGATGAATGACTCCACCCTCCTCTGCTGCTTCCTTTTATAGGCCGGGTGGGGAAGGGCAGCCACTCCATCAATGGGGGATCACTACCATCCTCCGCCAATTCAAGACGGACGGGCCCCTTTCCAAAGGTACCCTCCTGCACCACGCGCCTTCATTACCTAGCCCGCCCGATGCATGCTGCATACGTGGCTAAGGATAAGGGCGCGCTATGGGAAGATTAAATTGGCAGTTTCTACCCCATGTGTTAAAGTCATTCACGGGCCAGCACTGGAGCGTCCCCACCACTATTGGTTTTATGAAGCATGCGGGAAAACCGGAAACTAGCCCGGAAACAAATCTGATGGAGCAGCAACAGAAAACTTAAGGGGCCAACCCCTTCAGCAACCTTGCATGTGCACTTATTAGGCCCTACCCCGACGACGCTCGGCAGCGCATTCAGGGCAGGCCCGAGGGCTTCTGTCGGTGCAAAAAACCCTAGGTCTGTTGACCAACTATGCACAGGCACAAGATCAAGATTGAAGCACTAGATTAAGTCAGAGATTGAAGAATCAAGAGATTTGAAGAACCAACATGCAGCTTAGAGGGATCAAGATCGTGCCTAAGGAGCAAAATATCAGCGAGAGAAGGGCCTCCCTTGCCGGGCAGGCAAGCCCGGCAAGGGGCAAGGCCACCACCAGAAGCAAGTAACCAAGGCTCCCCGGCAGAGCCTGCCATGGATCGCGGGGGCAGAACCACCCCACCAACCACTAAAGCATGACTCACGTCATCAATCAGTGCGGTGTCAAGCCGCAAGATGATTAAGTGACAGCTGTTCGCCACATGGCATCCATTTCCTACAGAAGAAACCTACAGGTGACACCCGTCCTGCGACGTGTCAAGAGAACATGAGGGGAGCTAGCAAAATAGCACGACAGACCTTGCCGGGCGACCAGTGATGTGACACTCAGTGGCGCATTTAATCCACCTTGTCAACCCGCAGCGTTAGGTATGATAGCACTGTTCGCTATCATATCAGTGGATAATGACCACTTTGCCATTGTGGTGACCCCTTAATCTTTAAAAGGAGGCCTAGGTCCCTCGTAGGAAGGGTTAGAAGGTTGAAAAGTTGACACACCCAAGCCACCATACGCCCGTAGTCGCTGCGGCCCCTAGGAAAACCTTGTCGGGCAAAGTGTATTACATACCACCCCATTCATTCCACCATCAATCCACCAAAGCAGGAGTACGGTCTTACGCCTCACGGCGGCCCAAATCTGGGTAAATTGCTTGTGTGCTCCCTGTCGCGTGGCCGTACGCCGGTCTCCTCTTTGTGCAACGCGTCGTCCCCCTCTCGAACCAACAAGGGGCCACCCGGTCCCATAGGTGTCCGCAGAAATCCCGCGACACCGCATAAGGATTAGCTAGCAGTTTCTCTATCATACCCGAAGGAATTTCATAATAAATATTTCCAGTAGGTGCAGTAGGTTGAGGATCAGCTCTTTGCTCTATCGGTCGGGGTGAAGAAACACCGATCAAACCCCTCAAAGGATGCAGTAGGTTGAGGATAAGCTCTTTGCTCTACCGGTCGGGGTGAAGATACACCGATCAAACCCCTCAAAGGATTATTCACCATAGTAATAAGTGACAGTAAATTTCAGCACACTATATAATTGTTTCCTTACCAAATTCCACTTACCAAAGGTGCTTCACTCCCCAGCAATGTCACCAGAAAAGAGTCTTGATGACCCACAAGTATAGGGGATCTATCGTAATCCTTTTGATAAGTAAGAGTGTCAAACCCAACGAGGAGCAGAAGGAAATGACAAGCGGTTTTCAGTAAGGTATTCTCTGCAAGCATTGAAATTATCGGTAACAGATACTTGTGTGATAAGATAATTCGTAACGGTAACAAGTAACAAAAGTAAACAAGGTGCAATAAGGTGGCCCGATCCTTTTTATAGCAAAGGACAAGCCTGGACAAACTCTTATATAAAGCAAAGCGCTCCTGAAGACACATGGGAATTATTGTCAAGTTAGTTTTCATCATGCTCATATGATTCACGTTTGTTACTTTGATAATTTGATATGTGGGTTGACCGGTGCTTGGGTGCTGCCCTTCCATGGACAAGCCTCCCACTTATGATTAACCCCTCTTGCAAGCACCCGTAACTACGAAAGAATAATTAAGATAAATCTAACCATAGCATGAAACATATGGATCCAAATCAACCCCTTACGAAGCAACGCATAAACTAGGGTTTAAGCTTCTGTTACTCTAGCAACCCACCATCTACTTATTACTTCCCAATGCCTTCCCCTAGGCCCAAATAATGGTGAAGTGTCATGTAGTCGACGTTCACATAAGACAACATACATTTCATCAAAATATCGAACGAATACTAAATTCACGTGATTACTTATAACAAGACTTCTCCCATCTCCTCAGGAACAAACGTAACTACTCACAAAGCATATTCATGATCAAGATCAGATGAGTATTAATTATCATTAAGGATCTGAAAATATAATCTTCCACCAGATAAACCAACTAGCGCAAACTACAAGGAGTAATCAACACTACTAGCAACCCACATGTATCAATATGATGTTTTGAGACAAAGATCGGATACAAGAGATGAACTAGGGTTTGAGAGCAGATGGTCCTGGTGAAGATGTTGATGGAGATTGACCCCCTCTCGATGAGAGGATTGTTGGTGATGACGATGGCTTCGACTTCCCCCTCCTGGTGGGAAGTTTCCCCAGCAAAACAGCTCTGCCGGAGCCCAAGATTGGTTCTGCCCAAGTTCCGCCTCGAGACGGCGGCGTTTCATCCCGAAAGCTTCATTATTATTATTTAGTTCAAAACACACCATATAACAAAAGATGGGCTTCGGGGGCCTGCCAAGGGGCCCACAAGGATATGGGGCGCGCCCTACACCCTTGTGGATGGCAGGTGGCCCCCCTCAGGTGCTTTCTTCGCCCAATATTTTTTATATATTCCAAAAATATTCTCCGTGAAGTTTCAAGACTTTTGGAGTTGTGCAGAATAGGTCTCTAATATTTGCTCCTTTTCTTGTCCAGAATTCCAGCTGCTGGCATTCTCCCTCTTCATGTAATCCTTATAAAGTAAGAGAGAAAAGGCATAAGTATTGTGATATAATTTGTAGTAACAGCCCATAATGCAATAAATATCATCATAAAAGCATGATGCAAAATGGACTATCAAACCATGTGTGATTGACGTACTACCTCCGTCCTGGTTTATTGGTCCCCTTTGTAATTTGTACCAAAGGTTTAACTAACAAATGTTTATGCATGTCATAAAAAATTATATCATTGAACCCTATGTTCAAATAAGCATCCACCGATATAATTTTTGTTGACCTGCACTAACATTTTATCAGTTAAATGTTTGGTCAAAATTTAACACAAATTACAAAGGGGACCAACAAACATGACAGAGGTATATTCCATCAACTGAATTGATTGCATCCATATCCCACATTTAGACATAAGTAAACATAGATTAAACATACTCAGACATAGATAATAAGCGTACACAAGCATAAGTTCAACCATAAGTACATAGTTCAACCGTGATTAAGCATACTAAAGCGTACATAGTTCGATCCCACATCTCATCTCATCTGCCAGCACGATCCTGAAGCTTTTCCAGGTACTCTGCATATGCAGCGTGCACCACCCTGCGAGAATACTTTTGCTTGAAGGAGCCAACGGCTCATCCTCTTGCATGCGCTAGAACACTTTGATACGGGTCATCAAGCTTCTGGTTGCAAAATGGGCATCGGTAGTCGCCGTCCCAGGTCCTAATACGCCTGTATGCATTCCCACATAAAGCTCCCTCAGGATTTTGCTCTTGTACCTCCTCTAGCCATCTTCATCCTCGCTGTCGACATCGTCAGACATCACCTATACATAGAGTAAAAAATGTGGCGTCCAATTAATGTTTACAAACTAATCTCTAGCGAACATTTGGCAGTTGCCAAAATTTGGCATTAAATCAATGTTTACATGCCGTAAAGTAGGATTAGGAATTTAGAGCTATTTTTTATACATATCCAGAGATGATGGTTCAAATTTTAAGCACAGTCATATTTGTACAAACCAATCTTAAAGAAAATAATGGCACAGACATATATGTAGGTCATTCAAAATCAATTTTCAAGACCTGGCTAAGAATTATTAGCACAAACACTAACCCTAGTCGGATTATTAGAAGAAATCATTTGCATAGATGAAACAACTAATCACTTATCACTTGTACCATTCAAACAATCAATACACTACACCGATCTAACGAAACTTACTCAGATTTCATGGATTGAGAGATCATAACATAGGATTTCTATTCGAAAAAGGGGGAGGCATGAGTAAGTAAAGAAACCCTAGGATGTATTTGACACATACATGGGTATAGATGACTAACCGATTGTCTGTCGTCGTCGGAGTGGTCGTCGGAGTCGTCGCCCCAGTCGTCACCAGAGTCGGTCTGTACCTCTGACTCCGGCTGTGGAAGCACGACATCGTCGATGATGCCAGGGTGTAGCGATACCTGACCGGTGCTGACAACAACCTCTGTCTCCAATTCCACACCGTGCTCCGGTGCTTTAGCAGCCCCGGTGTCGCCACTCCCTCCGATGGGGCGCTTCGGCGGCATCCTCATACACTGACATCTTTGAGGACTAAAAGTGGCGTTAAGGATGCAAGTAGAGAGAGTGGATTCTGTGTGTGGCGAGGATGGGAGCGGCCGCACCATTAATATGAAGTAGTGGGAGAGAGGCGGGCGGTGGTTAAACCGCTGGCTTGCTTCCCGGCGAGCCTGCGCACCGGACTACTAGCATGCCTACCGTCATTTTGCACAGCTACTCGCACACCTCTCGATGACACTGCGCAGCGAGCACGCCTCTCGTCAATTCACACACCTGCATGCACGCCTCCTGGTCTGCCTGCACGACGGACTGTTCACATGCGTCCTGTCAACTCACGCCTGCTCGCACGACACATGGGTCGCGTGATGGCATGTATATTGTTTTTCTATTTTGATGATTAATGCTGCCACTTTATTGCTTAACCGAAGCATGGAACGTATCCATTGTTGTTCTAACACTCACGCTTCGAATAAATAATCCGTTTGCGATATTGGTTCACAATTATGAATAATCTCGGGTTTGTAATAAGATTAAGATTACATCAAATTTGACAAAAAAGTACAATGCCACTTTGTATTGGTGTCCATATGACAACACAATAAGTTTCATGAATATCAAATAAGTTTTGGATGTACTAGAATTTAAAAATCAAGTTTCTCAATGTTTGAAATTTCTTGCACGGGGAGTAAACACGCACCCAGTGAGACACATGAGTTTTTCCAATCCATTTAGGTGCACTGTCACGTGCGCATGTAGCTCAAATTTGATTTTTGCACATTATACCGCTAGAAAATCAATCAATGTACTAAAACGTCTTAATGATCTCTGTTTTTCTTCAAAATTAAAGCGTCCCTCGTTTGGTAACATCTGTTCACCGCAGGAAAATTTAACATGCATCATAGTTGCAGTGGATACGTGGTGCGTGTGTTTGTGTGTGTGTGTGCGCGCGCGTCTGACAGCCTGGTTTTTGCCTCCTCTCTTTTTCCGGACTTTCTACTGCTTTTGCTTTGCACTTGAAGTTTTTGAACCAATTCAAATGGACTTGAACACTTGGGTCCACCCTTGATTTTCACCCAAGTGACCTCTCCACATCTATCTCATATTTTCCTTCTTTGATAACCTCCACAAAATCCCATGGAATATTTTTCCTTTCATAAAGGAAAAATATTCATTTTCTTCCCTGAAAATCATTTCAGAGAAGTATGTTCCAAAGAAAACCTCATTTTCTTTGCCCAAAAAATCTGAGAAAATTCCCAAATATTCTTTGAACCCTAGGGCACCTTCCTGAGCAAAAAATATTGCATAAGTTTTTGTACTATTTTTGCTACAGAAAATCATTTCTGTTCTGGACAGAATGATCACTTTCTACAGCAAGTACCATTTTCCTTGATCTAATGAGGCTGTTTTTTATTGAGCCTCATTACCCTCCTAAGAAACTACTAACCACAAAAAATAATCCCTAAACCCTCTCTGGTATGACCACAATCAAGCTCACAAGTTTCTGTCCAGAAACTTGCCTGGAAAAGAGCCACTCCCACAGTGCAGCTGTGACCAAGCCAACTATGCAAAACGACCAAAACCACTAAGGACTAGCTGCCAGACATGGTGTTTGCGCTTAGCTCAGCCTGATGCCATAGTTCACACGGTTACCATGTTCGTCCAAGGGGGTTGGCATGCGGTCGACGCGCTCTGCGTTGCGCCATGGCCTCTGTTGCACGCGTGCTCGCTGCCCCGACCGTCGCACCTTGCCAAACCGTGCCCCCATCTTCATTTGAACCTCCATAACTACACCCTGGCGCTCGCCGACGCCGGAGCTCGTTGCAGCGAGCACGGGCATGGCGCGGCCAAGGCAACAGTGCGCCTGTGCCCCTGTGCTCGTCGCGTACCGCGCTCCTGTGCTCATCGCCGCTCGTCTACAGCCTCGGCGTGATCCCCAACGTCTTCCCCCTCTCTCACTGACGCCATTCGTTGCCGGGCGACGCTCAGAGAGCTCCGGCAAGCTCTTAATCCCCGCCTCGGCCTCACCTATATATAGTCCCTCCTGATCTCGTTTCCCTCCTCACTCACCACCACCACATCACCATGACCCCATATGAAGCCGCAGCCTGGTCGGGCAGGCCTCTGGCCGTCGCCCCCGTCCTCAACTCACTGGCGATCCCCGTCCTAGGCTCCCTCCCTCCCTAGAGCCACTCGTGCTCCACCGACTCCTCAGGCGTGTTCATGGTGGTCCACTGGTGTGAGATGGTGCCGTTGGAGCGGCTGGACCGGCCTTGCCTCGCCAGAATCACCAACACTGACGAGTCCCGCCCACTGCCGCCGCTGGAGAGCTTAGTTCCGACCCCGTTTGATCACCTCTAGCTACGCTACTGGTACGAGCAGGTGCGTCTCAACCTCGTCTCCAATCCTATCCCTTTGGATCGGGCGAAGGAGCCCTCCTCGTCGGCGTGCGCTCCGGCGGAGCCTTGCCATGCTCTGTTTCTCCCCCCTCCCCACTGACCTGACCAGCGGGGCCCGCTGTCAGCCACTCAGGCCGCGCCTGAAGTGGTATGAGTGGTGGCGCCCGGGCGTTTAATGCCTTCGATGTCACCCCATGGATTTTCTTTTTAATTCAAATTTAGTTTAAATTTGACCAGAACTTTGACCAGCTCTAACTCTTATTCTACAAGTCCAAATGAGTTGATTCTTTTTGCATTCCGTTCTTGCTGGAAAACTCTAGCAGCACACCCAAGATGGGATTTTCCCTTGCTGCCTAGAATTTTTGGTGATTTTTAGAAGTGTTCTTGATATTTTCTTTTTGTAATTTGAATTATTTTCAGAGGCTGAAGCTTGTCTTGAAGGCATCCGCGAGGAGTGTGAAGCTCCTCCGCACTAAGGCAAGCCACAACAACATTATCATTGTGTCTTTGCAATATTCATGATTTTCTACTTGAATATATATATATATATATATATATATATATATATATATATATATTGTTCATTGCATATAGTATTAAAATCAATTATGCTTGTGTTATTTAGTTTGTCATGGTCAAAGGGCTTAGTTAACAGAAGTGAATGCTTGAACTAGTGAAGAATAGATGGATTAGTTGATCTAAGTAGGTTTGACATGACTATTGTGATATGACTATCGGTATTATTTTGCTATATTCTTGCTAAGACAAGTTTTAGTTGATTAATGCCAACCAAAGTGATGAGTTTAAATAATAATTAAGAAAGGACCAGAAATGTTGAAAGTTAAGTTTGTGCAAGTAGAACTTAGAAGGAAGTTGATCTGTTGTGATTTGTGATGCATAATATATGGTTTCATAAGCATGGCATATTCCTGACTCGAGCATTTTTATTTCAAGTTAAACTTGATGGTAATTGAACTTGAACATAAAAGTTGGTCGGGTCATGGTGCCACCGAATCAGGCCGACGAGTGCAACCACACTTGCCTTTGTGGGGAGGCCGGTTGTCGTCCGTTGTCATGCCTTTTGTCGGTGCCTCCAAAGAGGGAAGGTTATGGGCGTGCATTACCCTGGCCCGGTAAGCATACATAACCTTGTGAACCTGTTGTTGTTATGGTACCTTGTCCCTGTTTGGGACTGTTTGTTTGCCACGACAGCGGTAGTTTTGCCTTTGGTAGGTTGGGTCACCCAGGACTAATCCTAGTGGGGAGTTGGTCGGAGTGGTTGTAAGAGTGTCATGGCAATGGGAGAGTTCTGTGGGAATGCCGTTGGTCCACCCTAATGGGAGGGTGAGGCCATGGATTCTGTGGTGTGGGTAAAGTGCGCTACCTCTGGAGAGTGTATTAATCTATCGATAGCCGCACCTGCGGATAAGGGCCCAGTTCGTAAGTAAGTCACACCATGGACCAACTGTTATTAAGGAAACTTGCACACTAATCAACTTGCATTGCACTTGTTAGATGATGATGAAGTCAGTGAGACTGACTGTTGTGGTTTTATTTGTGATCCGGGAGCGATCACGGTTTGGTTACGAGGTAACTAGTTGGACTAAGTATGGTTCTGTTTGTGCTTTGTCGTGAGCATTGTTCGGTTGCGAGGCAACCGGTTTGTAAGGGAGTCCGTGTGACTCGATGCACAAGTTTGGTTTCACTGCATGAGTAGTATGGTGTTGTTTGCATTTAACTTGATTAAATGTCATGATGTTGTTTGTCATTATGGTTCTGTTTGCTGTGAGCTTGCAAGTACATTCAATGTACTGACCTAGCGTGTTATGCCAGATTTCAGGAAAGCCTAACTGGATCGGAGAGTTGCCGTGTCTAGACCATGTCCACATCGGTGTCCCTGTGCTATGGATTCCCGCTACGTCGTTGTTCCGCTGCCGTGTAGATGTCCTGTTCGAGGCCCCTTTATGTCTACTAAATAATGTACATATTGTTCAGCCTTACCGAGTGTGCTGCTTGGCCTTGCAACTTGTTGTTATGTCACTATGCTTCCGCTAGTTTCAATAAAGCAGTGATTTCTATACCAAGATGTTGTGTGCTGCCAGAAGACATGATCTCTGGGTTGGCAACACAGGGTAAACCGATCACTTTGATCTGGGGTGCCACAATGCTTGGTATCAGAGCCGCGCTGACTGTAGGACACGGTAGACTACCGACGTGTTAGCTGGACGTTAGTTACAGTTAAAGTTGAGTGCCGGTAGTGTTTGTAGCTGATTGTTGCATCACATGCACTCATTCTATTTTTATTTCCTAACCCACTAATGGTTGTGAGTGTAGATGGCTCCGGTGCCGTGTCCGTCTCAGTTGCAGCTCGCCGCATCTCCTTCGTAGCGTGTGGCGTCAACTGTACCCTCACGGTGATGACCCAGCATATCGGGTGTACCGGGAGCGTCTAGCCGACTCCGTGTATGAGTATCATGCTGTGGTTACTCTGTGCACCAGTTCGTCAACAGGCTCTTACACTTGTACCTCTCGGAGCGGTTATGCCTCCACCGCCGCTCAGGCCATCCAGTATGCTGCATTTGAGATTCTTGTTGAGTTACGATACACAAAGGCTCAGATGCAGAACCATCTAGGTTTTTGTTTCTACCCATCCTTGCACAATGATGGTCATGTTCGCTTTCATTCCGTTGATCCGGCATCTGATAGTGACACTAGCCACCTTTCTTGATATATCACTGCTAGTTATCTTCTTATTCACGAGTTGGCTCGAGTGCTGATTTGTGCTGGTTCTGCTTTAGCCGCCGCCAGATCTTACCCTACTCCACCTTCTATGGGATTTACTCCTTATATTGTGCCTAGTTTTAGCTCGCCTATTTCTCCGGTTACTGCCCCGACTAGCTCGGGCACCTCGGCAGTGAACCCGCATAGTGCTCCTGCTGAGTGGGCGTCTCTTCTTGCTAGCCCCGCAGATCCTATGATCCCTTATCATCCCGCGCCTACCCCTAAGGGAGAGCCCTCGAGGCAGCGTTGTCGTGTTACATTTAACCCGGAGGTCTCGGTGAAGGAAATATGCCCTAGAGGCAATAATAAAGTTATTATTTTATTTCCTTATATCATGATAAATGTTTATTATTGATGCTAGAATTGTATTATCTGAAAACATAATACTTGTGTGAATACATAGACAAACTAAATGTCACTAGTGTGCCTCTACTTGACTAGCTTGTTAATCAAAGATGGTTATGTTTCCTAACCATAGACATGTGTTGTCATTTGATTAATGGGATCACATCATTAGGAGAATGATGTGATTGACATGACCCATTCCATTAGCTTAGCACCCGATCATTTAGTATGTTGCTATTGCTTTCTTCATGACTTATATATGTTCCTATGACTATGAGATTATGCAACTCCCGTTTGCCGGAGGAACACTTTGTGTGCTACCAAACGTCACAACGTAACTGGGTGATTATAAAGGAGCTCTACAGGTGTCTCCAAAGGTACATGTTGGGCGTATTTCGAGATTAGGATTTGTCACTCCGATTGTCGGAGAGGTATCTCTGGGCCCTCTCGGTAATGCACATCACATAAGCCTTGCAAGCATTGCAACTAATGAGTTAGTTTTGAGATGATGTATTATGAAACGAGTAAAGAGACTTGCCGGTAACGAGATTGAACTAGGTATTGAGATACCGACAATTGAATCTCGGGCAAGTAACATACCGATGACAACGGGAACAAAGTATGTTGTTATGCGGTCTGACAGATAAAAGATCTTCGTAGAATATGTGGGAGCCAATATGAGCATCCAGGTTCCGCTATTTGTTATTGACCGGAGACATGTCTCGGTCATGTCTACATTGTTCTCGAACCCGTAGGGTCTGCACGCTTAACGTTACGATGATAGTTTCATTATGAGTTTATATATTTTGATGTACCGAAGTTTGTTCGGAGTCCCGGATGTGATCACGGACATGACGAGGAGTCTCGGAATGGTCGAGACATAATGATTGATATATTGGAAGCCTATGTTTGGACATCGGAAGTGTTCCGGGTGAAATCGGTATTTTACCGGAGTACCGGGAGGTTACCGGAACCCCCCGGTAACCTAATGGGCCTTAATGGGCCTAGTGGAGGAAGAGGAGAGGAGGCCTAGGGGCTGCCGCGCGCCCCTCCCCCCCAAGTCCGAATTGGACAAGGAGGGGGGCGGTGCCCCCCCTCTTCCTTTCTTCCCTCTCCTCCTTCCTCCCAAGTCCTAATCCAACTAGGGAAAGGGGGGAGTCCTACTCCCGGTAGGAGTAGGACTCCTCCAGCGTGCCTCCTCCTAGGGCCGGCCGCACCCCCCTTGCTCCTTTATATACGGGGGCAAGGGGCACCTCTAGACACACAAGTTGATCCTCGTGATCGTTTTCTTAGCCGTGTGCGGTGCCCCCTTCCACCATACTCCTCGATAATATTGTAGCGGTGCTTAGGCGAAGCCCTGCGATGATAGAACATCAAGATCGTCACCACGCCATCGTGCTGACGGAACTCTTCCCCGACACTTTGCTAGATCGGAGTCCGGGGATCGTCATCGAGCTAAACGTGTGCTAAAACTCGGAGGTGCCATAGTTTCGGTGCTTGATCGGTCGGGCCGTGAAGACGTACGACTACATCAACTGCGTTGCCATAACGCTTCCGCTATCGGTCTACGAGGGTATGTAGACAACACTCTCCCCTCTCGTTGCTATGCATCACCATGATCTTGCATGTGCGTAGGATTTTTTTTGAAATTACTACGTTCCCCAATAGTGGCATCAAAGCCTAGGTTTTATGTGTTGATGTTATATGCACGAGTAGAACACAAGTGAGTTGTGGGTGATATAAGTCATACTGCTTACCAGCATGTCATACTTTGGTTCGACGGTATTGTTGGATGAAATGGCCCGAACCGACATTATGCATACGCTTACGCGAGACTGGTTCTACCGACGTGCTTTGCACACAGGTGGCTGGCGGGTGTCAGTTTCTCCAACTTTAGTTGAACCGAGTGTGGCTACGCCCGGTCCTTGCGAAGGTTAAAACAGCACCAACTTGACAAACTATTGTTGTGGTTTTGATGCGTAGGTAAGATTGGTTCTTGCTTAAGCCCGTAGCAGCCACGTAAAACTTGCAACAACAAAGTAGAGGACGTCTAACTTGTTTTTGCAGGGCATGTTGTGATTTGATATGGTCTAGACATGATGCTAAATTTTTTTGTATGAGATGATCATGTTTTGTAACCGAGTTATCGGCAACTGGCAGGAGCCATATGGTTGTCGCTTTATTTTATGCAATGCAATTGCGCTGTAATGCTTTACTTTATCACTAAGCGGTAGCGATAGTCGTGGAAGCATAAGATTGGCGAGACGAAAACGACACTACGATGGTGATCAAGGTGTCGCGCCGGTGACGATGGTGATCATGACAGTGCTTCGAAGATGGAGATCACAAGCACAAGATGATGATGGCCATATCATATCACTTATATTGATTGCATGTGATGTTTATCTTTTATGCATCTTATCTTGCTTTGATTGACGGTAGCATTTTAAGATGATCTCTCACTAATTATCAAGAAGTGTTCTCCCTGAGTATGCACCGTTGCGAAAGTTCTTCGTGCTGAGACACCACGTGATGATCGGGTGTGATAGGCTCTACGTTCAAATACAACTGGTGCAAAACAGTTGCACACGCGGAATACTCAGGTTATACTTGATGAGCCAAGCATATACAGATATGGCCTTGGAACACGGAGACCGAAAGGTCGAGCGTGAATCATATAGTAGATATGATCAACATAGTGATGTTCACCAATGAAACTACTCCATCTCACGTGATGATCGGACATGGTTTAGTTGATTTGGATCACGTGATCACTTAGAGGATTAGAGGGATGTCTATCTAAGTGGGAGTTCTTTAGTAATATGATTAATTGAACTTAAATTTATCATGAACTTAGTACCTGATAGTATCTTGCTTGTTTATGTTTGATTGTAGATAGATGGCCCGTGCTGTTGTTCCGTTGAATTTTAATGCGTTCCTTGAGAAAGCAAAGTTGAAAGATGATGGTAGCAATTACACGGACTGGGTCCGTAACTTGAGGATTATCCTCATTGCTGCACAGAAGAATTACGTCCTGGAAGCACCGCTGGGTGCCAGGCCTGCTGCTGGAGCAACACCAGATGTTATGAACGTCTGGCAGAGCAAAGCTGATGACTACTCGATAGTTCAGTGTGCCATGCTTTACGGCTTAGAATCGGGACTTCAACGACGTTTTGAACGTCATGGAGCATATGAGATGTTCCAGGAGTTGAAGTTAATATTTCAAGCAAATGCCCGGATTGAGAGATATGAAGTCTCCAATAAGTTCTATAGCTGCAAGATGGAGGAGAACAGTTCTGTCAGTGAGCATATACTCAAAATGTCTGGGTATAATAATCACTTGATTCAATTGGGAGTTAATCTTCCAGATGATTGCGTCATTGACAAAATTCTCCAATCACTTCCACCTAGCTACAAGAGCTTCGTGATGAACTATAATATGCAAGGGATGAATAAGACAATTCCCGAGCTCTTCGCAATGCTGAAAGCTGCGGAGGTAGAAATCAAAAAGGAGCATCAAGTGTTGATGGTCAACAAGACCACTAGTTTCAAGAAAAAGGGCAAAGGGAAGAAGAAGGGGAACTTCAAAAAGAACAACAAGCAAGTTGCTGCTCAGGAGAAGAAACCCAAATCTGGACCTAAGCCTGAAACTGAGTGCTTCTACTGCAAGCAGACTGGTCACTGGAAGCGGAACTGCCCCAAGTATTTGGCGGATAAGAAGGATGGCAAGGTGAACAAAGGTATATATGATATATGTGTTATTGATGTGTACCTTACTAATGCTTGCAGTAGCACCTGGGTATTTGATACTGGTTCTATTGCTAATATTTGCAACTCGAAACAGGGACTATGGATTAAGCGAAGATTGGCTAAGGACGAGGTGACGATGCGCGTGGGAAATGGTTCCAAAGTCGATGTGATCGCGGTCGGCACGCTACCTCTACATCTACCTTCGGGATTAGTATTAGACCTAAATAATTGTTATTTGGTGCCAGCGTTGAGCATGAACATTATATCTGGATCTTGTTTGATGCGAGACGGTTATTCATTTAAATCAGAGAATAATGGTTGTTCTATTTATATGAGTAATATCTTTTATGGTCATGCACCCTTGAAGAGTGGTCTATTCTTATTAAATCTCGATAGTAGTGACACACATATTCATAATGTTGAAACCAAAAGATGCAGAGTTGATAATGATAGTGCAACTTATTTGTGGCACTGCCGTTTAGGTCATATCGGTATAAAGCGCATGAAGAAACTCCATACTGATGGACTTTTGGAACCACTTGATTATGAATCACTTGGTACTTGCGAACCGTGCCTTATGGGCAAGATGACCAAAACACCGTTCTCCGGTACTATGGAGAGAGCAACAGATTTGTTGGAAATCATACATACAGATGTATGTGGTCCGATGAATGTTGAGGCTCGTGGCGGATATCATTATTTTCTCACCTTCACAGATGACTTAAGCAGATATGGGTATATCTACTTAATGAAACATAAGTCTGAAACATTTGAAAAGTTCAAAGAATTTCAGAGTGAAGTTGAAAATCATCGTAACAAGAAAATAAAATTCCTACGATCTGATCGTGGAGGAGAATATTTGAGTTACGAGTTTGGTGTACATTTAATACAATGCGGAATAGTTTCGCAACTCACGCCACCCGGAACACCACAGCATAATGGTATGTCCAAACATCGTAATCGTACTTTACTAGATATGGTGCAATCTATGATGTCTCTTACTGATTTACCGCTATCGTTTTGGGGTTATGCTTTAGAGACGGCCGCATTCACGTTAAATAGGGCACCATCAAAATCCGTTGAGACGACGCCTTATGAACTGTGGTTTGGCAAGAAACCAAAGTTGTCGTTTCTGAAAGTTTGGGGCTGCGATGCTTATGTGAAAAAGCTTCAACCTGATAAGCTCGAACCCAAATCGGAGAAATGTGTCTTCATAGGATATCCAAAGGAAACTATTGGATACACCTTCTATCACAGATCCGAAGGCAAGACTTTTGTTGCTAAATTCGGAAACTTTCTAGAGAAGGAGTTTCTCTCGAAAGAAGTGAGTGGGAGGAAAGTAGAGCTTGATGAGGTAACTGTACCTGCTCCCTTATTGGAAAGTAGTACATCACAGAAACCGGTTTCTATGACACCTACACCAATTAGTGAGGAAGCTAATGATAATGATCATGAAACTTCAGAACAAGATACTACTGAACCTCGTAGATCAACCAGAGTAAGATCCGCACCAGAGTGGTACGGTAATCCTGTTCTGGAAGTCATGCTACTAGATCATGATGAACCTACGAACTATGAAGAAGCGATGGTGAGCCCAGATTCCGCAAAATGGCTTGAAGCCATGAAATCTGAGATGGGATCCATGTATGAGAACAAAGTGTGGACTTTAGTTGACTTGCCCAATGATCGGCAAGCAATTGAGAATAAATGGATCTTCAAGAAGAAGACTGACGCTGATGGTAATGTTACTGTCTACAAAGCTCGACTTGTCGCAAAAGGTTTTCGACAAGTTCAAGGGATTGACTACGATGAGACCTTCTCACCCGTAGCGATGCTTAAGTCTGTCCGAATCATGTTAGCAATTGCCGCATTTTATGATTATGAAATTTGGCAGATGGATGTCAAAACTGCATTCCTGAATGGATTTCTGGAAGAAGAGTTGTATATGATGCAGCAAGAAGGTTTTGTCGATCCAAAGGGAGCTAACAAAGTGTGCAAGCTCCAGCGATCCATTTATGGACTGGTGCAAGCCTCTCGGAGTTGGAATAAACGCTTTGATAGTGTGATCAAAGCATTTGGTTTTGTACAGACTTTTGGAGAAGCCTGTATTTACAAGAAAGTGAGTGGGAGCTCTGTAGCATTTCTGATATTATATGTAGATGACATATTACTAATCAGAAATGATATAGAATTTCTGGATAGCATAAAGGGATACTTGAATAAGAGTTTTTCAATGAAAGACCTCGGTGAAGCTGCTTGCATATTGGGCATTAAGATCTATAGAGATAGATCAAGACGCTTAATTGGACTTTCACAAAGCACATACCTTGACAAAATTTTGAAGAAGTTCAAAATGGATCAAGCAAAGAAAGGATTCTTGCCTGTGTTACAAGATGTGAAATTGAGTAAGACTCAATGCCCGACCACTGCAGAAGATAGAGAGAAAATGAAAGATGTTCCCTATGCTTCAGTCATAGGCTCTATCATGTATGCAATGTTGTGTACCAGACCTGATGTGTGTCTTGCTATAAGTCTAGCAGGGAGGTACCAAAGTAATCCAGGAGTGGATCACTGGACAGCGGTCAAGAACATCCTGAAATACCTGAAAAGGACTAAGGATATGTTTCTCGTATATGGAGGTGACAAAGAGCTCATCGTAAATGGTTACATTGATGCAAGCTTTGACACTGATCCGGACGATTCTAAATCGCAAACCGGATACGTGTTTACATTAAACGGTGGAGCTGTCAGTTGGTGCAGTTCTAAACAAAGCATTGTGGCGGGATCTACATGTGAAGCGAAGTACATAGCTGCTTCAGAAGCAGCAAACGAAGGAGTCTGGATGAAAGAGTTCATATCCGATCTAGGTGTCATACCTAGTGCATCGGGTCCAATGAAAATCTTTTGTGACAATACTGGTGCAATTGCCTTAGCAAAGGAATCCAGATTTCACAAGAGAACCAAGCACATCAAGAGACGCTTCAATTCCATCCGGGATCTAGTCCAGGTGGGAGACATAGAGATTTGCAAGATACATACGGATCTGAATGTAGCAAGACCCGTTGACTAAGCCTCTTCCACGAGCAAAACATGATCAACACCAAAGCTCCATGGGTGTTAGAATCATTACTGTGTAATCTAGATTATTGACTCTAGTGCAAGTGAGAGACTGAAGGAAATATGCCCTAGAGGCAATAATAAAGTTATTATTTTATTTCCTTATATCATGATAAATGTTCATTATTCATGCTAGAAATGTATTATCCGGAAACATAATACTTGTGTGAATACATAGACAAACTAAACGTCTCTAGTGTGCCTCTACTTGACTAGCTTGTTAATCAAAGATGGTTATGTTTCCTAACCATAGACATGTGTTGTCATTTGATTAACGGGATCACATCATTAGGAGAATGATGTGATTGACATGACCCATTCCATTAGCTTAGCACCCGATCGTTTAGTATGTTGCTATTGCTTTCTTCATGACTTATACATGTTCCTATGACTATGAGATTATACAACTCCCATTTGCCAGAGGAACACTTTGTGTGCTACCAAATGTCACAACGTAACTGGGTGATTATAAAGGAGCTCTACAGGTGTCTCCAAAGGTACATGTTGGGTTGGTGTATTTCGAGATTAGGATTTGTCACTCCGATTGTCGGAGAGGTATCTCTGGGCCCTCTCGGTAATGCACATCACATAAGCCTTGCAAGCATTGCAACTAATGAGTTAGTTTTGAGATGATGTATTACGAAATGAGTAAAGAGACTTGCCGGTAACGAGATTGAACTAGGTATTGAGATACCGACAATCGAATCTCGGGCAAGTAACATACCGATGACAACGGGAACAAAGTATGTTGTTATGCGGTCTGACAGATAAAAGATCTTCATAGAATATGTGGGAGCCAATATGAGCATCCAGGTTCTGCTATTTGTTATTGACCGGAGACATGTCTCGGTCATGTCTACATTGTTCTCGAACCCGTAGGGTCTGCACGCTTAACGTTACGATGATAGTTTCATTATGAGTTTATATATTTTGATGTACCGAAGTTTGTTCGGAGTCCCGGATGTGATCATGGACATGACGAGGAGTCTCGGAATGGCCGAGACATAAAGATTGATATATTGGAAGCCTATGTTTGGACATCGGAAGTGTTCGGGGTGAAATCGGCATTTTACCGGAGTACCGGGAGGTTACCGGAACCCCCCGGTAACCTAATGGGCCTTAATGGGCCTAGTGGAGGAAGAGGAGAGGAGGCCTAGGGGCTGCCGCGCGCCCCTCCCCCCGAGTCCGAATTGGACAAGGAGGGGGGGCGCCCCCTTTTCCTTTCTTCCCTCTCCTCCTTCCCCCCAAGTCCTAATCCAACTAGGGAAAGGGGGGGGGGAGTCCTACTCCCGGTAGGAGTAGGACTCCTCCAGCGCGCCTCCTCCTAGGGCCGGCCGTATCCCCCTTGCTCCTTTATATACGGGGGCAAGGGGGCACCTCTAGACACACAAGTTGATCCTCGTGATCGTTTTCTTAGCCGTGTGCGGTGCCCCCTTCCACCATACTCCTCGATAATATTGTAGCGGTGCTTAGGCGAAGCCCTGCGACGATAGAACATCAAGATCGTCACCACGCCATCATGCTGACGGAACTCTTCCCCGACACTTTGCTGGATCGGAGTCCGGGGATCGTCATCGAGCTGAACGTGTGCTAAAACTTGGAGGTGCCGTAGTTTCGGTGCTTGATCGGTCGGGCCGTGAAGACGTACGACTACATCAACCACGTTGTCATAACACTTCTGCTATCGGTCTACGAGGGTACATAGACAACACTCTCCCCTCTCGTTGCTATGCATCAACATGATCTTGCGTGTGCGTTGGAATTTTTTTGAAATTACTATGTTCCCCAACACTCGGTTGGCGTCCTCAGTTCAGGATTTGGGTTTGACTCGGTAGAGGATCCGACAGCACCGATAGAGTCTTAGAGCATCTGAGTATCTGTAGTGGTCATGAGATGTACAGATGTAGTTGTATGAGCCATGCTGTATCGTTGCGTGTATGCGAGTAGTCGCACCAGTCATGATGTTTATCTTCCATGTATGAGTCTATGTATAATTATGTGGAACTTTTTTTTCGACCGCTGTGTTTCTTCTATTTTTTCGTTCCGCTCTTTCGGGTTTGTCACTGCCTTATCTTCCCATGTTTGGATGTTTCTCACCGTGGTTGCTCTTATTGGGAAAATAAACAGTAGGATGATGCGGGGAGGTAGCAGCTCACAGGCTGGTGAGGATGTTCTTGTTCGTAGCTCAGCAAGGCAGGCAGGACACTCCCCCGAGCCGTATCCGCAGCCACCACCTCCACAGAAAAATCCACCCTCTACTGAGCAAATTCTGTGCATCTTTGAGGAAAGAAGGAACAATGATTTGATTGAGCTGTTAAGAAGTGTGCAAACTATGGTTGGGTGGAATGGAAATCAAAATGGCCAGTGATGAAGCTATGTACCTAGGGTAGGGTCATGGACCTGTCCCAGCTGCCCTACCCAAGGACATCTCAAGAAGAAATCACCTTTTAATCGACTTGGAGGTGTTCCACTCGACAGACTCGAAGACACTCGACCAAGGTCTAATCACTCGACGGCCAGGAGACCTAAAGGCACTCCGCACGCTAACGGTCGGTTATTAAGTATCTTTTATGGTCATCATAGCACTTTATTAGAGGCATTACCAGTAACGCCTCACCTTAATGTATTTAAAACCCTGCACAAATGAGGGTCGGAGAGGTCCGGCGAACTCTATATAAGCCACCCCCTCCTAAGTGTAAAGGGTTCGCACCCCTGTAATTCATACACGCATAATCCAGTCGACCGCCTCCGGGCTCCGAGACGTAGGGCTATTACTTCCTCCGAGAAGGGCCTGAACTCGTAAATCTCGTGTGCTTACAACTTCTCCATAGCTAAGATCTCGCCTCTCCATACCTACCCCTACATTACTGTTAGACTTAGAACTACGACAGCCAGCACTCCAAACTGTCATATTTTCAAAGGACTAAGCCTCCCGGTTTTAGTCAAGTGGTTGACCCTTTGGAAGCAGACGAGTGGTTATGCACCATTGAGAAGAAAATTAAAATCGCTCGCACCAAAGAGGCTGACAAGGTTTTGTTTGCTACCCACTATCTTGAAGGGGTCGCTACCATATGGTGGGATAATGCTAAAGCCTCGTGGCCCGCGGGAGAAGAAATTACGTGGACTAATTTCAAGGACCAATTTCTCAAGTATCATATTCCTGCTGGTATCATGAAGATCAAGCAACGCGAATTTCTTGGTATCACCCAAGGCAGTCTGTCATTCAATGAATATTTGCACAAGTTCACCGACCTAGCCCGTTATTCTCTGTATCATGTGGCCACGGAAGAAAGGAAGATTGACAGGTTCCTTAGCGGATTAAGTCAACACGTCAGGAGTGTTCTCTGCATGCTTGATTTTCCAAATTTTCAGCCTCTGGTAAATAAGGCCCTCATCGCAGAAAAATAATACAAGCTTGTGCAAGACAACCGACCCGCAAATAATGACAACAAGCTCAAATTTGAGCCAAAGAAGGAAAAATATTCATTTTCTTCCCAGAAAATCATTTCAGAGAAGTATGTTCCAAAGCAACCCTCATTTTCTTTGCCCACAAAAATCTGAGAAAATTCCCAAATATTCTTTGAACCCTAGGGCACCTTCCTGAGCAAAAGTATTGCATAAATTTTTGTAATATTTTTGCTATAGAAAATCATTTCTGTTCTGGACAGAATGATCACTTTCTACACAAGTACCATTTTCCTTGATCCAATGAGGCTGGTTTTTCTTGAGCCTCATTATCCTCCTAAGAAACTACTAACCACCAAAAATCAGCCCTAAACCCTCTCTGGTTTGACCACAGTCAAGCTCACAAGTTTTTGTCCAGAAACATGCCAGGAAGAGAGCCACTCCCACAGTGCACCTATGACCAAGTGATGAGGACATCAATACCATTGTTACACCCACAGCCCCTGCTGCTATACACACTAGACCGATTACTAGAGCTCGCGCACGCCAATTGAATTATCAGGTACTTTCGTTTCTTGGTAATGATTCTAATGTTCATGAGAATATGATGCTGCCTAAATTGGATACATTTGTTTTGCTTACAAATGAAGGGCCTAGCTTGGACAAGAAAGATGAACCTTGGAGCAAGTTCAAGCATGGAGATGATGGCATGCGCAAGGGGAAGAAGAACGGAGTTACAAGTGATGATTCTAGGACTCTGAAGCCACCATAATGAGTGCATGAAGCATGGGACGAAATATACAAGATGCCACTTCATAAATTTCGTCCAGAGGCTATTTTAGGTGCTGCGTCACCTTATTATTGGGCCAGGCCCATGTATTTTCGAAGTACTTAAGTATAGGCTGTTTTTAGAGTCCGTATGTGTGGGGAAACAAGAGTTAGGGTTGGTTTCGGACCCCTTCACCAAGGGCCATGAAATTCCCCCTCTCTCCTCCATATATACAGCCCTTAGGGCATCGTTTAGGCTTTGGGTTTTGTTTAGATTAAAAGTTCACCATAGCTGCAACTTCGCGTACTTTGTTTGTGTCCAACGACCAGACCAAGACGTCACAGAACCCCACCTTGATCAATAAAGCTTTCATCTTATATTCGCAATATCCAGATTGCAATCTCAGTTTCTTGCTTGTTCTTCGTTTGCTCGCAGGAAACAGACCCTCGTGGTCAGGTTGATCGTGCTCCGGCGTGGTCAATAACCCTCGGAAGTTGGTTTAGCGATTGCTAAGGCGCGACGTCTCGCACGTTCATAGTCGGATCGTCAAGGTCGACTCCCACAGAAAACGATAGCCACCATCTCATCGAAACATCGGGACACCTTTGCCTCTATCAAGTGGTATCAGATTTTCAGGTTGCTCAGTGAGATTTTACAGTTTTTCGTAGATTAGATCGAGTCTATTCTTCATACCTACAGTCCACGAAAAAGCCAAAAAAAAAATTAGGGTTAGTTTGTCCTATCCGAACCAATCTGAGCCTTTGCATAATCTTTTCTGTATTTTCTTTGTTGAATTTGTGGTTGCATCCTCGTGTCAAGTTGCTGGTCTTAGCATCTAGTCCTTTAGAGTTTTGAGTTCTGTTCACATGTTGTCACGCCGCTGCCGCACCATCGTCATTACCATATACCACCACCCCACCATATACATCACCACTGCCATATACAACCACCAATCCGAGTCCACATATGCCATCGCCATATACCACCACCAATCCGAGTCTAGATATACCATCGCCATATACCACCACCAATCCGAGTCCAGATATACCACCACAGTCCGAGTTCCACCAGATTCATCTCCTCCACTAGTCCTAGTCTGTGTCCAGTATTTGTTGCTTTGTTTTCGAGTTCTAGATCACGCCATACTCTGAGTCGTGAGAGAGTAGGACTCCTGAGATTCCGTGCTACCCGTAGAAGAAAAATAGTTCCAAACTCAAAAAAAAAACTAAGTCTGGAAAATTCTGGCTAGGCAGTTTTTAGACCATTTGTAGACTTTTTTGAAAAAAATTTGTTGCAGAGCAAAAAAAATAGAGGAAAAAAAGTGCAAAAAAAGTGAAAAAAAGAGAAAAAAATTCAGAGTGTGCTCCTCCATTGTTTACGTGCAGCGCCGTGATTTTGTTAGTGCTCTAGGCTCGCGTCTCTAGCACGGTCTAGCCTAGGACCAGCACAGTACCGTCGTTGAGCGTTTATTCAACTTTGCATCTCTGAATTGATTATTGCTGACCCTTTTTGCTACCATATTATAAGCCTTCCTAGCTTCACATACATCTACCACGTGCATTTGACTCTCCCTGGTAATCTCTCTATCCAAGCTTTGAGAGTTTTGACTACGACGGTTGCCGATCACCGCCTGCTGCTGGGTAAGAACTGGTAAGAATTTGAGATTGGCTTGACGGATTTGTGACACCACCACCACCTCTTGTTAGTATTCTGTAGGATCATATTCTTGTGTGTTTCTATTGTTGCTAACCATGGCAGGATCACAAGCCGACGAGACTGACTCGGAGAACATGACGAATAAGGAGTTGCATGATAAATTTCTGCAAATGATGAGTGGACAGGTGCAAGATGTGCTAAACAAATTTGAAGAGGCCATGGAGAAGATAGATGGCATGGAGAAGACGTTCGAAACAAAGCTCGATAACAGGTTTAATGAATTGCTCGCGCGTCTTCCACCACCACCACCGGCTGCACCTAACGCACCTCTACAACAACAACAACAACGACTACCTACACATCGTGAAACAGCCCTCCGCCGAGCGAGCCGTCTCCCTATTGCACCTGGCCAAACTATTGGTGCTGCTGTTGATACTTCTGTGGCTCCTGCCGCTGATGCGGAGGAGGATGATTTTGCCGGCGATTATGAGGATGAGGTTGATCAAAATCAGAACTACGTGCCACCACCAGCACAGCAACCACCAGGTCGTCCACATGCAAATAATGGCAATGGTAGGGCTCACCCTCAGGTACGAGATCATGACCATCTCCCTAAACTAAAATTGAATATTCCACCATTTGAGGGTAGATATGTTCCTGATATATATCTTACTTGGGAGTTAGAAACTGAACAACGAGTTACATGTTTACAATATCCCGAGGAGAGACGTGTTCCTGCTGCTGTTTGTGCATTCGCTAGTTTTGCATGTGTTTGGTGGTCTGAGCATTGTAGATTATATTCTATTCCTGCTACTTGGGCTGCTTTGAAAAGTGCTATGCGTACTCGTTGGGTTCCACCATATTATCAACGTGAATTACTTCAAAAATTGCAGCGTTTAAGACAAGGAAAAAATTCTGTAGAAGAATATTATCAGGAATTACAAACTGGTATGATTAGATGTGGTATTGTTGAGGAGAATGAAGCTATGCTTGCACGTTTTATGGGTGGATTAAATAGAGAGATTCAGACCATCCTAGAGTATAAGGAGTACAATAATATCACTCGTTTATTCCATCTTGCTTGTAAAGCTGAACGTGAAGTGCAGGATCGACAGGCATTGGTGCAAACTAACTTTTCTGTAGGTCGATCTTCATCATGGACACCACGTGCATCCTCTACTTCGACTGGACCAGCACCTCCATCAGGTGCCACCTCTAGCCGTGATACAAGAAAGCAGGCACAACCACCACTATCTGCCAAGAGCACACCTGCTGGACCTGCGCAGAGCTCTTCTTCTTCCATGGCATCAACGGGCACACAAGTGATATTATTTGTCGTCGTTGTAAGGGAAGAGGACATTTTGCGAGAGAATGCCAATCTCAGCGTGTGATGATTGCTACTAAGGATGGTGGGTATGAGTCCGCTAGTGACTATGATGAGGAGACTTTGGCTCTTATTACACGTGAAGAACACGGTGGAGATGATTCTGATCATGAGACGCAATACATGGTTGCTGAAGATGCTAACAGGTATGAATGTTTAGTTGCTCAACGTGTTTTGAGTGTGCAGGTTACACAAGCTGAGCAAAATCAGAGGCATAATTTGTTCCATACAAAGGGAGTTGTGAAGGAACGTTCTGTCCGCGTCATCATAGATGGAGGGAGCTGCAATAACCTGGCTAGCATGGAGATGGTGGAGAAGCTATCTCTCACCACAAGACCACATCCACATCCTTACTACATCCAATGGTTCAACAACAGCGGCAAGGTTAAGGTAACATGTACTGTTCGTGTGCATTTTAGTATCTCTACATATGCTGATTAATGTTGATTGTGATGTGGTACCTATGCAAGCATGTTCCTTATTACTTGGTAGACCATGGCAATTTGATAAAAATTCTGTACACCATGGTAGAAACAATCAGTATACTCTTGTTCATAAGGATAAAATATTACTTTGCTTCCTATGACTCCTGATTCCATTTTGAAAGATGATATTAATAGAGCTAATAAAGCAAAACAGGAGAAAAATAAGAGTGAAAATCAGATTGTGGCAAAAGAATTTGAGCAACAAATGCAGCCTAATAATAATAAACAATCTAGTGTTGCTTCTGAAATTAAATTGAAAAGTGCATGTTTACTTGCCACCAAATCTGATATTGATGATCTAGATTTTAGCAAATCTGTTTGCTATGCTTTTATGTGCAAAGAGGCATTATTTTCATTCGAGGACGTGCCTTCCTCTTTGCCACCTGCTGTCACTAACATTTTGCAGGAGTTCGCTGACGTCTTTCCACAAGACGTGCCACCAGGATTACCACCTATTCGAGGGATTGAGCATCAAATTGACTTAATTCCCGGTGCATCATTACCCAACTGTGCACCATACCATACCAATCCAGAGGAGACGAAGGAGATTATGCGTCAAGTACAAGAACTGCTCGACAAAGGTTATATACGCGAATCCCTTAGTCCTTGGATGGTACGTCGCGTATCTGCGTTGATTGTAGAGGTATTAATAATATTACTATTCGTTATCGTCATCCTATTCCTAGGCTAGATGATATGCTTGATGAATTGAGTGGCTCTACAATATTCTCCAAAGTTGATTTGCATAGTGGATACCATCAAATTCGTATGAAATTGGGAGATGAATGGAAAACAACATTTAAAACTAAGTTTGGATTATATGAGCGGTTAGTCATGCCTTTTGGGTAAACTAATGCACCTAGTACTTTCATGAGGTTAATGAACGAAGTTTTACGTGCTTTCATTGGATGATTTGTGGTATTTTACTTTGATGACATATTGATTTATAGCAAATCTTTGGAGGAACATTTGGAACATTTACGTGCTGTTTTTATTGCTCTACGTGATGCACGTTTGTTTGGTAACCTTGGAAAGTGCACCTTTTGCACCGACCGAGTATCTTTTCTTGGCTATGTTGTTACTCCATAGGGAATTGAAGTTGATAAAGCCAAGATTGAAGCTATTGAGAGTTGGCCGCAGCCCAAAACGGTCACACAAGTGAGGAGTTTCCTTGGCCTCGCTGGTTTCTATAGGCATTTTGTGAGAGATTTCAGCACCATTGCTGCACCTCTCAACGAGCTTACAAAGAAGGATGTGCCTTTTGTTTGGGTACCGCACAGGAAGAAGCCTTCACAGTATTGAAAGATAAGTTGACACATGCTCCTTTACTCCAACTTCCTAATTTCAATAAGACTTTTGAGCTTGAATGTGATGCTAGTGGAATTGGATTAGGAGGTGTGTTATTACAAGATGGAAAACCTGTTGCATACTTTTGTGAAAAATTGAGTGGGCCTAGTCTGAACTATTCTACTTATGATAAAGAATTATATGCTCTTGTTCGGACCTTAGAAACATGGCAACATTATTTATGGCCCAAGGAATTTGTTATACATTCTGATCATGAATCTTTGAAACACATTAAAATTCAAGCAAAACTGAACCGTAGACATGCTAAATGGGTTGAATTCATTGAGACTTTCCCTTATGTCATTAAACACAAGAAGGGTAAAGAAAATGTTATTGCTGATGCCTTGTCTCGTTGTTATACTATGCTTTCACAACTTGGCTTTAAAATATTTGGTTTGGAGACCATCAAAGATCAATATGTTCATGATGCTGAATTTAAAGATATATTGCAAAATTGTAAGGAAGGGAGAACTTGGAACAAGTTCGTTCTTAACGATGGATTTGTGTTTCGTGCTAACAAGCTATGCATTCCAGCTAGCTCCGTTCGTCTTTTGTTGTTGCAGGAGGCGCATGGAGGAGGATTAATGGGACACTTTGGCGTCAAGAAGACGGAGGATATACTTGCTACACATTTCTTTTGGCCAAAGATGAGACGGGATGTTGAGCGTTTTGTTGCTCGCTGCACTACATGTCAAAGAGCTAAGTCACGACTCAATCCTCATGGTTTATATATGCCTTTGCCTGTACCTAGTGTTCCTTGGGAGGATATATCTATGGACTTTGTTTTAGGTTTACCTCGAACAAAGAAGGGGAGGGATAGCATATTTGTTGCCGTGGATAGGTTCTCGAAAATGGCACACTTTATACCATGTCATAAAAGCGATGATGCTGTTAATGTTGCTGATTTGTTCTTTCGTGAAATTATTCGCTTACATGGTGTGCCAAATACTATTGTTTCAGATCGTGATACTAAATTTCTTAGCCACTTTTGGAGATGTTTATGGGCTAAGTTGGGGACTAAGCTGCTTTTTAGTACTACTTGTCACCCCCAATCTGATGGACAAACTGAAGTAGTCAATAGAACATTGTCTACTATGCTTAGGGCTGTTTTGAAGAATAACAAGAAAATGTGGGAAGAATGCTTGCCTCATATTGAATTTGCTTATAATCGTTCATTGCATTCTACAACTAAGATGTGCCCTTTTGAAATTGTGTATGGTTTCCTACCTCGTACACCTATTGATTTGTTGCCTCTTCCATCTTCAGAGAAGGTTAATTTTGATGCTAAAGAACATGCTGAATTTATTTTAAAAATGCATGAGTTAACTAAGGAAAACATTGAGCGTATGAATGCTAAATATAAACTTGCTGGAGATAAGGGTAGAAAACATGTTGTGTTTGCACCTGGAGATCTTGTTTGATTACATTTGCGTAAGGATAGATTTCCTAATTTGCACAAATCAAAGCTAATGCCACGTGCTGATGGTCCTTTTAAGGTGTTAGAGAAAATAAATGATAATGCATATAAACTTGAGCTGCGTGCAGATTTTAGGGTTAGTCCCACTTTTAACATTGCAGATTTGAAGCCTTATTTGGGTGAGGACGATGAACTTTCGTCGAGGACGACTTCATTTCAAGAAGGGGAGGATGATGAGGACATCAATACCATTGTTACACCCACAGCCCTTGCTGCTATACACACCGGACCGATTACTAGAGCTCGCGCACGCCAATTGAATTATCAGGTACTTTCGTTTCTTGGTAACGATTCTAATGTTCATGAGAATATGATGCTGCCTAAATTGGATACATTTGCTTTGCTTACAAATGAAGGGCCTAGCTTGGACAAGAAAGATGAACCTTGGAGCAAGTTCAAGCATGGAGATGATGGCATGCGAAAGGGGAACACGAACGGAGTTACAAGCGATGATTCCAGGACTCTGAAGCCACCATAATGAGTGCATGAAGCATGAGACGAAATATACAAGATGCCACTTTATAAATTTCGTCTAGAGGCTATTTTAGGTGCTGTGTCACCTTATTATTGGGCCAGGCCCATGTATTTTCGAAGTACTTAAGTATAGGCTGTTTTTAGAGTCCGTATGTGTGGGGAAACAAGAGTTAGGGTTGGTTTTGGACCCCTCCACCAAGGGCCACGAAATTCCCCCTCTCTCCTCCATATATACAGCCCTTAGGGCATCGTTTAGGCTTTGGGTTTGGTTTAGATTAAAAGTTCGCCATAGCTGCAACTTCGCGTACTTTGTTTGTGTCCAACGACCAGACCAAGACGTCACAGAACCCCACCTTGATCAATAAAGCTTTCATCTTATATTCGCAATATCCAGATTGCAATCTCAGTTTCTTGCTTGTTCTTCGTTTGCTCGCAGGAAACAGACCCTCGTGGTCAGGTTGATCGTGCTCCGGCGTGGTCAATAACCCTCGGAAGTTGGTTTAGCAATTGCCAGACATGGTGTTTGCACTTAGCTCATCCTGATGCCATAGTTCACGCGGTGACCACGTTCGTCAAAGGGGGTTGGCAAGCGGTCGACGAGCTCTGCGTTGCGCCAGCGCCTCTGTTGCGCGCGTGCTCGCTGCCCCGACCGTCGCACCTTGCCAAACCGTGCGCCCATATTCGTTTCAACCTCCCTAACTGCACCCTGGCGCTCGCCGATGCCGGAGCTCGCCATAGCAAGCACAAGCATGGTGCGACCAAGGTAATAGTGCGCCCGTGCCCCTGTGCTCGTCGTGTACCGCGCTCCTGTGCTCGTCGCCGCTCGTTACAGCCTCCGCGTGATCCCCGACGTCTTCCCCCTCTCTCACTGACGCCATTCGTCTTTGGGCGACGCTCTAGAGAGCTCCGGCGAGCTCTCGATGCTCGTCTCGGCCTCGCCTATATATAGTCCCTCCCGAGCTCGTTTCCCTCCTCACTCACCACCACCACATCACCATGAACCTGTAGGAAGCCGCGGCCCGGCCGGGCAGGCCTCTAGCCGTCGCCCCGTCCTGACCTTGCTGTCGATCCCCATACTAGGCTCCCTCCCTCTCCAGAGCCTCTCGTGCTCCACCAACTCCTCAGGCGTGTTCGTGGTGGTCCATTGGTGTGAGCTGGTGCCGTTGGAGCGGCTGGACCGGCCTTGCCTTGCCAGAATCGCCAACTCCGACAAGCCCCGCTCGCCGTCGCTGGAGAGCTCAGTTCCAACCCCGTCCGGTCACTTCTAGCTATGCTACGGGTACGGGCAGGTGCGTCTCAACCTCCTCTCCAATTCCATCCCTTTGGATCGGGCCAAGGAGCCCTCCTCGCTGGCGTGCGCTCCGGCGGAGCCTCACCGTGCTCTGTCTCTCTCCCCACCTCCGACCTGACCAGCGGGGCCTGCTGTCAGCCACTCAGGTCACCCCCGTGGATTTTCTTTTTACTTAAAATTTAGTTTAAAATTGACCAAAACTTTGACCAGATCTAACTCTTATTCCACAAGTCCAAATGAGTTAATTCTTTTTGCATTCTGTTCTTACTGGAAAACTCTAGCATCACACCCAAGATGGGATTTTCCCTTTGTTGCCTAGAATTTCTGGTGATTTTCAGAAGTGTTCTTGATATTATCTTTTTGTCATTTGAATTATTTTCACAAGGTGAAGCTTGTCTTGAAGGCATCCAGGAGGAGTGTGAAGCTCCTTTGCACTAAAGCAAGCCACAACAACATTATCATGGTGTCTTTGCAATATTCATGATTTTATACTTGAATATATATATATATATATATTATTCATTGCATATAGTATTAAAATCAATTATGCTTGTGTTATTTAGTTTGTGATGGTTAAAGGGCCTAGTTAACAGAAGTGAGTGCTTGAACTAGTGAAGAATAGATGGAGTAGTTGATCTAAGTAAGTTTGACATGACTATTGTGATATGATTATCGGTCTTATTTTGCTATATTCTTGCTAAGAGAAGTTTTAGTTGATTAATGCCAACCAAAGTGATGAGTTTAAATAACAAGTAAGAAAGGACCGGAAATGTTGAAAGTTAAGTTTGTGCAAGTAGAACTTGGAAGGAAGTTGATCTGTTGTGATTTGTGATGCATGATATATGGTTGCATAAGCATGGCATATTCTTGACTCGAGCATTTTTATTTCAAGTTAAACTTGATGGTACTTGAACTTGAACATAAAAGTTGGTCGGGTCATGGTGCCACAGAATCAGGCTGACGAGTGCAACCGCACTTGCCTTTGTGGGGAGGCCGGTAGTCGACCGTTGTCATGCCTTTTGTCGGTGCCTCCAAAGAGGGAAGGTTATGGGCGTGCGTTACCCTGGTCCGGTAAGCAGACATAACCTTGTGAACGTGTTGTTGTTATGGTACCGTGTCCCTGTTTGGGACTATTTGTTTGCAACGACAGTGGTAGTTTTGCCTTTGGTAGGCTAGGTCACCTAGGACTAATCCCAGTGGGGAGTTGGTCGAAGTGGCCGTAAGAGTGTCATGGCAATAGGAGAGCTCTGTCGGAATGCCATTGGTCCACCCGAATGGGATGGTGAGGCCATGGATTCCGTGGTGTGGGTAAAGTGCGCTACCTCTGCAGAGTGTATTAATCTATCGATAGCCGCGCCCGCAGATAAGGGCCCAGTTCGTAAGTAAGTCACACCATGGACCAACTATTATTAAGGAAACTTGCACACTAATCAACTTGCATTGCACTGGTTAGCTGATGATGAAGTCAATGAGATTGACTATTGTGGTTTTATTTGTGATCCGAGAGCGATCACGGTTTGGTTACGAGGTAACCAGGTGGACCAAGTATGGTTCTGTTCGTGCTTTGTCATGAGCACTGTTCGGTTGTGAGGCAACCAATTGGTAAGGGAGTCCGTGTGACTCGATGCACAAGTTTGGTTTCACTACATGAGTAGTATGTTGTTGTTTGCATTTAACTTGATTAAATGTCATGATGTTGTTTGTCATTATGGTTCTGTTTGCTGTGAGCTTGCAAGTACATTCAATGTACTGACTTGGTGTGTTATGCCAGATTTCAGGAAAGCCTAATTGGATCAGAGAGCTGCCGTGTCTAGACCGTGTCCACATCGGTGTCCCTATGCTATGGAGTCCCGTTACATCGTTGTTCCGCTGCCCTGTAGATGTCGTGTTCGAGGCCCCTTTATGTCTACTAAATAATGTACATATTGTCAGCCGCACTGAGTGTGTCGCTTGGCCTCGCAACTTGTTGTAATGTCACTCTATGCTTCCGCTAGTTCCAATAAAGCGGTGATTTCTGTACCAAGATGTTGTGTGTTGCCAGAAGACATGATCTCTGGGTTGGCAACATAGGGTAAACCGGTCGCTCTAAGCCGGGGTGCCACAGCGCGCGCGCGTCTGGGGGATGGGGGGTGGCTGGCAGTACACTATGAGTCGTGAGTAACCATGTGGGTTGGCGGTTTTGTGCGGCAGGTGCCACATCAGAGTCATGAATTCGTTATTTAAAAAATTACACAACCCTTTCACACATACATGTTTTGTCCACATGTAGTCGGTGGTTTTCCTACACAACACTGACTCGCGTGTGACGCTTTGTGTGGGCCCGCAAGGTCGTCGTCCATCACTCTGACCAATAGCCGACAGAGAGGTTAATTTGACTAGCAAGGTATAATTTTTTTGTTTGTGTTATGGTGGGAGTATATAGTATGCATCGAAGAGGTGGGAGAGGACTAGCATATATACTACTAGATGACTCCCCGCGCATTGCGGTGGGATCTGCTAACAAATTTATGTAAAAATTTGTATTTGTTGCACCATGGAAACATCAACCATTTAGCAATTAACTTATTCTGGGGAAGCTTCTATATAGAGCTAAGTTCTAAGTATCCGCTGAAAAATGGTCTCAGGCAAAATATGGGATAGATGTTGTATTCATCAAGAAGATGCAATGATGGGTGCCAAAGATTTTTTTGACCAATAACAAAAAAACTTTTGTGAAAAAGTCATTCATCACCGGTTTTTTGTTTGTATAACGGAATAGATGGCGCTCATTTATCCTCGACAGAACATGATTTTGGCTCATCAATTTATACTTTAGTCAAGGAAAGCAAGTGCTTAAATTTTATAAGTCAACTGAATTCCACCATTGCTTTTTAGACATATAATCCTCCATTCCTTCTCATTGCTAGGTCTCATTGGAAGTTAAAAATCCTTGTTACACAATACTCATTATACGGTCTTAAACATGGACCAATGCGACTGTAGCTTATT
The DNA here is from genome assembly GCF_018294505.1 of Triticum aestivum. Taxonomy (NCBI): domain Eukaryota; kingdom Viridiplantae; phylum Streptophyta; class Magnoliopsida; order Poales; family Poaceae; genus Triticum; species Triticum aestivum. The sequence goes on along the minus strand of NC_057812.1, from coordinate 374,054,876 downwards.
GTGCAGCATCATAGATTACATGTGCTAAATTACACCAAACAAAAGGAGTAGATGTCAGGGTATACAAAGTTCATGTTATGAAGTATCGCCAATTAAACCTCTACAATGAAACTGTAATAGAGTAGAAAATGAAAAAAGAGAGGATTTGCTGACCATCAACGACTATTGAGCCAAACAAAGTAACTACCAAGAGGTCATTCAGATAATCGTGCCAGTACCTAATGGTGTCAGGAGGTATAAAAAACAGATGGGTCACTATTATAAAGTTAGTTCTTCATTCCCCTCTTCGTTCCTGCCATCTTCTTTCAATATGAGGATTCCATTTGGAAGACCTTGGCTCCTCTCAAATATAAAATCTCCCAATGGCTTTTGGTTTGCAAGATAATTTGGGATGTTAATCATTTTGCAAAGAGAGGGCTACTGCACAACCATAGTTGTGCATTCTGTAGTCGGCATGGTGAAGACACTGACCATTTGTTCTCCGATTGTGCAGTTGTTGGTATTGTTTGGCATGCCAGGCTTAGCTGGAACTCCACTTCCACATACTGGTGGATCACTGCTACTTCAATTCTCCAAAAAGTAGGCAAAAGGGTTTATCTCTGTAGTCGCCTTGGTCATTTGGTCCACCTGGAATGAGCGGAACAATAGTCTTTCACAACGCCCATCTTCCACTTCTAGAGATTGTTGATCTAGTAAAAGATATCCGAAGTATGGGTTAAGGCTGGAGCAAAGCAATTAGGCTCCCTGCTCCATGTTTAGTCTTTTAGTTGGTTGTTACCGCCTGTACTACCCTTGTACTTGCTTCCCTTCTTAACATATGACACACAATTCTCCTGCATGTTTAAAAAAACTTAATGTAAACAATGGACCAAAATGTTGTTATATGTGAAGTCAATAAGCCTATGTGTTTTTTTGCTCGCAGAAGGAAAATAATTGAACCACTAGTTAAGAAGATTTGTATGGCTATAACAATATTATCCTATAGGCTAGGTAAAACACACAAGAAATCAAATGATTCTACTATCTAAGATATGCAGAATCAAGAGGAAAGTGCATGTGTAGTGCAAATAAAAAATTAAATGGTAAAACATGGGGCTTGTATGTACCAAACCTGCCAGATTGTTATATACGATTTTGGGAAGTAGGATTAGGTTGCACATCAAGAATCATTAATTGATTGTCAGGCCCTATTTATTTAAGAACAACATCCTCTCAAGAAACAACAAACGGAAACATGAGCATTTGGACTGGGCAATTACTGTCCATCAAAATTAAGTTTACATACATATTAGTGAAACACAAAAGGATGCAAATGTAGCAATGGATAGGAACAATGTGTGTGCCTATAGAATGTAAGGCCGCACAGGGAAAACTACTGAAGAACAATAGGAGCGCGAGCGCAGCAGAATCAATGTGCCTTCTATAGAAGCTTTGTTGCCATAGTCTATAGGTGGTCGTCCTTGCCCAGTAGAAGCTAGCAAGCAGTAGTGTAAAAAATGCTCTTATATTATGGGACAGAGGGAGTACCTTGGAGCTACTAGCAGGGGCCAAGAAATATATGGATACCACATTAATACTTCAAATTAAGCCAGTCAAAAAGCAAGCAAAACGGAACAGGTCGGAGGCTCGAGCTCGATGCCAATCTTGATCGGACCTGCGAAGACCACAGAAATCCAACAAATAAGAACAAAAAATTGATCTGCCAAAGCACCACCAGAAATCTGAAACTACAACAGCTATTAAGTGCATGAAGTAACAGGCCAATCATGAGGAAAAGATGATGTAGGGTAGAACCCTAGTGGCCCGATCTTTCATGAAAGGAGTGGATCCCACGATGAACATGAAGAACACGAGGGGGAAAACGAGGGAAATCACAAGGGGAAACACAAGAGAATCACTCAACCAAGAAGAAATAGTCACACATGTGCTAGATCCTCGAGTACAAAGGGGAAGATACACGATCCAAAGTCAACAACAGACGGTACAAGAGGTAACCGGTTCTTCTCTGTGAGGAGGTCTTGAATCCACAAGGGGTTCTTCCCGTGAGGGGTCTTGAATCCAAGGTGGATCTCCTCCGTAGAGGGGCCGCGGTCTCTCTCGTGGAGTAGATCCGATATGGATGAGCGAAGCTCTATCTCTCAAATGAGCTATCACAATGCTAACCCTAAAACGTAGGTGGAGGGGGAGTATATATAGTCTAAGGGGCGAAGGGGTACATGGGCCACGGCCCAGATGCGCTACACGCAGGCAGGGGGGCTGGATGTCCGGGCCTTCCCGAGACGCCGGATGTCCGGGCATTGGGGCCGAATGTCCGGGCTGGCAGGGTCCAACCTTGTTGCTCTCTCGAATGGCGGGGCCCGGATTTCCGGGCCGGAGGCCGGATGTCCGAGGGTTCGGGACGCGCCGGATGTCCGGGCTGGTCGCCGGATGTCCGGGCCCTGTAGACTTGGCCGCTGTTCCTTGCTGCTGGTGACACGTCCAGGGGCCGGATGTCCGGGTCCTGGAAGCTGTCTCCGTCTTCTTCTGTCGTCGCTTCCATGCTTCCGTCGCGGATGGTGTAGTTGTTCCTTGGCGCTTGCACTCCTCCTCGTCATCCGCAGTGTTCCGACAATACCTATGCATGCACACGAGAGGGGTGTCAAGTAGTATACCATCCTCGAAGGGGTCAAGTGAGCACGTGTCAAGGAGATGATTCACCTTTATGTATGTGAAGTAGATGTCGCACGTGTCACTTGCTAAACGGACTCTTGACATGGTGATGTCCATAGGATGCTCCGCATCAAAAGAGATGATCATTCTCTTCTTCAGGTCGGGCTTCTTCCTAAACTCATCTCGCTGGAACCGGCGGCGCGACAGGGATAGCCGCATCCAGAGCGTCCAAGGCCATCGGTGCATGGAGAACCCAAAGTAGAGTACGCACATGCACATGCTTATTAGGTTGCGCGAGGATGACTACATGAGGCGCGTCCGATGTCGCCAGCATGATAAGGCATGGAGCAGAATGTCATGCTGGAATCGGAGCTGCGGCGGCAATGGCTGCATATGGTGCTTTTGAAGACGCCAACAAGGAAGGCCCGCAGAAGAGCAGCACGTCAGAGGTTGTTGGCGTGCTCATTCCACTGTGTAGGGATGGCCGTATCAATGACTCCTTTGACAGAAAGGATTATAGGGATCCAACACGAGCGCCAACCCTGCAGGGATAGCTAGAGCTCCGATGTTGTGCCTGCAATCAGAAGGCATTAACGTCAAATTGCACGAATCATTGCACGAGAGGTAGTGCTTTGGTGTGGGAGAAAGCGTTGGTGGAGTGAGGAGGTTGGGGAAAGCGGAGGGGAGAGGAAGGGAAAGAAAAGGCGGCGGCTAGGGAGGGGAAGCAGAAAAGGCCAACCGCTGGCTTGGACTTCCAACCGGAAGATAATTGTGCGAGTTAGGAAGTTGAAAATAAAACACGCACTAAAGTGTGCCGGTGAATTGCATCGAGGTGAATGAAGGAGATTGATTTGAGTCGGATGGCTGTCTACAATGCATACCTTGATTGATGTCTAGAATTAATTGGGGTGATGTGGCTTAAGGAGAGTGGGTCTTCTATTTAGATGATGTGGTACATTGCTGATGTGGACAGTGTGCACTCTGAGAGAATAGGGAGTAGTGGGGAGCAACTTCTTAAGAATGGTAGATACGTATGCGTCCGTGAACAAGTACACCTCACGTAGTTTCGAGGCTTTTCGGTTTCCGAGGCACGTGCCACATCAAAGTTGTGAATTGGCTATTCAAACATCACAAAACACCTCTTTGGGCCACATGCATGTAGGCGGTGGTTATCCTAGGACACTCACGTGTGACACTTCCATTTGTGTGCCCACGAGGTCATCATCGATCCATGCATCACTTTGACCTACATCGGGAGAGGTTAATTAATTTCACCATCAAGGAGGATTATTTTTTGGGTTGTATAACGGTAGGAGCATATAGTATGCGCCGAAGAGGGGAAGGGGACCATCATATGTAGTACACTTCATGAACCCCGCTTTGTGTGGGGATTTTACGGTTTTCGAGGCATGTGCCACATCAAAGTTGTGCATTTTGGGTATTCAACATATGTTTGGCCCACATGCAAAGCGATGGTGGTTGTCCTCTCACACCAACTGACGCGGTTATCAGCGATATCGTTGCTTTCCATCTGTGCGCTTGGTCCATCACTACTTTGCCTGACAATGAGAGAGGTTAATTTGACTTAGGAGGGGATTATTATTTTTGTTCGTAATATGGTAATACATAGGTCATGCTCTGGGATTACATGATACAGTTTGAGCACACACATGCATGTGTATGCATGAATCCCTCCCATCGAGTCGAAGTGGCTAGTACCATGACACGTCATGAACCGGTCTCACTCCATGTGGGGACTGTACAATTTTCGAGGCACCCGCCACATCAATGTTGTGAATGGTATTCAAACATGCATGCACACATCACCTCCATACATATGCATGTAGTGGTTTTCTTCGAACGATACACTCCCTCACGTAGTTATCGTCTGCAAGCCTATATATTCATGGGCCCGCGTGGACATCCATGATCACTTTGACCGACAACAAGATAGGTTACCATAGCGGGTTCTTCCTTTGGTTCATGTTATCGTAGTATAGGTCATGGTGAGATTCAAACCTAATTATGTTTGAGCGCATACTATGCACGCATGCATGCATGAATCCCTGTCATCGGCTCGAAGTGTGGTGTGACATACATATGCATCGTCAACTAACCCTCACTCCATGTGGGGATTCCTGGTTCGAAAGCACAGTGCCACATGAAAGTTGTTCCATTGTGTATTCAAACATCAACACCTCTCCATACATATGTTTGGGCCACACACATGTAGTGGTTGTCTTCAGGGACTAGATGCTTGCATGATTATTGGCGAGCTAGCCCATCTCTGGGGTCGCATGGACGGCCTTAACTTTAACCAACAACAAGAGAGAGGTTGTACGACCAAGGTGGATTATTCTTGGTCTGTTTTACGATACATCTTTGTGAGAAGCCCTCTCCGGCCCGCCGACTAAAAGTGTGTGTGCGTGCACACACACGCACATGTGTGTCTGATGGGGGGGATTGCTACTTTGCACTTTGCTTGGCAGGTGCCACATTGAAGTTTCATTCGGTATTTGAACATCAAACGACCGTTTTCATACATATAATTGGTCCACATGCAAGTGTGTTCATGTTCTGACCCTTCCTCGCGTAATTTTCGCCAAATTTATAAACATTAGACAAGTCATATTACGCAACAGACACAGTTCACTCACACTAATCATGTGCCACGCTGGTGCCCCTGTCATGCACATCCGCATAGTACATTTGGCTCCACGAGGCTTCCCCTCTCAAAAATATCTACCCGCCTACAGGTTTTTCTGTTTGATAACACAAGGTTATTATGTTTCAACCGTGTGTGATGTTTGTTGTTCCTTCTCCTGCCTGCATCCCTCAAAAATATCTGCCCGCCTCGAGGGTTTTTCTATTTCATCAAACACGGTTGTTATTTCCAAACCGTGCGCGATGCACCATCATCCAAATTTTCAATAGCCTTGACATTTCACTCCGCTTTTGACTCATGCATAGTAAAATTTTCAGTAGCCGCATAATTTCCTCAAACACACCCCCGCCCCGCGTCCACACACACCAAAAATTCCTTGGGCACCCGTGCGTGCGCGTGCACACACACACCACAACCTCTCCCTTGCTCGAAACCCTAACAAGGTCACCACCGCCGCCATTGTCAACATCTGCCGGTTTGCCCGTGCAGCTTACGCGCCGATCTCCATACCTAGCCGCCCTGAGTTTCTTAGATGATGCCTTCCAAATGCCCTCTTTCCCATAGATCCCCATCCCCATCCCCCACTCCAGAGCGTCGCACCCTAAGACCGGCTACGCTTCCCATGGAGCTCAAGGAGTGACTGGCCCGAAAGAGGTCTATCATGGTATCTTCACCCGATGTCGCCAAGGTGGCCGCCGAGGAAGCTGACGACCATTACTAGCCACAGGCAGTCAATCAGCGGGCTAGAGTATGCAGGTATGTCTTGGATGCCGGCTACGACATCAAGGTCGTCGACAGTGACGACCTAACACGGGCTATGTCACAAGTTAAATGGCCCACCCCAACCCCTCGAGTTCAACCTCCGTCGATCTCATTCATGGCCCCGCCGCTGATCTCCTCTGGCTCACTGTCAAGAATTTAGCATCGTACATCACCATCGAGTCCCTTTTGTCATTTCTGAAGGACATGTACTGCGACGCTGGCTTGGGATCCACAGCTTCCAAGTCAGACCTCATCGACAGCGACCACGAGGAGGGCACCCTCTCTGGCTCTTCCAAGAGGAAAGAGCCCATCTGCTCTACCAAGGGGAAAGATCCCGTCTGCGACATCAGGGAGGGTACCCTATAGTCGTGCTCTTCCAAGGGGAAGGAGCCCATCTGCGAAAACCATGGAGCGCATCCAGGATCCGTGCTCTTCCCATGGGAACGAGCCCATCTGTGACAAGTGAGGAAACCCATGATTTGTTTTGTCGTGCCTCTTCATAGGGGGGAACCCATGATTTCTTTTGTCGAGTCCCTTTTGTAGTGTAGTGAGACTATGTCTAGTTTTAGTATCTATATTTGGTTGTTTGCAGTATGTCTTGTTTATTTCAGTTGTTCACAATGGGACACTCTATATGTGCAACTATTTACTATGCAGTACATTTTCATTAATCCAGTTTTAAACATACCGAAAGGGATGCATATATTTGCTTGCTGTTAAGCCTGTTACATCTAACATATCCCTCTTTTAAAGTTTTTTGACTGTTCAGTTGTTTGTAGTTAGCATATGTCTAGTTTCAAATGCTATCTTTGGTTGTTTGTAGTATGCCTTGTTTATTCCAGCTATTCACAATGTTTTGTTCTCTATGTTCAAGTATGAACTATGAAGTTCAATTTCATCAATACCAGTTTCAACAATACCACTATGAATGACTACATTTGGTTGCTACATCTTGTAGTTAACACGCCTTTCCATTTTTATTTAACAATAACCAGTGTGCTTAGACCAGCACAATACCAGTTTGAATGACTATGTTTGCTTGTTGTTAAATGTTAGGCATGTTGCAGTTAATGCACCTTTCCACTTGTTTTGCTTTACTAGCATGCTTAAACCTGCACACTGAAGCTATCTTTTGGAGATTATTTTGTCTGCCATGGATATATTTGGTTGATGTTTAGCCTATTGTGCTTAACATGCCTCTCGATGTACTTACACATGAAAAAATTGGGAATGACTACTGTTTTCCATTGAGGATAGTTTCATCCCATGGCTTATATATACTCATTGTTCAGGATATGGGTAGCTGGTACCATATAGGCTGATAAGGGACTAATTAGTGAATTGGACTTTTAACTGAATATATCTGTAACCCATTTATCATTAGGTTAACTAGGGCCATATGTAATATATCTGAGGCTACATAGCAACATGCACTATACTTAATGTCTAAATATGCAATCCTAGGCTACATAGCAACAAGGAAGAGTGTTACCTTAATGTTCTAATGATGTCTAGATATACGTACAAGAGCAGCAGCAGCAACAACAACAACGACAACACAACCCTGTTTGGATACTCAACTTAGCTAGAGGTTAGATTAGTTTCTAGCTCATTAATACGTCCATTTTGCATCATGCTTTTATATCGATATTTATCATATTATGGACTGTTATTTCACTTTATGTCACAATACTTATGGCTATTCTCTCTTATTTTACAAGGTTTACATAAGGAGGGAGAATGCCGGCAGCTGGAATTCTGGTCTGGAAAAGGAGCAAATATTAGAGACCTATTCTGCGCAACTCCAAAAGTCCTGAAATTCCATAGAACGTCTTATAAGAAATAAAGAAAAATCCACACCAAAGATGAAGGCCAGGGGGCCCACACCCTGCTCACGAGGGTGGGGGGCGCCCCCCCTGGGACGCGCCCCCTACGTCATTGGTGCTAGTACCATCTCATCTCCAAACCCTAGTTCATCTCTTGTATCCAATTCTTGTCTCAAAGTCCGGGATTGGTGCTAGTAGGTTGCTAGTAGTGTTGATTACTCCTTGTAGTTGATGCTAGTTGGTTCAATTGGTGGAAGATCATATGTTCAGATCCTATATGCATATTATTACCCCTCTGATTATGAACATGAATATGCTTTGTGAGTAATTACGTTCATTCCTGAGGACAAGGGAGAAGTCTTGCTATGAGTAGTCATGTGAATTTGGTATTCGTTTGATATTTTGATAAGATGTATGTTGTCTAGCCTCTAGTGGTGTTATGTGAACGTCGACTACATAACACTTCACCATTATTTGGGCCTAGAGGAAGGCATTGGGAAGTAATAAGTAGATGATGGGTTGCTAGAGTGACAGAAGCTTAAACCCTAGTTTATGCGTTGCTTCGTAAGGGGCTGATTTGGATCCATATGTTTCATGCTATGGTTAGGTTTACCTTAATACTTTTGTTGTAGTTGCGGATGCTTGCAATAGAGGTTAATCATAAGTGGTATGCTTGTTCAAGTAAGAACAGCACCCAAGCACCGGTCCACCCACATATCAAATTATCAAAGTATCGAACGCGAATCATATGAACGTGATGAAAACTAGCTTGATGATATTCCCATGTGTCCTCGGGAGTGATTTTCCTATTATAAGAGTTTCTTCCGGCTTGTCCTTTGCTACACAAGGATTGGGCCACATTGCTGCACTTTATTTACTGTTGTTACTTGTTTCTTGTTACAACCTATCTTATCACAAAACTATCTGTTACCACTTATTTCAGTACTTGCAGAGAATACCTTGCTGAAAACCGCTTATCATTTCCTTCTGCTCCTCGTTGGGTTCGACACTCTTACTTATGAAAGGACTACGATAGATCCCCTATACTTGTGGGTCATCAAGACTCTTTTCTGGCGCCGTTGCCGGGGAGTGTAGCGCCTTTGGTAGGTGGAATTTGGTAAGGAAAAATTTATATAGTGTGCTGAAATTTACTGTCACTTGTTACTATGGAAAGTAATTCTCTGAGGGGCTTGTTTGGGGTATATTCACCCCGACCAGTAGAGCAAAAAGTTGCTCCTCAATCTACTGAACCTATTGAAAATGAAATTCTTATGAGTATCCTTCGGGTATGATAGAAAAACTGCTAGCTAATCCTTTTACAGGAGATCGAACAAAGCATCCTGATGAGTGCTTAATATATGTGGATGAAGTTTGTGGATTATTTAAGCTTGCAGGTACACCCGATGATGTTGCTAACAAGAAGGTCTTCCCTTTATCTTTGAAGGGAGACGCATTGATATGGTATAGGCTATGTGATGATATGAGATTCTGGGACTATAAAAGATTGAAGTTGGAATTTCATCAAAAGTATTACCTTATGCATCTTGTTCATCGTGATCGCAATTATATATATAATTTCTGGCCTCGCGAAGGAGAAAGCATCGCTCAAGCTTGGGTGAGGCTTAAATCAATGTTATATTCATGCCCCAATCATGAGCTCTCAAGAGAAATAATTATGCAAAGTTTTTATGCTCGGCTTTCTGATAACAATCGCACCATGCTCGATACTTCTTGTGCTCGCTCATTTATGATGAAGACTATTGAATTCAGATGGAATTTATTGGATAGAATTAAACACAACTCTGAAGATTGGGACCTCGACGAAGGTAAGGAGTCAGGTATGACACCTAAGTTTGATTGTGTTAAATCTTTTATGGACACCGATATTTTCCGTAAGTTTAGCACTAAATATGGACTTGACTCTGAGATAGTAGCTTCTTTCTGTGAATCTTTTGCTACTTATGTTGATCTCCCTAAGGAGAAGTGGTTTAAATATCATCCTCCCATAGAAGTAAAAGTAGCTGCACCTATTAAAGTTGAAGAAAAGACCGTCACTTATAATGATTCTATTGTTCCTACTTCTTATATTGAGAAGCCACCTTTCCCTGTTAGAATAAAGGATCACGCTAAAGCTTCAACTGTTGTTCGTAAAAGAAATATTAGAACTTATACACCTCCTGAGCAAGTTAAAGTAGAACCTAATATTGCTATTGTTAAAGATCTCTTGTCTGATAATATTGATGGGCATGTTATTTAGTTCGAAGGTGAAGCTGCTAGAATTGCTAAACCTTGTGCTAAAGATAAACATAGACCTGTGGTAGGAGTGCCTGTTATTTCTATTAAAATAGGAGATCATTGTTATCATGGCTTATGTGATATGGGTGCAAGTGCTAGTGTTATACCGCATACTTCATACGAAGAAATTAAGAATGAAATTGCACCTGTTGAGTTAGAAGATATTGATGTTACTATTAAACTTGCTAATAGAGATACTATTTCACCAATTGGAATTGTTAGAGATGTTGACGTCTTGTGTGGGAAAACTAAATATCCTGTTGATTTTCTTGTTCTTACTTCTCCGCAAGATAGCTTTTGTCCCATTATATTTGGTAGACCCTTCTTAAATACTGTCAATGCTACCATAGATTGCACAAAGAATGTTGTTACTATTGGCTTGGATAATATGGTTCATGAGTTTAATTTCTCTAAATTTAGTAAACAACATCGTGAGGAAGAATTACCTAGTAAGGATGAAATTATTGGTCTTGCTTCTATTGCCGTACCTCCTAGTGATCCTTTAGAACACTATTTGCTAGACCATGAAAATGATATGTTCATGAAAGAAAGAAGGGAAATAGATGAAGTATTCTTTAAACAGGAACCTATTCTGCATCACAATTTGCCTGTTGAAATTTTAGGGGATCCTCCTCCACCCAAGGGTGATCCCGTGTTTGAGCTTAAACCTTTGCCTGATAATCTTAAATATGCTTATCTTGATGAAAAGAAGATATATCCTGTTATTATTAGTGCTAACCTTCCAGAGCATGAAGAAGAAAGATTATTGAAAACTCTGAAGAAGCATCGTGCTGCTATTGGATATACTCTTGATGATCTTAAGGGCATTAGTCCCACTCTATGTCAACATAAAATAAATTTGGAAGCAAATGCCAAACCAGTTCGTGATCCTCAACAACGTCTGAATCCTAAAATGAAAGAAGTGGTAAGAAAAGAAATACTAAAGCTTCTGGAGGCAGGTATAATCTATCCCGTTGCTGATAGTGAGTGGGTAAGTCCTGTCCATTGTGTCCCTAAGAGGGAGGTATTACTGTTGTTCCTAATGATAAAGATGAATCGATTCCACAAAGAATTATCACAGGTTATAGGATGGTAATTGATTTCCGCAAATTAAATAAAGCTACTAAGAAAGATCATTACCCCTTACCTTTTATTGATCAAATGCTAGAAAGATTATGCAAACATACACACTATTGCTTTCTAGATGGTTATTCTAGTTTCTCTCAAATACCTCCGTCGGCTAGAGATCAATCAAAGACTACTTTTACATGCCCTTTTGGTACTTTTGCTTATAGACGTATGCCTTTTGGTTTATGTAATGCACCTGCTACCTTTCAAAGATGCATGATGGCTATATTCTCTGACTTTTGTGAAAAGATTTGTGAGGTTTTCATGGACGACTTTTCCGTCTATGGTTCCTCTTTTGATGATTGCTTGAGCAATCTTGATCGAGTTTTGCAGAGATGTGAAGAAACTAATCTTGTCTTGAATTGGGAAAAGTGCCACTTTATGGTTAATGAAGGTATTTTCTTGGGGCACAAAGTTTCTGAAAGAGGTATTGAAGTTGATAAAGCCAAGGTTGATGCTATTGAAAAGATGCCATGTCCCAAGGACATCAAAGGTATAAGAAGTTTCCTTGGTCACGCTGGATTTTATAGGAGGTTCATTAAGTACTTCTCAAAAATTTCTCGGCCTCTGACTAATTTATTGCAAAAAGATATACCATTTGTCTTTGATGATGATTGTGTAGAAGCATTTGAAATACTTAAGAAAGCATTAGTCTCTGCACCTGTTGTTCAGCCACCTGATTGGAATTTACCCTTTGAAATTATGTGTGATGCTAGCGATTATGTTGTAGGTGCTGTTCTAGGGCAAAGAGTTGGTAAGAAATTAAATGTTATTCATTACGCTAGTAAGACTCTAGACAATGCTCAAAGAAATTATGCTACTACTGAAAAAGAGCTTTTAGCAGTTGTATTTGCTTGTGATAAGTTCAGATCTTATATTGTTGATTCTAAAGTAACTATTCAAACTGATCATGCTGCTATTAAATATCTTATGGAAAAGAAAGATGCTAAACCTAGACTTATTAGATGGGTTCTCTTGCTACAAGAATTTGATTTGCATATTGTTGATAGAAAGGGAGCTGAGAACCCCGTTGCAGACAACTTGTCTAGGTTAGAAAATATTCTTGATGACCCACTACCTATTAATGATAGCTTTCCTGATGAACAATTAAATGTTATAAGTACTTCTCATAGTACTCCATGGTATGCTGATTATGCTAATTATATTGTTGCTAAGTGTATACCACCTAGCTTCACATACCAGCAAAAGAAAAAGTTCTTCTATGATTTGAGACATTACTTTTGGGATGGTCCACATCTTTATAAAGAAGGAGTAGATGGTGTTATTAGACGTTGTGTACCTGAGCATGAACATGAACAGATCCTACGCAAGTGTCACTCTGAGTCTTATGGAGGACACCACGCTGGAGATAGGACTGCACATAAGGTATTGCAATCTGGTTTTTATTGGCCTACTCTCTTCAAGGATGCCCGTAAGTTTGTCTTGTCTTGTGATGAATGTCAAAGAATTGGTAATATTAGTAGACGTCAAGAAATGCCTATGAATTATTCTCTTGTTATTGAACTGTTTGATGTTTGGGGCTTGGATTATATGGGACCTTTTCCTGCCTCTAATGGATACAGACATATTCTAGTTGCTGTTGATTATGTTACTAAGTGGGTAGAAGCTATTCCAACTGTAGTGCTGATCATAACACTTCTATTAAAATGCTTAAAAAGTTATTTTCCCGAGGTTTGGAGTCCCTAGATATTTAATGACTGATGGTGGTTCACACTTTATTCATGGTGCTTTCCGTAAAATGCTTGCTAAATATGATGTTAATCATAGAATTGCATCTCCTTATCACCCACGGTCTAGTGTTCAAGTAGAGTTGAGCAATAGAGAGCTCAAATTAATTTTGCAAAAGACTGTTAATAGGTCTAGAAAGAATTGGTCCAAGAAACTTGATGATGCATTATGGGCTTATAGAACTGCATATAAGAATCCTATGGGTATGTCTCCATATAAAATGGTTTATGGAAAAGCATGTCACTTACCTCTCGAACTAGATCATAAGGCATATTGGGCTATTAAAGAGCTCAACTATGATTTTAAACTTGCCGGTGAGAAAAGGTTATTTGATATTAGCTCACTTTATGAATGGAGAAGCCAAGCTTATGAAAATGCCAAGTTGTTAAAGAAAAAGTTAAAAGATGGCATGACAAAAGGATACAAAAGCGTGAGTTTAATGTAGGTGATTATGTATTGCTATACAACTCTCGTTTAAGATTTTTTGCAGGAAAACCTCTCTCTAAATGGGAAGGCCCCTATGTTATCGAAGAGGTCTATCGTTCCGGTGCCATAAAAATCAACAACTTCGAAGGCACAAATCCGAAGGTGGTAAACGGTCAAAGAATTAAACATTATATCTCAGGTAATCCCATAAATGTTGAAACCAATATTATTGAAACCATAACCCTGTAGGAATACATAAGGGACACTTTCCAGAACGTTTCAGACTCCGAAAAGGAATAGGTATGTGGTACGGTAAGTAAACCGACTCCAAAACAATTTTTAAGGCAATATTTCTCTATTTTGGAATATTTAGGAAAATAGAAAAGTAAGTAGCAGTCCGGGAAGGACACGAGGTCCCCACGAGGGTGGTGGGCGCGCCCCCTACCTCATGAGCACCTCGTGTGCCTTCCGGACTCCGTTTTCTTGCACGTTACGTATTTTGGTCGGTAAAAATTCATTATATATTCTCCCGAAGGTTTTGACTCCCGTATGACGCAAAAATCTCATGTCTTTGTTTCGAGCTGTTTTTCTAACAGATCTAGATTATCATGACGTCCCCAAGTGCTTCCAAGGACAAGTTCTTTGAGAAGGACATCAACCCTTACCTCGCGGAGGTGCTGCGACACCCTCAAACCATTGAGATGCGTGATGGGTTGTTGCACATCCGCGATGTTGAGGGACCAAAGGGAACCAGAAGCGTGGAGACGAGGCTCGAAGCAATGGAGCAACAAATTTTCAAGTGCCAGGGGATGGTGGAGCGTGGAATCAACGCTAGCCACACGATGCTCGTGGAGTTCACTAACAACTAGAAGCCTGATGCCAAGAACACTGAGGAGGCCATCTTCAAGCTATATGAGAAGATCGAGCACCTCCAAGCCCAAATCTATGACATGCAAAACCAAAACTTTGAGTATGAATATAGATTCAAAAGAATGAGTTTGGCTGCAGATTCGAGGATTCCCGAGACTCGATCATCCTTCTATGATGGTGAACCTATGCCTTGGAAGACGGATGACAAGCCCACATCATCAAAAACACCACCACCTTCTTCACCGACAAAGGAGATATAATCACATGGGTATGGGCACTCCCCTTGGCAACTGCCAAGCTTGGGGGAGGTGCCCCGGTATCGTATCACAATCACAACTCCTATCTTTACCGTTTTTCTTAGTTTGATCCTATTAGTAGTATCTTGATCTAGTAGAATAAAGTTTATGGCATGATCTAGTTTTGAATTTTGCTTTATGATCTCTCTATGTAATCGAGTCCGTGAGCTATATATAATAAAGATTAGTGTTGAGTCAAGGGCTTGATTATTTTGCCATGATCTTGGGTGAATAAAAGAAAGAGAAAAAGAATAAAAAGAAACAAAAAGTTCATATTGATCTTATTGAGAGTAATGACTTCACATAGAAGGAGTATGATGATTAAAAGTTGTTGGGAGTTGGCAAGCATAGCTTTGGTCACTGTTGCAATTAATAGGAAGTAATAAGGAAAGAGAGGTTTTCACATATAGATATATTATCATTGACATCTTTTATGATTGGGAGCACTCATTAAAATATGACATGCTAAAGAGTTGATGTTGGACAAGGAAGACAACGTAATGAGTTATGTATTTCTTACATCTGAGATAAAGTATGTTGTCATGGATCCTCTAACTTGTTGAGCTTGCCTTTCCCCCTCATGCTAGCCAAAATCTCAGCACCAAGTAGAAATACTACTTGTGCTTCCAAATATCCTTAAACCAGTTTTGCCATGAGAGTCCACCATATCTACCTATGGATTGAGTAAGATCCTTCAAGTAAGTTGTCATCGGTGCAAAGCAATAAAAATTGCTGTAAATATGTATGATTTATTGGTGTGGGAGAAATAAGCTTTATACGATCTTGTGATGTGGAAGTAATAAAAGCAACGGACTGCATAATAAAGGTTCATATCACAAGGGGCAATATAAAGTGACGTTCTTTCGCATTAAGATTTTATATATCCAACCATAAAAGCGCATGGCAACCTCTACTTCCCTCTGCGAAGGGCCTATCCTTTATTATTATCTTCTACCTTATGCAAGAGTCATGGTGATCTTCACCTTTTCTTTTTCATTTTATCCTTTGGCAAGCTCAGCATGTTGGAAAGAACATGATATATCTATATATCTAATTGGATGTAGGGGAGCATGAACCATTATTGTTGACATTACCCTTGAGGTAAAAGGTTGTGGGGCAAAACTATAAGCCCCTATCTTTCTCTGTGTCCGATTAAAACTCCGTAACCACAAGTATCGCGTGAGTGTTAGCAATTATGGAGGACTAAATGATAGTTGAGTATGTGGACTTGCTTTTTAGCTCTGACATAGACTCTTTCTGATGTTATGATAAATTGCAATTGCTTCAATGACCGAGATTATAGTTTGTTGGAGCCCAATAAGGTTTATGATTTATGCTTTTGCATTGTGAATAGATCATCGCTTGAACATAAGTAATCATATGACAAAATCTATATATGTTGCTGTTATGAGAATAATCATGATGCCTTCATGTCCATATTTTATTTTTATCGACGCCTCTACCTCTAAACATGAGGACATATTTATTGTCATTGGCTTTTCGCTTGAGGACAAGCGAGGTCTAAGCTTGGGGGAGTTGATATGTCCATTTTGCATCATGCTTTTATATCGATATTTATCGCATTATGGACTGTTATTTCACTTTATGTCACAATACTTATGGCTATTCTCTCTTATTTTACAAGGTTTACATAAGGAGGGAGAATGCCGGCAGCTGGAATTCTGGTCTGGAAAAGGAGCAAATATTAGAGACCTATTTTGCACAACTCCAAAAGTCTTGAAACTCCACGGAACGTCTTAAAAGAAATAAATAAAAATCCACGCCAAAGATGAAGGCCAGGGGGCCCACACCCTGCTCACGAGGGTGGGGGGCGCCCCCCCTGGGGTGCGCCCCCTACCTCGTGGGCCCCCTGGTGGCTCTCCGACACCCATCTTCTCCTATATGAGCTCTTTCTATGAGAAAAAATAAGGAGGAACTTTTCGGGATGAGACTCCGCCGCCACGAGGCGGAACACTGGTGGATCCAATCTAGAGGTCCGGCAGAGCTGTTCTGCCGGGGAAACTTCCCTCTGGGAGGGGGAAATCATCACCATCGTCATCACCAATGCTCCTCTCATCGGGAGAGGGCAATCTCCATCAACATCTTCACCAGCACCATCTCATCTCCAAACCCTAGTTCATCTCTTGTATCCAATTCTTGTCTCAAAGTCCGGGATTGGTGCTAGTAGGTTGCTAGTAGTGTTGATTACTCCTTGTAGTTGATGCTAGTTGGTTTAATTGGTGGAAGATCATATGTTCAGATCCTATATGCATATTATTACCCCTCTGATTATGAACATGAATATGCTTTGTGAGTAATTATGTTCGTTCCTGAGGACAAGGGAGAAGTCTTGCTATGAGTAGTCATGTGAATTTGGTATTCGTTTGATATTTGATAAGATGTATCTTGTCTAGCCTCTAGTGGTGTTAAGTGAATGTCGACTACATAACACTTCACCATTATTTGGGCCTAGAGGAAGGCATTGGGAAGTAATAAGTAGATGATGGGTTGCTAGAGTGACAGAAGCTTAAACCCTAGTTTATGTGTTGCTTCGTAAGGGGCTGATTTGGATCCATATGTTTCATGCTATGGTTAGGTTTACCTTAATACTTTTGTTGTAGTTGCGGATGCTTGCAATAGAGGTTAATAATAAGTGGGGTGCTTGTTCAAGTAAGAACAGCACCCAAGCACCGGTCCACCCACATATCAAATTATCAAAGTATCGAACGCGAATCATATGAACGTGATGAAAACTAGCTTGACGATATTCCCATGTGTCCTCGGGAGCACTTTTCCTATTATAAGAGTTTGTTCCGGCTTGTCCTTTTCTACAAAAGGATTGGGCCACCTTGCTGCACTTTATTTACTTTTGTTACTTGTTGCTCATTACAACCTATCTTATCACAAAACTATCTGTTACCACTTATTTCAGTACTTGCAGAGAATACCTTGCTGAAAACCACTTATTTCCTTCTGCTCCTCATTGGGTTCGACACTCTTACTTATCGAAAGGACTACGATAGATCCCCTATACTTGTGGGTCATCACTTATGACTAACCCTGAACTAACTCTAGCCAAAGAGGTGTTTGGATGACAGGATTAGGTTGACAATAAATGCACTAGGAGAACTAGCTCCAATTAGCACCTCTTGGGTGGGATAGTTTTATTTGGTGGGTTAGATGCAACTAGCTCAAACTAGCCCTCATGTTTGGATATACTTTAGGGCTATTTGAGCCCAAACTAGATCAAACTAACTCTAAATAACCCACGGACACAACGGCAGTTAATCAACCGATAATTTGTAAAAATGCAATAAACTCGCTCCGACCAATAATATAAGATGTTAATTCATCTAATATGTGAGTATATTGGATGTTATAAGATATTCTAAAAGAGTGTTGTACTACATCATTGTGCAATTGTTGTTTAGCTACTACTATTAACTTGGTACTTTTTCGTACTGTCGTGGTAAAACACGACCACCTATGAAGCCGTCGGCCTGTTGTGTTTCGACAAGGGGGAAGGGCACATTACACAAAGAGTGGAGAGCATAGAGCAGCATGGCAACATTGACGCGGGCAGTTTTTACCCAGGTTCGGGCCGCCGCGAGGCGGAAAACCCTACTCCTACTTTGGTGGATTGATGTATGGACCGTGTGGAGATGCAGCACTCTTGCTCGGCAAGGTTGCCTCGGGATGAGAGCAGCTATGCATCTATGAGTGTACAGAGGTCCAAATCCTTTCCAAGGTAGCCACGGTCCTCCTTTTATAGGTCAAGGGGTTACCACAATGGAAAAACAATCATTATCCCATGATTAGATAGCCACAATGCTATCATACCTAACTCTACAGATAGGACGGAGTGCATTAAATGCACCGCTTAGTGTCACATCGTGGCATGGCCCAGCAAGCCTAGCCACGCCATGCAGCCACCTTCTCGCCTGTTTGCATGACATGTTTCTTGGATGGGTGTCATTTAGAGGTGTTCTCCTTCAGAAATGGCTGCCGCGTGACAAGTAACAGCCACTTAATCACTTGGGGGATCGACACCGCACCGATAGGTGATTTGCGTTACTGTGAGGTGGAGCGGTGGAGCCTTGGCGGGGTGTTCCACCCTCGGCGTCCCCGACAAGCTCCTGAGACTTGTCCTTGGGGTAATCTTGACCCCACCAGGCTCACCTGCCCGGCAAGGGAGATTTTCCTTGGTGATATCTTGCTCCTTTAGTTGGTCTTGGACTTCTTGATCCGCCCTTTGATTTCTCAAAGATCTTATCTCTTCTACTTGGCCTTATCTTGGATGCTGCAACCTTGCTCTTACACCTGTGTACAGTCTGGGCAACATACGCCTGGGGTTTGTTGCACCAACAGGAACCCCCGGGCTTGGCCTGAACGCGCTGCCGAGCATTATCAGGGTAGGCCCTATCTAGTACACATGCGAGGAGGGTGTAGTAGCTCGCCCTTTGAGATCTTCTTTGCTTCTTCATTAACCTGTGCTTGAGTCAGTTTTCAGTTTTTCCACATGCCTCACGATGCCAATCGTAGTGGGGCCATCTCTGTAATGGCATGTGAATGACTTTAATACACATGGGAGTAACTGCCAATTCACTCATCCCAACACGCCCTTATCCTTCTCCACGTATTCTACATGCATTGAGTGGGGTAGGTAACGGAGGAGAGTGCCATAGCAAGGGCCCGGTCTTCTTGGATGGGTGGAGAGGGGCAGCAATTGGATCCGGCTGACAGTGGTAGCTTAGACGGGTTGGATCAGAAAGAACCCCTTTGGGGCGGGGGCAAAGGATCAGGCCCCCAGCCCCGGCTTGCCTATCAAAGAGGGGGCGAGGATGGAGTAGAGGTGTCCATCCACACACCTCTATTTTTTCATTTCTTGCCTTCTCCTTTGTTATGTTGAGGGGGAGAGGCCGGGTCCGGCCCCCGGGCTCTAGCTTGGGGTTGATGATGTCGAACGGTCGCGCTGACGCTTGGGGAGTGAGTCTAGTCCGGCGCCGCAGGAGATGCAGTGGTCGGAGGTGTGGGCGCCGAACTGTCCACAATGTGGGAAGCGTTGCGCTTCTCCAAGACGGTGAGGAGCCTGTCTCTCCCACACAAGCCAGCCATTTGGTGGAGAGTGCCTCCCCTGACCACAAATCACTGAGGTTCACCGACTTGATGGTGAGGCCCCTGGGGCTTCCGGTGCCCGTCTGGGGTGCAGCGCTCAGGATCCTGGGTAATCCCAGCACCGCTCCTTCCAGCGGTGTCGGGGTGGACGTTGAAGACGATGGCGCTACCCTGCCCTATAAGGTGGGGAGCGGTGCTCCTTGCATGCCTCGAACGATGCCGTCGCCTGCTGTTTTTCTAGAGGAGGCATCCACCTGAGGGGCAGGCGTCCTCCTGGAGCGGTGGTGATGAAGAAGGAACGAGGGAAGATGGAGAAGGCGGGTGGCAGGCCGTTAGGTCAGAGTATGATGGCATCGACGCCTTCATCTCGTACCGCCGGGCCGCTGCCTCGTCTTTCCGCTCTTCCCCTCCCTCCCCGGCACCATCATCACCGGCCTCTTCAGGATGGCAGCCGGGTAGGGGGGCGCTCTCTTGGTGCCTTCGCCTCCTCTAACAGTCTTCCAGCTGAGATCCGGCGGTTCTCCCCGCTGGTGCTTGTGTTAGGGCTTCTTGCTGGCCCTGGGGGTGGTGACCAGGGCGCCGCTGAGTTGCTCCCCCCGTGCTTCTCCTTCGCAGCCTCGCCACTCCCAATCTTTTTAGGCTGCACCTGGTAGGCCCTGACGGGATCAGGCTGGCTTCTGCTTAGGGGCTCCTTTTTCCCACTTCACCTCCCACTATAGTGCCTAGGAGGAGAGGGAGAAGAAAGGGATTATGGGGCACTTATCTTTTTTCTGTCTAAAATGTATAGGCATCCGCCAAACTTTAATCTAAATAATGTAAACTTCTTTACCCATGTTTGTGTTCTGTAAGATGTGTACTTGCTTATCAGCATATTAATGAAAGAGACAAGCTTTCTCGGGTACTTGTGCATGTATCATGTCCATGCAGAGGCGAGACACCTCTATACGTTGAAGTAAACAAGTTTTCCCCAACGAGCTATCCTGCCCGTGCCTTTAGTTTGCTACCGCGAGGCAAGGCCTGCCGGGATGAAATCATAAAAAAGGACCAACCCCTCATCGAACCCTCTCCATCAAAGGCCACTGCGACCACCCACTACTGCAGGATGCTGCTAATGCGACACTACAATCGGAGACCCTTCGACAAAACTGTGTGCGATGCAGTAATTGCAAATGGTGGTGTAAAAACCCGTCAGGAAAGTGCAAATCGTTTGCGATGGAGGATGCATCAAACACGGTTCAGATTTTAGTCTCATGTGCGATGCAGGGCATACGGTTCAGTTCAATTAACTATTTGCGATGAGGAGGGGGAATAGAAACGGGCAGCCAGAAGAAGGTGTGTGCGATGTACATCATACGGTTAACTCGGATGAACTGTTTGTGATTAGGCAACACAAAAGAAATGGTCAGCCAGATTGAGGTGTGTGCGATATACGACATGCGGTTCACTCGAATGAACTGTTTGTGTTGAGACAAGAGAACATAAACGGTTCAACTTAACAAGATGTGTGTGATACGCGGCAAACAGGTCTGTAATCGGAAACTTGTGCGAAGACTGATACAACAAAGACGATTGCTTCTAATTAATAAGCTGTGTGTGTTGTGAGCAAACGATTGCTGGTATACAATTGTGAGTGATTGATGAAAACATCACTGACGGGTTCCATTGTTTAGTCTGTGTGCGATGTGATTTTCTTTGTCCGCACAACATCTACGCTTTGTCTACAGAGCATCAACATATATACTTAAAAAGACAACATTGCATAACCAAATTAAGCATACAAATTACACAACTGACTGCACATATAATGTTTCCACACACCAAAGTAAGCAATTACATGCATACTAAACTATTAGAAACGAGGATCTATTCATCTACTTATTGTGCCATTGCTCTGCTTCCGGCTGGATCCCTTTCCGTTTTGGGGAAGGAGGCACTTCCTCATGTCAACGATCCGCCTGTACATGTCGTAGCTCGTGTACGCCTCCTTGGCCGCGTACACGACATGAGCTTTGTCGAGTTTCTCCATCCAGGCTGAGTGCCAGGCACGCTTGTCCTTGTTGCACAAATCCTCCATGGCTTCGTAGTAGGGGGAGATGATGGCCTCAGTGAGGTGAACCAATGAGTCCTTCTCATGCTCCTTGCTGCCCCAGATCTTGTATTGGCCCTGGATGTCGACAAGATTCTGGCAGGCGATGCCCGAATTCTTGAGCGCCTTTACATTGTTGGGGATGTCCATTGTAGCGAACATGTAGTGGGGGATGTTGACAAACCTGGCGAAATGCTCGTAAGGCCTTGTGGCCAGGCAGTAGTGGTAGCCGATGACGTGGTGGCGCACACACATCTGGGCAACGACGACCTTGGGACGAGACCCAGCACGAGCGCGGGTGTACTCGAGGTCAAACTCGACCACCTTGTATTTCTCCTCGGTAAGCAAAAACTCCATGATGTGGATGGAGTGCTCCACCGCGACTGGGTCATTGGTGTACACCACCGAGAGGTCCATGAACCTTCTATGAGTGTCCACCACGGCACGCATGGTGAACTGATGCTCGTTGTTGGCAGCCGCTCGGAGCGCCATTGGAGCCACGCAGGATACCTTCTAAGAATTTCTCGTGGTGGGTGTGCTTCTTGCAATGGTGGGGCGCTATCGAAAGGTTGAAGAGACACAAGGGTTAAATGGTTGCTGTAATAAATGGGGGCCAGCAGGCCTATAATCGTGATGTCTTGTCACAACGTTCATAGCGGAGGATTCCAGTGCACGCTTGACAACACAGCACCGCATGCGTGGGCACGAAGAGGCGCCAAATGTATCGTCAGTGAGCCTGTTCCCGCGCTACCGTGCAAGCTTCCCGCCCGGCTAGTTTGGCCATGCGCCAGCTAGAAGAGGGACAAATCATTGGCGTTTATTGGCAAAAAGCTTTGTAAAAACAAAGTGTGTGTAATGACTTCGGTCATATGTTTATCCGTGGGTGATGAGGTCAAAGATACATAGAAGGGTGATGATGGACACTCGAGTGCGATAATTAATTCTGCACTCTACATGGCACATAGTGGAAGAGACCAACTGTGTGCAATAATGTCGAAGATCACAGTCAAGTTCGCTATACAGATCATGTGCTGCGAGATCCAAAGGTAAACAAATTCGAGAATGGTTAATGAAATCTAAGACCATTGCACATTAAGGTCAAAATAGTGCTACCAATATACGAGTCTCATACGATGCCATTTCAACAATTGTACCACAAAAGCTCGAAATATTACAAGGTTTAAATTCCAGAGTTATATGGCTCAAATTCGAAGATTACATGGTTCAACCTGATATTAGAAATGAAATTCAGCTCATTGGCTGCAAACGCTCGCACTGATAAGCTGAACATGGATAACAGAGAGGTTCAAACTAATAGTACCACTTCTAAGTCTGGTTTCGAAACCTCACAATTTTTGCAAAGGGGTCAGCTACTAAGAAGTCATGTATGGGGTTGACACGACGACTTCCGATTACTCTATCATCTGAAGTTCTAAAATAAAATTCAGCATTTTTGGAACCTATTCCATTCTATCGCAAGCGCTGATCAACAAACCATTCATTTTTGGGAAATAAATGTAGGGCAAACCTCATTTCCTTCAGCACCCTTGCTCTGAGAACAAAGAACCTGGCGAATATAATCTCCGGTAAGGTCCCTCGATAGGAGTTCACAGTAATTTCTGAGAGATGGAGATCTAGGCATTCGACATGATTGTTATATTGTATCACATTATCCACCACTAGGCCTAATCTTATCTGCAAAAGAAGAAGATGTGTTAGTGCCTGCATGCAGTTTTGAACATTACTACATGCATATTTGGTTTGTGAGATTTGTAAAAGGCACTAACATGCCATCTTCGATCTGACATGGTTAACATGGGCATTTGATTACATTCTGGAAAAATGTAGCCTTCTTCACAAGAGGTTGGAGTGGATGAAAAGTTCCCTAAGAAAACTAGTACAGATGAATCCAAAGGAGAAATGCTTATTGATTGTAACCATATGGATCAAGCAACCAATATGGGGGGGGGGACATGTATGTACTGAAATTCTCCAAAAGAACCCTTCAGAAATCGTAGTACATTGTGATTGTAAACTTGGAAAAAGGTGTCACAAATTGAACTCTCGTATGGTTAACATTTAACGGGAAAGGAACATCACTTCGATATATAGCTGCTTCCGGCACGGAAAGCATCTCAGGAAACTGACATCTTGATCCAGGTTGGGGCCGATAGATTCTAGTGCCATGACCTTCACTATGCGCAGTTTCGGGGTCAAGCTTGCACTACTAGTGAAAACCCTAGTAGTAGCACTTGAAATATGCATAGTAGTAGCGTTGGGTCCAGCGCTACTGCTACTGCGCTACAACTAAGTTGTAGCAGTAGCGCTGGTATGGGCAGCGCTACTAGTAAGTATTATTAGCAGTAGCGCTTCCAGGACCAGTGCTACTGATAACTATCTGTAGCACTTGTTCATATGAAGCGCTGCAACTAAGCCAGCGCTACTGCTAGATGCTTTCCAGCGCTACTGCTAATGTTCCTGCTTTGATATATTTGCACCCCTACGTATTTGTGATGTATTTATACAGGCTCTATACAATAGTTTCATCAGATCATACTAAACATACACTATTCTCATCATATCATAGACATACAGTAGTCTCGTCATACCATCATCATCATCATCATCATTCAACACAAATATCATCACATCTCGAAAATAGCGATACACAAGTGCGATCATGTCATGTCTCGAATAAGTGCAACTGCATGGTCATGGCACACACACAAGTTTCATCATCTCTATCTAAAGCATGATGTAGAACAGAAGAGCGATCAACATGAGCAAGAGCACGACTATGTAGTACCGGCAGTCCCACCCCTGCTCATGCTGGAGTGTCCACCTAAAGTAACTACTTTCCGCTTCGGTTCTGGTGTCGAACCCTCTGTGGCTATCACCCGGGTACCTGTGCACCTGGGCCTGAGCGGCTGGCCAGTGGCCGTAGACTCCTGGAACCCTCCCAATGTACACGGCGTAGTAGTTCTTCGCCATCTCTGATCTATGTACCTGCATCATGAGTTGATGAATTGAACGATAATATGCAACATAATGTACTTAAGAAAACAAAGAGGTATATTTAGCAAAATACAAGCAACCAATGGTAAACATAAATGATGGAGTTCCTCATACCCAAACTAATTAACTAGAGCGATCTACACTAGTTCAGGACCATGGTTTAGTTACATCACATAGTTTCGCCATGCATAAATTCAAAGTTTTTCCATAGAAAGACAGTAGTGGCACATTGTCATCGACAATCAGTCCTCCATGTTGGCGGTCCAATCTTCATAGTCAGTGAGGAAGCGCCCGAGCTTCTTGAAAGGCTTCAGGTCTAGACACTGGGCGAGTAGCTGTGCTCGGACATATTCCCGCGTGATTGGCCCATGGTAGAACATCGCTATTGGTTCAAGGACCTGCTTCATAACTACTTGGGCAAGTTTACACTGTACGTGATAAAACCCAGCTCTGATTCGATGATCCGGTGTCCTTCCTATGCTTGTGGCCCAGCTGACAATCTCAACATCATTGGTAGTAGGTGACATGCGAAGGCGTTGATTATCCCTTCTGTACTCGAGCAGGTGATGCATGAGGTAGAATCCATCAGCCATACTGGTGTGTGCGATTGTTGGATGCAGCAGAAGTCGGTCTTATGATCGAAAGCCAGCCCACGATTCCTGTAGTTTTTCACCTTGATATATCCACCAGACAGGCTGAAGGTTAACAGGGCACTATCTAGAACACTCTTTATGTGCTTGTAATCCTTTTTCCTGAGGTTCTTCGATGAGTCCGACTACGTAGAATGGGAGTATTCTCGGGACAGAACGATGAGGATGCCCCCCTGCTGCGCAAAATAAGTACACCTCAAATTAGCCTCCATTCTTACAAAAGAATGATTAAGACTTACGAAAGGATATGTGTGGATGACTTACGTGGGATGATAAGACAAGAGAATCACTTCCTTGTCCTTATTAGCGATCATGAATTCCCTGAGCTACTTGCTTGCATAGTCACGGTGCTCTTTGCAAACTGCCAACAAGCTGTCGTGCATCTAGAACGGGTCCACGATGCAAATATATTGTATGTTCGCGATCCTGATGAAGTAGTTGAGATACAATGCATACATGCGGATGAACTGGAAATCCAGCTTTCTCATGTGGAACATGTCGTAGATGTAGTCAAATCGCAGGATGAACTTACTCGTGGGCCAGTTCTCGACATACAACTTCTCACCCGACACCTTAGCAGCGTAAAGTGGGTATCCTGGTTTTTCCGCGATCAGAAGGTTCTCTTTGGCCAGCACATCTTCATGGAGTCTCCTTAGATCATTGTTCAGTATGTGCTCTAGTGCTTTGGCAGGTAGGATCGGATCGCCGATGACATGGAAATGATGTGCACCTTCAACTGGTATTCTGTCTACCATCCAGGGCTTCAAAGGCAGCTGGCTGCTTGAAGAAGCTCTGCGCCTTTAGGGCCTTTCTCGTCCAGTTTCCTCATTTGCTTCTTGGTGGGTGGAGGTAGTGAGCCCACCCTACCTTCCATCACCACCACCCCCAGTGTCGTCGGGCTAATCAGTGGACGGCCCTCGGGGGGTTGCTGGGTACAGGCGGCATCTGGAGGCGTCTCCTGCGAGGATCGCTTGAAGAGAGACTTTTTGCATTTCACCTTAGGACATTCCAGCTCTGACAAATCAAGAAACATTGAGTCATCATCTCCACGCTCATAGCCTGAGTCTTCATCGTCCTGAGCCATCAATCCTCCATCATCATAGGTGGTATTGAAATATTTTTCTGGGTCATCATCAACATCCTCCATGTCATCATCAACATTTTCTTCTTCGACGGTGGTGGCAACATGATCTAGCACTAATGGAGGCTCTCCCTCGCGTCGTACGCTATCACCCTCCACGACAGGTGCATGTAATTTGGTAGGTGTGGTGGTGTTCATACCTTCTTGAGAAGGTGGCGTTGGCGTGATACTGGGTGCCTCGAGACGAAGAAGAGACTTCGGCCAAGGCAAGAACCAGCTCTTGCATGCGCCAATCATCTTAGGGGTCTCGTCGTCATCGACTGGTACCGAAGGAGGCAAATCCTTGAAGCCCGCTAAGACACTGGCTACGTTAACCTTGAAGACGCCATCGGGCATCTCTTAGTTGTGGAACATGCGGTCCTTCAGCTTCACGATCGTTGCCTTTCCCAAGGCCACCTTCTGGCCCTTGAAGTCATAGAGTAGGGTGCGCGGGGTGCCGTCGACCTACAAAGGAGACATGTCCGCGATGTCAAACATCCGAAAGGCAATTGAAACAAAAGACTATAGACATGCTGGTGAAAAGGGTATGACACATAATTACCATGAGGGCGTCGAGCTTAGCCAGCGATGAAGGCCCGCCGAGCATGGTAGAGACGGAGGTTGGGTTCTATGAATAGGAACGGGACCTTTTGCGGTTGCTTGGGCAGGTGTTAGTGCTGTGGTGTTTGCCGAATTTCTCCCGACAAAGCTTGGAAGGGGAAAGTCCTTCGGCCGTGTACTTGGATTGCTCTTTGACCAATCGAAAATTGCCGGAATCAAGCTGACCACCACGTCAGTGACCGCTGCATTGACTACCCCGAGCAACTCTTGTTTGGTCTCAACTTTGGTCTTATTGACCGCAATCGCGACCTTCTCATCGATGCTCTGCTGAGTGATGACCAACCGTCTCTTCCTTCTTTCCTCTGGCTCCTCGTGGTAGCATGTCTTCCACGAGGCGCCATCTCCGATGTTGTGCACACCTCCATAGGACGGCGGCTTGTCCACTAGGACCATTTTCAGTATGTTCAGGGCCCGGTTGAATGGAGTGTCCCACTTGGGCCTCGCCGACGACTCGTCGCTTATGGTTGCCTTTTGGTGCTGCTCTTTCTGCAAAAGGAACGTGGATGGTTTACTAATGTGACAAAACTTGCAGTCAAATTGATTGGAAGCTAATATGATAATATGGTAATATAACAATTACCAGAAGTCTCATGAACTACCTCGTGTTCGGGCCCGCGTAAAAGTTCTTTTTGACTTTGTCCCACTTGTACCGGGCCCTGATCCAGTCATGCTCTAGCGGGATGGTGAACTCTGCCAAGGGGTCTGGGATTCCATGATTTTCACGTTCGGTGTCCTCCTTTGCCCATACGTCCCTCTTCCCCTCATAACCATGGCTTCCGAGGCGGTGGGGAGGCGTGTTCCCGGCCTGGAGCGCCTTCATTTTCTCTGACTTTGCCTTGACACTTTCTTTACCGCAACTCTCCTTGAATTTTGCAAAGTCCTCTTTCGTTATTGATGGATTATCAGCATGAATCTTGGAGGTTCATCCTTCGAAATCGCTTTTTCACCCGAACTTTCCAGGCGGACAAGTCGTTGGTGAACGTCACCATCGCCTTGTCATTTATCTTTGTAATGGCAACGCCTTTCCACGGATCTTTATATTTGACTTCATCCCGGCCGGGGAACATGAACCTATTGTGCAACTTCTTTAGGAGCATGTGCTCCATATGTGGTATGAGCTTCAACCTCTCGTCGTTG
This sequence comes from Triticum aestivum, assembly GCF_018294505.1. Taxonomy (NCBI): domain Eukaryota; kingdom Viridiplantae; phylum Streptophyta; class Magnoliopsida; order Poales; family Poaceae; genus Triticum; species Triticum aestivum. The sequence continues at coordinate 374,026,466 of NC_057812.1, read as the reverse complement.
ATGTTGGCGGTTTCCCTGAGGATGGATCCAAGTTGATTGCCCCAGCACGAGCATGCTTCCTCTGGTGTCGTTGGCTCTAACTTCTTGGTGTGCATCTCCGTGACCACAGTTTTTCCGATGCCAAGCTCGTTTAGTCTTTGTGTCCTCTTCTTCTTTGTTGCTTTACCAACTACGATGACATCGTTGCCGGTCTAGGGGGTGGTGTCGGTGCCGGTGTCGGCGTCGGTGTCGGGGTTGGTGGCACTGCCACCACCATGCAACCCCATCATGTTGTCCATGTAATCGAAATGTTGATTCATTCCCCTTCTGGCAAATCCCGAGCACTCCATATGTCCTAGTTTCTAGCACAAGTCATGCCGAAAATCACGGAAATTTTCGGCATGAACTTTGCTATAAAGTGGAGCGCCTGAAATTTGTGGGAACGAAAATGAATCAACATTCTGACAAAACATAGGCCACTCGGATATTTTTTGACATTCAACCAAAATCGCAAAACCAACATATAACATCAATGACATATATCATTCAAGCAAAAGCATGCTTGTACTTAAATACACAAAAATGACAAAAATAGCTACAAACTTGCTCAAACTTGCTCCTAGGGTTCATACATAGCTAACTCCTAGCACAAACTTGCTATCTCTGTCTTTTTGTCTATTGTTTTTGCTAACTTGCTCACAATTTTGCTAACTTGCTAAATTTGCAACTATTTTTTAAAAACTTTGCTACTATTTTTTAAAAATTGCTACTGTTTTTATACCTATTTTTGCTAATTAGCTACTGCCCTAATTTGCTAAGAAAGTTGGTAACTTTGCTAAATTTGCTAACTTTTTTGCTAAATTTGCTAACTTGCCCTAAAATTTGCTAAATTTGCCCTAAACAGAGAGAGAGGAGGGTAGGGGAGAGGAGAGGCTTACGGCGAGGGAGCTCGGGCTCGGGTGGTGGCGGTCGAGCGCGGCGGACGGCGGTGGCGGCAAGGTCGAGGGTGCGCGGGCAGGGGAGAGGTGGGGGCGGCGTTGTGGTCGAGGACGGGCAGGGGAGATGCCGGTGAGGTCGAGGGCAGGCTCGAGAGACGGCCGGGGACGAGGTCGACGGCGGCCAGGGGCGACGGCCGGCGGTCGAGTGCGACGGAGGTGTGAGGGCGGGCAGGGCGATGGCGGCGGCAACAGAGTGGGGGAAGAGGGTGGGGAAAGTGGGGTTGGTACTTGGCAAAATTTGAGCCCTCGTGGTGGTTAACTCAAAATATTAGTAGCACTGGGTTAGGATCCAGTGCTATAGCTAACTTAGCTAGAGCGCTAGGTGGCAATGCAGCGCTACTGCTAATGGTACATAGTAGTAGCGCTTGTTTAGGAAACAGCGCTATAGCTATCTTAGCTAAAGCACTCGTTCACAATCCAGCGCTGCTACTAACTGTTCCAATTTTTATTATTTTCTTTTTATTATTTTCCTTTTATAGTTTTTAGTTTTCTTTTCTTTTATTATTTTCCTTTTCTTTTCTGTTTACTTTCCTTTTTCTTTTGTACTGCTTTCTTGATGTAGGGTGGAACCCTATACGACCGATCTTTCACGAAAGGAGTGGATCCCAACTAAGAACAGGAAGAACACGGTGAAGAACAGAGAGAAATCACAAGGGGAAACACTCAAGAACAAGTCCAATCACACATCCACTAGACAATCAAACACACAACATCCACAAGGTACATGAACAACAAAGGGAAAGATACAAGGTAAGGTTCATCTCCAAAAGGAGGTCTTGATGATATCCTAGACGGATCTTCCCATGAAGGGGTCTTGACGATATATCCCGCAGGATCTTCTCCTAGATGGAGGTCTTGGCCTCCAATGGAGTAGTAGTCTCCCTCTCTCTCTCAAGAGTAGAGTGGTACAAGGAGCAAACCTCTCTATCAAATGAGCTATCACTTTTCTGACCTTAGAAAGGAGGAGGGAGAGGTATATTTGTAGTCTTAGTGCAAATGGGGGTGAAGTGAAGGGGTACATGGGCATCAGCCCGCAACTGGACACAACTAGGGGTCAAAAGTCTAGTGGGCATCGGACGTCCGGTGACTCACGGGCGGCCGGGCGTCCGCTCGTTTTGGCTCGCACGGTGGAGTGCCGGATTTCCGAAGGTGGCTGGTCGTCCGGTCGTCCGCTGGCGTCGGACGTCCACTGGCGTCGGACGTCCACTCATTTGGCTCGGGTGCAGGATCACCGGTCGTCCGGTGGAACTTTAGGCGCTGGACGACCGGACCCGACCGGCCGTCCGGTGGCTGGAGCTTCTTCGACAACTCTTCTTCTTGCATCTTTGTTTCCAGGCTTCCCTCGCGGATGGTGTAGTTGTTCCTTGGCGCTTGCACTCCTCCTCGTCGTCCGTAGTGTTCCGACAATACCTATGCATGCACGCAAGTGGAGTGTCAAGTAGTGTACCATCCTCGAAGGGGTCAAGTGAGCACGTGTAGAGGAGATGATTCACCTTTATGTATGTGAAGTAGATGTCGCATGTGTCACTTGCCAAACGGACTCTTGACATGGTGATGTCCATAGGATGCTCAGCATCATCTCCCCTCCCATGGGAAAGATCCGACCTCAGATCGAAATCGAAATCACCATGGGAAAGAGATGGCGTCGCCGTGTAGGTGTGGTCGATCACCAAGTTCTCATCATCTTGAAGCTTGAAATGGGCACTCTCCAATGTCGCACCATCTAGTGATTCCTTCAAAATGAGCAAAGACAACAAACACCTGGAAAAACAAATGTGGTTAGCATTAGTGCAAAACCAATCATTCAAGAGGTTAGTCACCAAACAAGTGTCATCATCATGCAAAGCATATGGTTTGCCAAAGGATTGTGACATGTCATGTAAGAACATAAATTGAGCATAATCAAGGATATCATAGGGAAAAGCATGTAAATGTGAGGTATTGATGCAAATATGTTGGACAAGTGAACAAGCATCGACCTCAAGCTCATAGCAAACATTCACAAATTGCTCAATGAAAGGTCTATGGTAGGCATAAGAATCATTCACAACACCAAATAAAATGAAGTGTCTAAACACATGGGTCAAGTGCAAGACAATCCAAGCATAATGTGCATGGGGTGTAGTGAATATAGTGTGGCACTCAACACAATAGAAAAAGCAAGTGTTCATCATGTGTGAGGCAATCAAGGCAAGCATGTAGCAATCGATGGGACATGGCATATGTGAAGTGATGACAATGTTGCAACCAAACATATGAGAGGAGCAAGTAATCCAAGAATTGGATGCAACACACAAGGCATATATATCATGATGCATGGAGTGGTGAAAATGACAAGTCGAAGCAAGATCTCTAACATGTGTGCAATCAAGTGGTCCAAGATCAACAATAAGTCTCATGGTGCAAGCAACACAAGTAGTATGATCCGCAATATCCATGCTCAAGAAAGATGTCACCTTGAAGGCGTGTCCTTGTGCATTGTTCGCAATGCCGAAGTGGTAGGAAAGGTGTTGGAGAAGCGAGTTGTGGTCGGATGTATGAGGCTCGCTCTCAAGAGCTCGAATGGTCAACTCATGTGAAGTGGAGGTCGACACAAGGTCCAAGTATCCTACACATGCACAAAGGAAAGCAAAGAATGTATGTGCATGGTAGATAAACACATCATCCATCATGATGGTTCTCTTCTCTTGCACATAACCATTAGAAGCACAAGTGCATGAATAATATGATGCAATAATGGCAATATTCATGGCACTAGGTATATGGTGCAAAGAGGTAAGGCCAACATGCTTCACAAGGAATATGCCAAAATCTCCAAATATATGTGAGAATGCTATGGGGGCAAACTCATTAGCAAGATTGGAATCATTGTTGCACTCAATACATGGCAAATTGTCTAACATGAGAGAAGCAACACATGGAGATATATGAAAAGAAGCAATAACAATCATAAGCAATAACAATCATGTGCAAAGCATGTAGATGGTTGTCATCAACCGCATGAAGTGAGCAAGTATGAATCATTGGTGATGCAAGATAAGAAAGCATAGTAATCAAGTTGTGAAGCTAGTAGTGCAAAGATGCAACATACTAGAGGAAATCATGGCAATCATGTCATGTGGGCAAATAATAGGCATAGGCAATGCACATGACATATCGCAAGCACGATCACAAAGCAAGATCATAGTATCATCGTAGGCATGGGGCCCAAAGCAAACATGGCAATAACAAGCAATATCTCCACCAAGCTTGCAAATACACATACAAGTATGAGAATCAATCATCATGTGTAATGCAAAGCATGGGTCACAAATGCATTTCACAGGTATAGGAATGAGCATATCATGCAAAGTGAACATGGAAAAATGGGCAAAGGATATATAATGGACAACAGCCCGTAGCCAAGTGAGGGCCATGTAGAAGAAATGCGTGAAGTCTTTGCGCGAAGAGAGCGGTGGGAAAGACAATCCATGGGATCCCAAGTCATCATTGCTCTCTAGAGCTTGTCTTGTCAACTCGTGGGATTGCGAGGTTGACAAGAATTCATGGGTACCTACACAAAAGAGACACAAACGAAAGAAATTGTGTGTGTGGTAAATGTACACATCATCCATCATGATGTGTATGTGCACGTGAGAGTTAGCACAAGATAAGCATCGGTCAAAGAAATTTTATGCATGGTATAAGAATATGTCATCCATCATGAAAGAATTGTGTATAACACGATGGGGACGCAAATTTAGCATACAAGTATAGCAAGTGTGTGGCACATCAATAGCATGTGTATTCATGGGAAGCATATGGTGCACACAAGTATTGGGATCATGCAATGAATGGGATGAATCAAAATCTCCTAAAATGTATGAGGAAACTATGGGGGTCTCCTCATGAGCAATATTGGAAACATCATACGGAGAAAATGGACAACATCCAATACAATGCATATCCGAAGCTAGGTGGTCATGGTATGGCATATGAGATAAATGATGCAAAGGAAGCATATCAATATCATCACAAGAAAAACAAATGCCAATAACCATGGGCTTTTCATCTATGCCATATGTGCAAATTGGGTTACTTTTAATGGCATATGCATAGTCACTATGAAGAGATTGCAAATATGGCATATGATTGATCTCATGCATAGCATATGACAAGTCAAGCGGATTGGCAAACATGATGTGACCGAGAGAATTAGAACAAGAAATCCTATGTAACATGGCATCACAACTAATAGACTCCACATGGCAATCATCATACTCATCATAAATGGGTAAATCATCGCATAGTGAAGTCGCACTAGCATGAAGCATGGTAATAGGTTGATCAACATCATGCAAGCAATCAATGTCAAGAATGTCCACTAGTGGGACTAGAGCATCACCTTCACCTATGTTACCTTTGTCATTCCACTCATGTGGTGCAGGTGAGGTGGGAAAGACCAAATGGTGGTCATCTTCATCTTGATGGAACCATGTGGGGGGTGTATCATATTCCACCATGGCCATCGTCTTGTCCAAAGGGAGGATCAAGTCATCATGAATCGGCGCATCATCATATATGGGACCTAGCACCAAAGGAGAAGACACAATAGAGGTAGAGGTCAAGTTGTTAGAAATGCAAATGCCCTCACATGCCCTATCAACTATCACACTCTTCCTATGTGGTGGTTCACTCAGTCCCTCAAAATAGGTGCACTCAAACTCACATATGGTGGAGTCGCTCATCTCACTCAAGTGGTGGGGGTTGTGGCTCTCCTCACATGGGAATTGTGGAAACACATCATATATTGTGCTAGTGGTGAAGTCACTCTTACTCTCAATATGGTGGCAAAAGTCACTCAAGTCATCATACGTCGCCGTGGTCGAAGGGAAAATCCCATGCTCAACCATCTCATCACCATCGCCGTGGATGAAGGCCGAAGATGGCACATCATCACTCTTGCCTCCTAAGAAGCATCATCCTTGCTCGCCACCTTGTCGCTCGCCTCCAAAGCTTGGTCCTTCAGGGTCTCCGTAGTCGTACTCGTCACCGCATCGTCTTGAAAAAGAGTCCTGGAGGACTCGGCATCATCAATGCCAAAAAGAGGGATGGCCGTGAAGTCAAACTTGGGAGCATCATCTTGGAGCTCGTCGGGCTTGGACGTCATCGTGGTACTAGCCTCATCCTCGTTCTCATGGAGCTTGGTCATCACGAAGTGAGCTTGGGGTGGAGAAGCTTTGGCCTTCATGAGTTCTTGTGCTGCCTTGAGAGCACCAATGTAGTTGTCATCGAGCGACTTGTAGTTCTCGTGGAAGATCGTCTTGGAGATGTCATTGTGCAACCCCATCATGAAGTGGAACTTCATCGAAATGGGGTCGTCCACGCCAGCTCGTCGCAAGGCAATCTTCATCTCCTTGAAGTAGTTGTCGATGGACTTGGATCCTTAGATGGTGTTCTCCAATTGGCGTTGAAGTTGTTCCGTGTAGGTTGGAGGCACGAACTCTCGCCACATAGCTCTCTTCGTCTTGGGCCAACTCATGTCGTAGGTCTCCGAAGGTGTGTGAAGCAACCATGTGGACGCGTAGTCGTGGAATTTCCTTGTGGTGCACTTCACTTGATCTTCGGGAGGAACTTGATGTAGCTTGAGGTAGTCGTCCATCAAACGCTCCCACTCAAGATACTCCTCGGGTTTGTAGAGTCCCATAGAAAGGAATCTCATGGTCGGTGTCGAGGTCATAGTAGCTCGTGGAAGTCGCGGACTTGAGCTTGGGGAGCTTCTCTTGATGTGCTTGTGGGCGAAGATGCCGTATGTCCATAGGCGAAGATGCCTTGAAGTCGCTTGGCGAAGATGCCAAGGGAGATGGTGAAGTCGTTGAGAAGTTGTTGGTGTTGAGCTCTTGACCTTCACGTCCTTGTTGGTGATGGTGTCGATGCCGATGTGATTTTCCCGAAGATGGGAGTTCGGAAGCATGTGCTCTTGAGCGTCTTCTTGAATATGAGGAAGATCGCTTGTAGGACTTGATGAGGGCTTTGATCTCCTCCATTTGAGCTTGCATCTCGGCGTCGTTGGAGTTGTTTGTGGCATCGAACTCGTCATTATTGTTGTAGACCGAAGATGAAATACCTTGCCAATCCATCACAAGACTCGAGTAGAGGTGAGTAGGAAATGAGATAAACAATACCAATTTACCTTTTCCCAAAGTTGAGGATGTATCCCATTTCACTCAATGTGAGATGAAATAATAGTGGAATTGGTACCGGACTTGTTCACTCACACCTACAAAATAAAGCTTATGGAGTAGCTCAGTGAAGATAGTGGCACAAAAATTTAATGTAAAATGTTAGCAAGAGTCAATAATGTTGAAAGAGATTCACAAATTCGCAAGTGCAACAAGTAGACCAATATCAATATATAGCACACGGAAACACACACACGGATAGATAAATGGGATCGTGCAACCAAGGAATGAACACAAAATGTGGAATCCACGGAAAACGCTCATGTTGCACAACTCAAGAGAGACGCTAGCACGATTGCTCAATAGGCGGATACGACACTTGTGCACAACCTATAAGATGCAAAATGTATGAACTTTCTATCCCAAGTATGCTATGTGTATGATGTTCCGGTGGTATGATCCAAGATGATCGTATATGACAATGTGGTATGATGCTATGGCTATTTCTTACAAGCTTCTTTGTTCACCCTTTTTCTTTGCTTAAAAGCTTATTTTTTTTTCATTTTTTGTATGGCCACTTTTGCACAATGCAAAAACCAAGATAGCAATTGTATATATACGGGAACAATCTTATGACACAAGATATGATATGATGATACCAAGATGATATGGTATGTATGCAATTGAAGGTGTAGACCACTAATGTGCACAAGTAACGTTGCCGGCAATACTCAAATGGCTAGTCTCGATAGCAAGTGACACAAAATGGGCTAGGGGTTATCTATGCAAAGGCAAGGGAATATACAATGGAGGGATACCATGATACCAAGATGATATGGAGGTTACCGTCCGTGGCAATGATGAGTGGCGGTGATCTTGATGGAGATACCAAGATGATGGAGACTCGTCCCTAAGTAGCCGAAACACCTTATGAAATGGAAAAACTGCGAACTCAAAATCTCAAATGTCAAATGTTGGTAGCGGGAATGCGGTGGTGGTTGCGGAAGCTCAAAGGGATTGCAGAAATGCAATGATGGGTTGTGGAGTACGCAATGTGTAAATGGAGGGTAAGGTGGTGGACTATACACGGTGTCAGAGTTGGAAGCACGATCCCTAAGTAGCCGAAACACCTTAGGAGACACAACTCACAACACAAACAAAATTGGGTTAAGTCGGGGTGGCGGGAGTGTGAGGTGGGCAAAACTATGCGGGAGTTATGGTGGTGGTGGTGGTTGATGAAGAAGCAACCGTCCCTAAGTAGCCTAGACACCTTAGGAGACTCAAATCACACCTCAAGCAACCACTAATGCGATGGGGAACAAAATTGGTTAGGTTGCGGAAGTCGGTGGTGGTGTAGCCAATGATGTGGTGTAAGCCCTAGGCAAAGATGCCAACGTTCCAAAAATATGATGGAGTCAAATGATGTTGGTGGTATTTTTGTGGGAAGGGGGATGTCAAGAGCTTCACAATGAGCTAAAGAATGTCAAAATCGGAGTTTGGACGAATTAGTTATGGCCGAAACAAAAATCAGCCGAAGTTGATATCTATAGGTAGCGGTCATCCGGTAATGGACAGTCGTCCGGTCGGGTCGGAAATACGCTAATTACAGCTCGGGTTAGGGGTTCCGGTCATCCAGTAAGGTCGGACGTCCGGTGCTTCCTGGGTGTCCGGACGTCTGGTAAAATGACGGTCGTCCGGTGGGTCTGGGTCAATACGAGATGCGAGTTTCGGGATGCGATTTTGGGCGGAATTTGGGGATTTTGGGGTCAAAATAGAGGGGATTTCGTGGATGACATATGGGGAAACTTGGGGAGATGCTAGATCCACTTGAAACCAAGCAAATCTATGGATCAAATCAAAGAAAACTTTGTCAAAGCAACAAATCAAAAAAAATTGGGGCTATTTTTGGTGGGGATTTTTGAAATTGGGGAAGAACACAACAAAATTAGGCTAGAAAACACAATGGGGAGGCTCTGAAATCGTGATCAACTTGGCTCTAGATACCAAGATGATGTAGGGCGGAACCCTATACGGCCAATCTTACACGAAAGGAGCGGATCCCAACTATGAACACGAAGAACACGGCGAAGAACGGAGAGAAATCACAAGGGGAAACACTCAAGAACAAGTCCAATCACACATCCACTAGACAATCAAACACACAAGATCCACAAGGTACATGAACAACAAAGGGAAAGATATAAGGTAAGGTTCATCTCGAAAAGGAGGTCTTGATGATATCCTAGACGGATCTTCCCATGAAGGGGTCTTGACGATATATCCCGCAGGATCTTCTCCTAGATGGAGGTCTTGGCCTCCAATGGAGTAGTAGTCTCTCTCTCTCTCAAGAGTAGAGTGGTACAAGGAGCAAAGCTCTCTATCAAATGAGCTATCACTTTGCTGACCTTAGAAAGGAGGAGGGAGAGGTCTATTTATAGTCTTAGTGTCTTAGTGCAAATGGGGGTGAAGTGAAGGGGTACATGGGCCTCAGCCCGCAACTGGACACAACCAGGGGTCGGACGTCCGGAGACTCATGGGCGGCCGGACGTCCGCTCGTTTTGGCCCTGAAGCTGGAGTGCGGATTTCCGGAGGTGGCCAGTCATCCAGTCGTCGGTCGTCCGCTGGCGTCGGTCGTCCGCTCATTTGGCTCAGGTGCGGGATCACCGGTCGCCCGGTCCGGGCCGGTCGTTCGGTGGAATTTCAGGTGCCGGACGACCGGACCCGACCGGTCGTCCGGTGGCTGGAGATTCTTCGACAGCTCTTCTTCTTGCGTCTTCGTTTCCAGGCTTCCCTCGCGGATGGTGTAGTTGTTCCTTGGCACTTGCACTCCTCCTCGTCGTCCGTAGTGTTCGGACAATACCTATGCATGCACGCGAGTGGAGTGTCAAGTAGTATACCATCCTTGAAGGGGTCAAGTGAGCATGTGTAGAGGAGATGATTCACCTTTATGTATGTGAAGTAGATGTCGCACGTGTCACTTGCCAAACGGACTCTTGACATGGTGATGTCCATAGGATGCTCCGCATCATTTCTCCCTTTTGTTTTTGTTTTTTTTGTTTTTCTCCCAAGGACGGTGTCTCACTCTCCCCCACTGCGCGAATATCACCGGAACCATGCATGTGGTGGTAACATATCAGTTGACCGATAACGGTTACTTAAGTGCGTACCCAAAATAGATATATAAATGTAGGTTTCTGATCAGCTGCGTCGACGACGTTCCACATTGAGTTTCTTCCCTTTCTTGTTCATTGCCGAGTAATTGAGCCCCTCCTTGTGACTTTTCCGGAGCCATGGAGTACGATCTTTCTTAGGTAATGTAGTCTTGATTCTTCTTTTCACGTATGCTTCATCGTCATCGTCATCTTCCCTCATCGGGTTGCCGTATTGGTTGTAGCCTTCCTCGTTGGCGACTCCATCCATTCCGACGATGCTCCTTTTGGATCTCCTCACGACAACACGGCTGGGATTGGCCGGGTTGATTATGAAGAAGCATTGTGTCACGTTCTTAGCGTTTACCCATGGCTCTTTTTTGGCGATGACGTTAACATTCACAGGAGTGATCTTCGCGTCGGGTATAGACATGGTGGTGAAAAACTTGTTTTCTCTTACGACGTCCTTGGCCCATCTAACATGGAATATTGTCGCATCGTGCATTCCAGCATAGTCAAGCTCCCAGATCTTTTCGACCCTTTCGTAGAATCTTTCAGTTCTATCGTTGGCGTCGGTCACGCATTGAGTTGTCACCCCGGAGTTCTGGTAACCACTGTCCATGTCTTTGGCCTCCGTGTAGAACGTGTACCCACTGATATCGTAGGATTGATAGGTCATGAGCTTGGGCGCGGGGCCATGTGCTAAGGCGTGTATGAGCAATCCATCCGAACTTCCCTCTTCTGGGGGATTTTCAAGAACTTTCTCTTTGAGCCAACGCAAGAAAGTGGCATTGTGCTCTACAGTCACTTCGTCGGCCGTCTTGAGCATCCCCTTATCACGGTACTTCTTTGCGATGCTTTCTTTGTGCCGTGCCACATAATCATCTACCACATCTAGGTGTTGTAGCACTACTAAGTTAGCGCTGTCAAAGTTGTTCCGTTGATCCGAGTAGTCCATGTGCAATTCCCTCCGGCCGTTGTTATGACCATCTCCTTCGAGCTTCCCATCGTGCTTCTTGATGGGCAAACCAACAACAGAGTCTACGATGCTTATATAATTCTCGCAAAAGGAGACGCACTCATGCGCCAGATACCCCTGTATGATGCTCCCTTCGGGACAGGACATGTTACGAATGACTCCTTTGATGACCCCATTCATCCTCTCGAACGGCATCATGCTGTGAAGGAATGTCGGCCCGAGGTCGATGATGTTGTCCACGATGTGGACACACAGATGCACCATGACGTCAAAGAACGCGGGTGGGAAGTACATCTCAAGCTCACATAGTATGACAACGATCTCTTCCTGTAGCCTTCAGAGGTGCTTTACACTTATGGACTTTCGAGAGATAACGTCGAAGAAGTTGCAGACACCGGTAAGCATGTCACAGACGTGCTTCTCCATTATCCCTCTAATGGCAACCGGGAGTATCTGCGTCATCATCACGTGACAGTCATGAGACTTCATCCTGCTGAACCTTTTCTTCTTGGGGTCTAGAAATCTTCTTATCTTCCCACAGTAACCAGAACTGACTTTGATTCCCATAAGGCACTTGATGAATTGATCGATCCCCTTTGCACTTCAGCTGACCCAAGAATGGGGGCAATAGTTCTCCTCCTTCTTGTTGACTTTTCTGCCCCTTCCCCCTCCTCCGTCTCCGTCTCCGTCTCTTGCATCAACTTTTTACGATGGAGACCTTTCCTGATCTTCTAATCTTCCAAGTCTTTCCTTGCCTTCGGCCCATCCTTGGTCTTCTCCAGAATGTTCATTAGTGTGCCAAGCAAGCTCTCAAGGACATTCTTCGTGATATGCATTTGATCAAGGCAATGAGGCGTGTTGTGATTGGGCCAGTACTCCATGTCCCAGAAAACAGACCTCGTTTCCATACCTTCAGCAGTGGCTCTGGCGCCTTTTTGATCTTTCCCGGCACGGGGTATTGTTCCCAGTTTCTCAACAGCTCATCAATTTCGGCGCCACTCCTCTTACGTGGAGGTCCTCGAAGCTCAGCCAACCCATTGAATAGATCTCCACGCTTTCTCCACGGGTCATCCTTCTCGAGCTATCTACGGTGCCCCATGTACATGATTTTCGCGGACCCGCCATCTTGCGTTGACGTAAGCTGCTGAGACGTCATATCATCCATGAACCTCGTGCATCCACGGTATCCGTGGCACACCTGGCCTGAGGTGTACCCGTAACCGAGATAGTCATGCACCCTCGTCATCATCGTGGCTCTCATATGGAAGTACTCTCCTTTGCTGTCATCCCATGTCCATGTCGATGTTTTCCATAACGTGTCTAGCTCCTCTTGCAGAAGCCCCATATACAGGTTAATACTATTTCCTGGTTTTTTTGGCCCTTGAATCAGCATGCTCATGTGTATGTACTTTGTCTTCAGGCACTTCCATGGGCGGAGGTTATACATCCATACAAACACGGGCCATGTGCTATGGCTGGTGTTCTAGTTTCCAAACGGATTCATGCCATCGGTACTCGCACCAAGCACGATGTTCCTTGGATCTTCTGTAGCAAATCCATATACGGTGTTGAATGCTCTTCACTGGCTACCATCTACGAGGTGTCTCGGCCTCGGACTATCTCCATCGCCGGGCTTCTTCCTCTCCGCGTGCCAGCATTGAGCTTTGCTTCCTTAGGATCTACGAAATATCGCTGCAGACGGGGAGTGTTCGGAAAGTACCATACAACTTTCTGAGGAGCTTTATTTCCTGCCTTCTTGTATCGAGAAGCATTGCACACTACACAACTGGTTTTTTCCGCGTGCTCCCCCCGATAAATGATGCAATCATTGATGCAAGCGTGGTACCTAATGTGCGGCATATCAAAAGGGCAAATGATTTTCTTGGCCTCCTCGACACTAGTAGGACACAGGTTCCCCACAAGAGGAACTTTATTATGTAGATACTTCAAATGCTCATCAAGGCTTTTGTCTGTCCATTTGTTTTTGGCCTTCGTATTTAGAAGTTCGAGCGTGAAACGGAAGCAGATCACCTCGGGATCGCAACCGTCGTACAATGGAGTCTTAGAGTCTACTTCAAGTTGCACCAGCTTGGCCCCCTCCCCAGAAGCAGCTCTCTCGCTAGTCGTACTCTTGCGAAGGAGGTCTTGAACATGAGGGTCCTGCATGACTTTATTTAGTAGCGTCGAAGACTGCAGCGTGACCGCCACCTCTTCTCCGCCATGTTTGGACTCTTCTTCATCGTGTCCAGAATCTTCTCCGTCGCCGTCATTTCCGGACTCTTCCCCGCTGCCATGTCTGGCGCCATCGTCTTCGTGTCGATCAGTCATCTCTTCGTCTAGCCCCATGTCATTATTCCCTGCCATGTGGACGTCCTCATCATCATCATCGTCTTCACTTATCCACTGAGTATAGCCATCCATGAAACCATCATCAGTAGGTGCGCCTTCAAAGTGCCACGATCATAAGGGTCCAAAAGGACTCCTCCCTTGCATCTTGCACACGAACATCTAATCCTAGTCCGATTATTTGCATACATGTCCATCATCGCGGATTGCATGTACTGCTCCACCTTCCATCCACTCACCTTTATGACCGATTGAACGTTATAACAAGCAAAAGGGTTATAAAAAATAATGCATGCTTGAAAGTCATATGAAATTTTGGCATGACCTTGCCTAAAAATAGGACATTGAATTTGCTCGAAATTCACCGAAAAGGAAATAAATTGACATTTCAGAAAAACATAAGCAACTCGAGGGCATGTCACTCGCACACATCTTGAAATGAACATATTCTCATTCACACACATATTCTCATTCACACACACATTCCCATTCTTGAAATGAACAACTTTTTAATCACCTATATATCTCCCAAAAGAGACCGAGAGCATGCGGTTAATTAGGTGATGAGAGAGAATGATCGAGAGAGCATGTGTGGATGGCTAAATAGCTAGCTAGATCTAGTTGTTGGGGAGGAGAGGTGAATCTAGCTAGCTAACTAATGGAGAGGGGTTATGGTGGAGGGGGGCATTAATGGGGAGAGAAGAGAGGTGCAGGAGAAAGAGAGAGGCCATTTATGGAGGAGGGTGCCATTAATGAGGAGAGAAGAGAGGTAGGAGGAAGAGAGAAGAAGAGCAACAATGGTGGTGAGTGGAGAGTAGAGAGTGGAGAGGGGAAAGGAGGGGGAGAGAGGGAAAAGTGGGGGAGAGGAGGGGGTGGAAAGGTTGCACCAGCCGCAACTAGCAGTAGCGCTGCTTAGCAAAAAGCACAGCTGCTACGGGACTTAGTAGTAGCGCTCTCCAAGAAAAGCGCTACTACTAAGTCGGGCCCATTAGCAGTAGCGGCGCAGTAAAATCAAGCGCTACTACTAAACTGTTAGTAGTAGCGCTTGTTTCTGTACAGCGGTACAACTCCCGTGACCGTTGGTGGCCTCGTCTGGTCCCACATAGTTGTAGCGTGTTTTTGCCTCCCAGCGCTACTACTACAGAGTTACTAGTAGCGCCTGCCAAGAAAAGCGCTGCTGCTAAATAGCAGCAGCGATTACTATTTTACAACGCTACCACTATGCTACTGTGTATAAGCATTTTCCTAGTAGTGTTGTCAGAATCATTTTCTGAATGGCAGATGAACAAACATCTTCGAAATTCGAAATAGTGTTAATTTGTAGAAGGAGAGGTAGAAGGCGGCTGTTGTACCTGAACGGGTGTGGATCCAATAACAAATTTGGAGTATTTGTCAGACGAGTAGCCCATCATTGTCAATTTCAGCGCAGAAATGGCATTGATTATTGTTGGACCTTCTTGATCAACTACAAGTAATCTCTCAAGTGCAGGTCTGTCCTCAATGACCATACCGTGGTACACATCTTGTGATGTCTTCCTACCGCACCAGCAACACAAATAAATAGTCCTGAGATTCATGGAGGTGATGTGGAAGGTACTCAACCCATTGATCGCCTGAAGACGAAGGTACTCAAGTGCATTACAACCACGAAGCGGGCGCTCCATGTCACCGTTTGAAAGGGAGACGATGCTGAGTTCGAGGTGCTTCTGTCGTGGTAGAATAAGAGCGGGCACATCATTAAGGGGGGATGGCAGTTCCTAAACTTGGCGATGCGCAACATGGGCGGGAGGTGGAGTGCGGACGTTGGTAGCGACCGCATATGCCCGTTATCAAAAGTGAGCTCCTCGAGCTGATCTAGGGCGGGGGATCAGAACCAGTCGTCAAGCTTGGCTCGGTCCTTGCCGTTGGAATGGAACTTGCCCATTCTAAGGCCTCTGGTTGGGCCAAGGTGACTGCCGAGGATCTTGGATAACGCATCCAAGCTTTTGCGATAGCCATGGCAGAGCTCGTGGGTGTCGATGAGGTCGAGAGGGCTGGACTTCCATAGGGGGCGCCACCATCGGGAAAGGATGGTTGTCCGCACCACATATTTGATTGCGAGGAGGGAGATGATGACTATCAACATATCATCGGGGAGGCTGCTGATGAAGTCCAGGGTTGCTGGACTCACTTGCGGTTCTAGCTCGCCCCACCTCCGCTTGTTGGCAGCCCCATTCTCCACCTCTTGAGTCTCCTTGTCAGCAGCGCTTTCTGATAGAAATGGGAGTACATGGAATATTTAGTTAAAATAGGGCAGTAGAAAAGTGTATTGGTAACTAGAAGTTATTAGGTAGGAATATAGTAAGAAAAGGGAATAACAGTTGGTTGCTAAAATACTACACAATTCATTTGATATTGCTGGGTAAGTCAACATGCAGATAGTTGAAAAGAAAACTTACTTCAAACAAAGTCTGGACAGATGATACCGTCGGGGAAGTTACCATATATCTCATGACCAGGCCCATTTATGTGCAGCACAATTCCAGTGCCAGCTTGTAGTTCATAAAACTTAGCAATTTCTCTCCAAAAGCCAGTGCCAAAATAGGGGCACCACGTTCATCAAGTCTTACAGTAGCAACGATTGTAAATCCATGGTTTGTGTGTAGTATGACATTCCTGAAGTCTAGATTTATGTAAAGGGAAAGATTGTGCACTACAGATTCTGTTACATAGCAAGGGACGCGCTACAGAAAATGGTAGGATTGTTAAAGAAAATATGGTAAGATGCAAATATGGGCCCAAATTGAAAGAATATCGAAACAACCAAACTGATAAACCAAGACGGAGGTAGATTCCATCAACCGAACTGATTGCATCCATATCCCACGGTTAGACATAAGTAAACATAGATTAAACATACTCAGACATATATAATAAGCATACACATACACAAGCATAGTTCAACCATAAGTACATAGTTCAACCGTCATTAAGCATATACTCAAGCGTACATAGTTCGATCCCACATCTCATCTCACATGATCGCACGATCCTGAAGCTTCTCCAGCTACTCGGCGTACGCACTGTGTGCCACCCTGCAAGAATACTTCTGCTTGAAGGAGCCAACGGCCCATCCTCTTGCATGTGCCACAACACTTAGATACGCGTCATGAATCTTATGGTTGCAAAATGGGCATCAACAGCCGTCGTTCCAGGTCCTAATACGCCTGTTATGCATTCCCGCATAAAACTCCCTCAAGATTTGCCTCTTGTACCTCCTCTGGACATCTTCATCCTCACTGTCCACATCGTCAGACAACACGTATACAAATAGTAAAACAAATTTGGCATCAAATCAATGATTACATGCCATGAAGTAGGATCAGGAATTTATGGCTATTTATTTATACATATCCAGAGATTATGGTTCAATTTTTAAGCACAGTCGTCTATGTATAGACCAATCTTGAAGAAAATAATGGCACAAACATATGTAGGTCATTCAAAATCAATTTCAAGTCCTGGCTAGGAATTATTAGCACGAACACTAACCCTAGTCGGATTACTAGCAGAAATCATTTGCACAGATGAAACAACTAATCACTTATCACTTGTACCATTCAAACAATCAATACACTACACAGATCTAACGAAACTTACTCAAATTTCATGGATTGCGAGAACATAACCATAGGATTTCTATTCCAAAAAGGGGGAGGCAGGAGTAACCAGAGAAACCCTATGATCTATTTGACAGATAAATGGGTATAGATGACTAAGCAGCTATCTGTCGTCGTTGGAGTCGTCGCTGGGGTCGTCACCAGAGTCGGTGTGGCACTCCGCCTCCGGCTGTGGAAGCTCGACGACGTCAGGGTGCAACGATAACTCGCCGGCAGTGCTAGCAACCTCTATCTCCATCTCCACTCCGTGCTCTGGTGCTTTAGCAGCCCTGGCGTCGCCACTCCATCCAATGGGCCACTTCGGCGGCATCCTCATACACTAACGACTTTGAGGACTGAGACCGGCGTCGAGGATGCAAGCGGAGAGAGAGGATTGTGTGTGTGTCGAGGATGGGGGGTGTGGCCGCTCAGGCCCACCATTAATATAGAGTAGTGGGAGTTGTGGGAGAGAGGCCGGCGGCGGTCAAATTGATGGCTTGCTCCCGGTGAGCTTGCGCACCGGACTGCTGGCATGCCTATCAAAGTTTCACACAACTACTTGCACGCCTCCTGATGAAACTGCTCAGCGAGCACGCCTCCGTCAATTCACACACCTACACGCACGCCTCTCGGTCTGCCTGCACGGCGGACTGCTCGCATGCGTCCCGTCAACTCACGCCTGCTCGCACGGCACATGGGTCACGCGACGGCACATATATTGTTTTTCTATTTGTATGATTAATGCTTCCGCTTTATTGCTTAACCGAAGCATGGCACGTATCCATTGCTTGTGTAATGTTCATGATTCGAATAAATAATTTGTTTTGGATAATGGTTCCCAATTATTAATAATCTCCCATTTGTAATTAGATAAAGATTACATCAAAACTGGTCTCAAATTTGACCAAAAAAGTACAAAATCCAATTTGTATTGGTGTCCATATGACAAGACGACAAGTTTCAGGAACTTCAAATAAGTTTTGGATGTACTAGAATTTAAAAATCAAGATTCTCAATGTTTGAAAATTTGTTGCACGGGGAGTAAACATGCAACTAGTGAGACACATGTGTTTTTGCAATCCATTTAGGTGCACTGTCACGTGTGCATGTAGCTCAAATTTTATTTTTGCACATTATACCCATAGAAAATCAATCAATTAATGTACTAAAACGTCTTAATGATCTCTGTGATTTTTTCGAAATTAAAATGTCCGTCCTTTGGGAACATATGTTCACCGCGGGATAATTAATTTAACATGCATCATAGTTATGGTGGATCCGCAGTGTGTGTGGGTGTGTGCCTCTGGGGATGGCGGGTGGCTCGCAGTACACTACGAGTTGTGAGCCACCATGTGGGTTGGCTGTTTTGTTAGGCAGGCTGGTGCCACATCAAAGTCTCGAATTCGTTATTTCAAACATTACACAATCCTTTCATACATACATGTTTTGGCCACATCCAGTCGATGGTTGTCCTACACGACACTTGATACTCGCGTGTGACGCTTTCTGTGGGCTCGCGAGGTCGTCGTCCATCACTTTGACGAATAGCTGGCAGTGAGGTTAATTTGACCAGCAAGGTAGAATCTTTTTTGTTTGTGTTATGCTTGTATATAGTATGCGTCAAAGAGGTTGGAGGGGACTAGCATCTATACTATACGTACGCGTCCGTGAACAAGTACACCTTGCTTAGTGTCGGGACTTTTCGGTTTCCGAGGCACGTGCCACATCAAAATTGTGAAATTGGTTGTTCAAAGATCACACAACTCTTTGGGCCACATGCATGCACGCGGTGGTTTTCCTAGCTAGGACACTCATGTGTGACACTTCCATCTATGGGCTCATGAGGCCATCGTCGATGCATGCATCCATCACTTTCACCTACGTCGGGAGATGTTAATTAATTTCACCGTCGATGAGGATTCTTTTGGATTGTACATATTATGGAAGGAGCATATAGTATGCGGTGAAGAGGGGGGAAGGGGACCATCATATGTAGTACGCTTCATGAACCTCGCTCTGTGTGGGTGCATGGTTTACGGTTTTTGAGTCATGTGGCACATCAAAGTTGTGCATTTTTGGTATTCAACATATATATGTTTGGCCCACATGCAAAGCGGTGGTGGTTGTCCTCTCGCACCCACTTAAGCGGTTATCAGCGATATCGATGCTTTCCATCCGTGGGCCCGCTTGGTCCATCACTACTTTTTCCTTGACAACACAAGAGAGGTTAATTTGACTTAGGAGGGGATTATTATTTTGCTTGTAATACGGTATATATATATAGGTCATGCTCTGGGATGACACACATGATACAGTTTGAGCACACACACATGCATGTGTACACATGAATCCCTCCCATCGAGTCGAAGTCGCTAGTACAACGACATGTCATGAACCGACCTCGCTCTGTGTGGGGAGCTAGTGTATGATTTTTGATGCACACGCCACATCAATGTTGTGAAATGGTATTCAAACATGCATGCACGCATCACCTCCATACATATGCATGTAGTGGTTGGCTTCGAACAGTACACTCCCTCGCGTGGTTATCGGCGACAAGCCTATATATTCGTGGGCCCGCGTGGACATCCATGATCACCATGACCGGCAACAAGATAGGTTACCATGGCAGATTCTTCATTTGGTTCGTGTTATTGTAGTATAGGTCATGGTGAGATTCAGACCTAATTAAGTTTGAGTGCATATACTATGCACGCATGCTTGCATGAATCCCCGTCGTTGGCCTGAAGTGTGGTTTAACAAATATGCATCGTCAACCTAACCCTCACTTAGTGTCGGCATTTATAGCTCTAAATCATGGTGCCACATCAAAGTTATTCCATTGTTACTAAAAACACACCTCTCCATACATATGTTTGGGCCACACGCATGCAGTGGTTGTCTTCGGGGACTAGCTACTTGCGTGATTATTGGCGAGCTAGCCCATCTCCGGGGTCGCATGTACGACCATCACTTTGACCAACAACAAAAGAGAGTTTGTACGACCAAGGTGGATTATTCTTGGTACGTTTTATGATCCATCTTGGTGAGAGATGCCTCTCTGGTCCGCCGACTGAAACGTGTGTGTGGGGGCTGCTACTTTGCACTTTGCTAGGTGAACCTCGGTTGGGGGGGCATGAATTCATAGCTTAGGATTCCCTTCGTGGCGACACGAGGGGGGTGCTGCTAGCTGCTACTTCACACTTTGCTAGGTGAACCTCGGTTGGGGGGTGGCATGCATTCATAGCTTAGGATTCCCTTCGTGCCGACACGAGGGAGGGGGCTGCTAGCTACTTTGCACTTTGGTAGGTGAACCTCGGTTGGGGGGCATGCATTCATAGCTTAGGATTCCCTTCGTGCCGACACGAGGGAGCGGCTACTAGCTACTTCGCACTTTGCTAGGTGAACCTCGGTTGGGGGGGCATGCATTCATAGCTTAGGATTCCCTTCGTGCCGACACGAGGGAGGGAGGGCTGCTAGCTACTTCGCACTTTGCTAGGTGAACCTTGCTTGGGGGGAGGGGGCATGCATTTATTGCTTAGGATCCCCTTCGTGCCGACACAAGGGGGTTGGGGGTGGGGGCAAGCAATACCGTGCGCTTTGTGAGATAGGTACCACATTGATGTTGCATTTGGTATTTGAAAATCAAACCACACTTTTCATACATAAATTTGGTTCACATGCAAGTGTGTTCGTGTTCTGACCCTCTCCCGCATCATTTTTCGCCAAATTTATGAACATTAGACAAGTTGGATCACGCAACAGACATGGTTCATCAAACAAACTGTGTGCCACGCCAGTGCCCTTGACACGCACACATCCGCAAAGTACATTGGGCTCCACGAGGCTTCCCCTCACAAAAATACCTAACTGCCTACAACTTTTTTTTGTTTGATAACACACGGTTATTGTGTTTCGACCGTGTGGGATGTTTCTTGTTCCCAATCCCTCCTGCATCCCTAGATAATATCTACCCGCCTCGAGGGTTTTTCTGTTTCATAACACACGGTTGTTATCTACAGACCATGTGCGATGTTTCTTGTTCCAAATCGTGCCTGCATCCCTTGAAAATATCTGCCCGGCTCGAGGGTTTTTCTGTTTCATATCACACGGTTGTTATCTTCGAACCGTGTGTGATGCACCATCATCAAAAATTTCAATCGTCCCGGCATTTCACTCCTCCGGAGTAAAATTTTCAGTACCCGCGCCGTTTCCTCAAACACCCCCCGCCCCCTCTCCACAAACACACAAACACACACACACACACACACACACCAAAACCTCCTCGGGCATGCGCGCACAAACACACCCCCTCCCTTGCTCGAAATCCTAGCAAGGTCCCCGCCCCCGCCGCAAGGCCTCCATTGTCAGCATCTGCTGGTTTACCCGTGCAACTTACCCACTGATCTCCATATCCAGGCCGCCCTGAGTTTCTTAGATGACACCTGTGAAAGGCCCCCTGTCCCACAAATCCACATCCCCACTCCAGAGCATCGCAACCTAAGCCCGTCTTTGCTTCCCGTGGAGTGACTGGCCCAAAAGAGTTGTATCACAGTCTCTTCACCCGACGTCGCTGAGGAAGCTGATGACCATTACTCATGGCAGACACTTAAGTAGCGGGCTAGAGTATGCAGTCATGTCTCGGCCGCCAGCTACGACATCGAGGTCATCGATAGTGACGACCGAAGGCGGGCTATGTCACAGGTTAAGTGGCCCACCACCAACCCCTCGGGTTCAACCGCCGTCTATCTCATCCATGGCCCCGCCGCTGATCTCCTCTGGCTCCCTGTCAACAATTTGCCATCCTACATTGCCATCGAGCCCCTTTTTTCATTTCTAAAGGAAACGTTCTACGATGCTGGCTTGGGATCCACAGCTTCCAAGTCAGACCTCCTCGATGACGACCACGAGGAGGGCACCCTCTATGGCTCTTCCAAGGGGAAAGAGCCCATCTCCTCTTCCAAGGGGAAAGCGCCCGTTTGTGACATCAGGGAGGGCACCCTATAGCCATGCTCTTGTAAGGGGAAGGAGCCCATCTACAACAACATAGAGCGCATCCAGGTTCCGTGCTCTTCCCACGGGAACGAGCCCATCTGTGACAAGTGAGGAAACCCATGATTTGTTTTGCCGTGCCTCTTCACAAGGGAAACCCATGATTTGTTTTGTCAAGCCCCTTTTGTAGTGTAGTGAGAATATGTCCGGTTAATTGCTATATCTGGTTGTTTGCAGTATGCGTTGTTTATTTCAATTGTTCACAATGTGATGCTCTATATGTGCAATTATTTACTCTGTAGTACATTTTATCAATCTAGTTTTAAACATACCAATAGGAATGCATATATTTACTTGCTGTTAAGCCTGTTATAGCTAGCATATGCCTCTTTTAAAGTTTTTTGATTGTTTGGTTGTTTGTAGTTAGCATATGTCCAGTTTCAAATGCTATCTTTGGTTGTTCGTAGTATGCCTTGTTTATTCCAGTTATTCACAACGTGATGTTCTATATGTGCAAGTATGAACTGTGCAGTTCAATTTATCACTACCAGTTTCAAGAATACCACTATGAATGACTACATTTGGTTGCTGCATCTTATAGTTTACACGCCTTTCCATTTTTATTTAACAATAACCAGTGTACTTAGACCGGCACAATACCAGTTTGAATGACTATGTTTGCTTGTTGTTAAATGTTAGGTCTGTTGCAGTTAGCATACCTTTCCACTTGTTTTGCTTTACTAGCATGCTTAAACCTGTACACTGAAGCTATCTTTTGGAGATTATTTTGTCTGCCATGGATAATTTTGGTTGATGTTTAGCCTGTTGTGCTTAACATGCTTCTCGATGTACCTACACAGGACAATTTTGGGAACGACTGTTGTTTTCCATCGAGGTTAGTTTCATCCCATGGCTTATATATGCTCACTGTTCAGGATATCGGTAGCTGGTACCATATAGGCCGAGGGCTGATAAGGGACTAATCGGTGAATCGGACTTTTAACTGAATATATCTGCAACCCATTTATCGTTAGGTTAACTAGGGCCATATGTAATATATCTGAGGCTACATAGCAACATGCACTGTACTTAATGTCTAAATATGCAATCCTAGGCTACATAGCAACAAGGAAGAGTTTTACATTAATGGTCTGATGATGTCTAGATATACGTAGAAGAGCTGCAGCAACAACAACAACAACAACACATCCCTGTTTGGATACTCAACTTAGCTAGAGTTAGAGTTACTTTCTAGCTCATGACTAACCATGAACTAACTCCATCCAAAGAGTTATTTGGATGGCAGGGTCAGATTGACAATAAATGCACTAGGAGAACTACCTCCAATTAGCACCTCTTGGGTTGGATAGTTTTTTGGGGTGGGTTATAGATGCAACTAGCTCAAACTAGTCATCATGTTTAGATATACTTTAGGGCTATTTGAGCCCGAACTAGCTCAAACTAACTGTAACCCATGGATACAGCAGCGGTGAATCAACCGATAATTTGTAAGAATGCACTAAACTCCTTCCAGCCCATAATATAATATGTTAATTCATCTAATATGTGAGTGGGATGTTATAAGATATTATAAAAGAGTGTTTTACTACATCATTGTGTCATTTTTGTTTAGCTTCTAATATTAACTTGGTGCTTTTAGGTACATATGTCATTGGTAATGATCTGTGCTTCGATCCTTGCTACGTCTGGGGCAATGACTAATCGATGAACCAACATCAAGTGAGGAAGCCGATAAAGAATGTTAATAAAATGGGTCCAAAGATGGCAATTAAACTATTTGTTTACACTTTATCCATGACAATAGCGAACTGCAAGATGGTAAGTAAGAACTCTGCAGCCTTCTTTTTACTGCCCATAATGAGTTGTGTTAGATGACAATGTCTGAATATTTTTCCTTTGCAGTGGCTGCCAAAGCAGTTTACTCAAGATTACCTCTCAAACTACATGATTGGTGGGCATGCAAAGGTCAAAGTATTTCTACCAGAACACGATGATTATCTAGATGTTTTCATGAAGACCGTGAAGGATGGGCAGGCGGCCATCGCATGGGGTTGGAATAGAGTCGTGCGTGCCTTCTGCATGAAGGAGGGCACAATATGGGCATTCCGCTTCACCTTGTTCAGCAACCAGAATGTATTTCACCTCTTTCTTTACCGTCTTTAATAGTACAAGTATACAACTATGGTTCATCATTCTTTATTTGGTTCTTATGTAATTCTTGAACATATGTACCTATGAATCGAATAATGCATTGGTTGTTTGAACCTAATGGATATGAATAAAACAGTAGCATACATTCAAATTCAAATTCAAATCCAGTACAATTTGAAATAGCAGCAATTAAATTACGATGAAATTACGCTCTCCAGGTCGTTACAGCACACATGGTTGGTAAAACATAAATGTTTGCGATATACACCATAATCCGGGGCGGTTCACAAAGAGGAAACGTGTGCAAGCATGCACACAGTTGCCATTTGCAAAGTGTGTGCGATGTCAGACAATATCACAAACGGTGCGGGCAAACTAAACGTTTGTGTTAGTTGCCTTATCGTACACGATTCGCAACCATGAACTATTTCTGATGAAGTATGCATCATAAACATTGCACCATAGAATAGCATGTGCGACAGTTGTCATGTACGACGATGTTACGACGGTCCGACATTTCGTAATCCTGTTCGACACTCGTATGACGATTAGCTAATCTTCTTAATTAGTTATCGCATAAGGTTTGGGAAAAGCGAATGTGTGTGATTGTATGCTTATCATAAACGTTCTATAATAGTGAACTGTTTGTGATGGGCCGCGCATCGTAAATGCAGCACCATAGAATACTGACTGCGATGGCAATGCGAGCACAAACAAGTAGGAGTACTGTAGAGTCCCTATCCCCAACGGTTTCTAGGTCATGTGGGAAAGACCCCCCCTATCACTGTGACTCACTAGGCGATGGTTCCAAATGCCGTCGCGGAAAAGGGTTAAAAACTGTTTGTATAGCACCGACTGTAGGATCAAAAGTATGTCTAGAGGGGGGTGATTAGACTACTTGACCAGATAAAAATCTAGCCTTTTCCCAATTTTAGTTCTTGGCAGATTTTAGCAACTTTGGACAAGTCAAGCAATCTTAACACAATTCAAGCAAGCATGCAAAGAGTATATGAGCAGCAGAAAGTAAAGCATGCAACTTCCAAGAATGTAAAGGGAAGGGTTTGGAGGATTCAAATGCAATTGGAGACACAGATATTTTTGTCGTGGTTCCGATAGGTGGTGCTATCGTACATCCATGTTGATGGAGACTTCATCCACGGAGGGTAACGATTGCGCGAGTCCACGGAGGGCTCCACCCACGAAGGGTCCACGAAGAAGCAACCTTGTCTATCCCACCATGGCCATCACCCACAAAGGACTTGCCTCACTAGCAGTAGATCTTCATGAAGTAGGGGATCTCCTTGCCCTTACAAACTCCTTGGTTCAACTCCACAATCTTGTCAGAGGCTCCCAAGTGACACCTAGCCAATCTAGGAGACACCACTCTCCAAGAAGTAACAAATGGTGTGTTGATGATGAACTCCTTGCTCTTGTGCTTCAAATGATAGTCTCCCCAACACTCAACTCTCTCTCACAGGATTTGGATTTGGTGGAAAGAATATTTGATTGGAAAGCAACTTGGGGAGGGCTAGAGATCAAGATTCATATGGTAGGAATGGTTAAACTCGGTCAGACCGATTCAGCAAAGCTAGTGACCGTTAGGGTTTTCGGTGGGACCGACATGCAACTCGGTAGGACCGATATGATTAGGGTTAGGGCATAACGTAATCTCGATGAGACTGATTACACAAACTCAGTGACACCGATTTTGGTAATAAGCTAACCAGAGAGTTGGTCAGGTAAACTCGGTGGGACTGATCGCTCATTTTGGTGAGACTGAAACGTTACGAAGGGAAAACAGAGAGTTTACAATGCAATCTCGGTGGGACCGATCGCTCATCTCGGTGAGACCGAAATGTTATGAAGGGAAATAGAGAGATTACAACCCCATCTCGGTGAGACCGAGATCCCTATCAGTGAGACCGATTTGCCTAGGGTTTGTGGCAGTGGCTATGATACTTGAAACTCAGTGGCGCCGAGTTTGAGTTTTGGTTTAGGTCATATGTGGGTGTGAGAAAGTAGCTGGGATAGGATAGGAAGAATCGGTGGGGCCGAGTTTGAGTTTTGGTTTAGGTCATATGTGGGTGTGAGAAAGTAGCTGAGGGTTTTGGAGCATATCACTAAGCATTTTGAGCAAGAACCTCATTAAGCAACACCTCATCCCTCCTTGATAGTATTGGCTTTTCCTATAGACTCAATGTGATCTTGGATCACTAAAATGGAAAATGTAGAGTCTTGAGCTTTGAGCTTGAGCCAATCCTTTGTCCTTAGCATTTTGAGGGGTCCACTTTTCTCATCCATTCCATGCCAATCATTGAGCTTTCCTAAGATATTAATCTTGAAATAGCATTAGCTCAATGAGCTATATGTTGTTAGGAATTACCAAAACCACCTAGGGATAGTTGCACTTTCAATCTCCCCCTTTTTGGTAATTGATGACAACATATAGATCAAAGCTTCGACAGATGATAATAAGAGTGAAAAACATTGTCGCTTTAAGAAGTATGTGAAAAGAAAAAGCTCCCCCTAAATTTGTGCATATTTTAAGATTTGCTTTGGACTGCAAATGCACAAAGAGTTAGGATCATGGGTTACTCTTCCATTTCACATACGTCTTGGTGGAGCGCTCAAAATGATAATAATTAAAATACATGCACTCATCACCAAGCAAAGTGAATGATCATATAAAAGGATAATGTCATCCAACAAGCATTAAGGTAGCATATGATCAAACACATGATCATCTAAGCAAGCACAAAGTATAAAGTATCTCAACCAAGCAAATAATTAAGTTCAACCACCAAGGAGAAACGCAAGAGAGAACAAAAGCAACACTCTCTCTCGAAGCCTATGATCTATACATTTTCTCCCCCTTTGGCAAGAAGTTACCAAAAAGTTCATAAAAAATGCATAGTGCTAAATCGTCACTCAGGCTTGGTCTTCAGATGGTGGTGTAGACAGAACTCCAAGGACAAAGGCGTCAGTCGATGTAGATGGATCTGGTGGAGTAGGTGTTGGAGCTGGTGGTACTAAAGCTGTAGCTGGTGCAGATGAAGTTGCTCTGGTGTCTGTGATAGGCATAGCAGCAGACCTCTGACCTCTGGGCACTCTAGCAAAAGCATCAGTGTTTGTCTTGCCCTTCTTCTCCTGCACTTCCTCCTGAAGTTGGTCAACAACAGACTGTATCTCAGTAACCTTCACATCTAAGTCATAGAACTTTTGCTCCACGATCCTCTCCAAGCTCTCCTGGTTTTGAGTCAGGGTAGCCAGTCCCTTCTCAATCCTCAGAGTGGAGGCAATCAAGTAGCCAAGATGATCTTGCTTGCTCTTCAGATGATAATGAGATGCCTCATCCATGGTTGGCATCTTTGCAGCCTTTTCAACTCTTGCCTTCTCCTTCTTGGCTTGTGCGTGCACAGAAGATGGTTCATTTTCATCCATCACCACAGTGTTGTCCTCAAAGTCTGGGTAGATGGGCAGGTGCTCCTTGTCCAGCAGATATGTGCCAGTGCCCATCTTGGAGTTGATCAGCTCCTGGATCTGTGGGGCATACCCACAACTTCTCTTCTAATCTGCAGATGTCCTCTTTATGGTTTCCACAATTAGGCTCATGACCTTGAACTTTTGTGGAACATCAAAAATGTGCAGCAAGTTGATGGAGTGACCTTTGATCATCTTGTGATCACCTGACTTTGGCAAGAGAGTGTGCCTGAGGATCTAGTTGATTGTTGGCAAGCCTGACAGAAGGTAATGTATTGATCCAAACTTGTGTGTCTCAAGAGCAGCATCTGGGATCTCTTTGTACATGTGTGCCATGGTGTTGTGATCTTTCTTCTTCTTGGCATAGACATCCAAGTCATCTTCTTGTTCTTCTGGGGCATTGATCAACAGAGCCCATTCTGCAACTGTTTACTGGTACCTACTGCCTTCAGACATCTAGACAATCCTTCCATCTGGGTAGAAGTGAGCTGTGGAGTAGAACTGCATGATGAGCTCATCATTCCACTTTGTGAGCTTTTGAGCCACAAACTCATCGACTCCACATGCCTTGATGCTATCATATACACCAAGGAAGTGATCCTCATTTTCCTCAATGAATTTCCAATCAACCCATCTCATGTCACACACTATGGGCTTCTTGTCAAGTAAGATAGTCTCATAGAAGTCCTGTTGTTCCTTGGTATGGAACCTGTAGTCCACAACAGTTCTTCTTCTGGTGGCATATGGATTTGACTCTCTCCATAGCCTCAATCCTGAATCCTTCCTTATCTTCATGTTCTCAGCTACTGGATGAGCATCATTGTGGTCTGGAATTTTTGGCTTCAACTTCCTCAAGACATGTGACTCATCATCTTCTTCTTCCATTGCAGCTTCAGGCACTGGGGCCTTGTTCTTCTCCTTAGCAGGGATGTTCCTGGTGCTCCTCTTTGGTTTTGACTTTGGAGATGGAGCAGCAGTCTTAGGAGCAGTCTTAGGCTTAGATGGAACAACCCCTGCCCTTATAGCATCTCCCATAAACTTTTGAGCTTTGGGTGCTGGTGCTGCATCCTCTTCCTCTTCCTCTTCTTCATAGTCTTTCATTATTGAAGATCTCCCAAGCACTTTGGCAGTGGTCTTCTTGACCCTCTCTTTCCTTCTCTTTTCTGCCACAACCTGCTCTTTGGGTGCAGATCCCAAAGTCTCTTGAGTGGATGTTCTGGCTTTTGACATGGGAGCTCTCTTGGCAGGAACCTTTTGCTTCATCCCTGGCTTAGTGGCAGCATCTGTGCCATATTCCTTTTTCAGGACTTTCCTCTTTGAGGTGGCCTCTTCCTCAGCATCCACATAGTCCTCATCCTCTGAATCTGAGGTTTTCTTCTTTCTGGTCCTAGTGGCTGCCTTAGGCAAGTTACTGGGTGTGCTCCTGCTTCCATCATCTGAGCTACTGGAGGGACTAGTGCCCTCACTCATGTTAATCTGCTCCTCAGATTTGTTATGACTGTCACTCTGACCTGACATGATGCAAACACTGACAGCAGACCCTGTGAATAGATTATAGATGAGGTAGAGTGGACGAGGATCACAAAGTGCAGAGGTTTTTGCAAAAGAATGAATCGAAAACTTAGTTTTAGTTTTCCACAGAAAGCATTTCGGATCTACCGATTTGAAATCTCGGTGATACCGAAGTAGCTGTTGGAACCTAAACTAGTGAACTCGGTCAGACCGGGTCACAGTTCGGTGGCACCGAGACTCCTAGGGTTTCACAAAGACTCAAACTCGGTCACACCGATTTGCAATTGTCGGTCAGACCGAGAATCACATGTGCAATGGCCTGAGCCAAGTCGGTGGAACCGATTTCAACAACTCGGTCGGTCTGAGATGGTTTCGGCGGAAACCTAACCCTAAATTTTCAATCCACTACTAAACTACCCAGTGTTTTCATTGGATAGAGTGATCTCAATTGTGGAAAGATACATGGCAAAACAATGTGCTGGGGAATCAGAGTGAGAACAGCACAAAGATCAAGTCCATACCCTAGTTCGGCGATGGACTTGCTACGACGGCAACGGCGGAGATGATCCCGTTGATGGCGGTGGAGACCAGCGACTGGAGGCGGCTGGTGACGAGGAGGACGATCCGGAGACCTAGGGAGGGAGAGCAGGTTGAGCGCAGGCGAAGAGGTTCGGAAAGTTTTCCAAATTTCGGCCTGTGGGTATATATAGCCTGGACCTATCGGTGTGACCGAAAAGTTCAAATCGGTTGCACCGAGATTAAAAACCTAGATCAACTTAGTGATCTCGGTATGACCGAAATGGATGAGTCGGTCAGACCGAAACACACAAAGAAGTTTTGGAACTTTAAGTCTATGATGAATCAGGGACTCCGACTGCTCCTCACATAGAGTGGTTCAAATCTGACTTGATCAAACTTTGTGATGCAACATGAATAGAGGTTGAGACGAGAAGAGCATAGATAGCTAGAGAAGGTTCTTAGGCATTCTTGTCCATCCACTTGGCAAGATAAAAAGAAACCAACCAATTAAAACAACAAGTGGATGTCCTCGAAGGAGTAAATTATGCAACCAACATGCTCACACAATAAAATGACAAATGAAATATGTGGCAAAGCATGCACAAACAATTCTAGCATCTATCAAGCAATTGGCGATGACTAGGTCATCTATATATGAGTATATTGACTTAGGAGTCAAATTAGAACATTTGATCATAGGTCATACTCTTCATTTAAGCACAAGTGGGGTTACCACTTTTACATAAAGCATTGTTGTGTTCACACCATTAGAGTTGCTTTAGCTCAATTCTTAGAGTAAAGCTCCCCCTAGATGTGAGATCCCCTCTAAGATTGATGAACTAACCTTGGGTTTTGTCGATGATGACTTCATGTAGGTGTTGAAGATGTGGATGCTCTAAGTTGATGTAGATTATTCGGAGCTATCCTTTGGAGTGAGTTGCACTTTCAATACCTACACAGGTTAGTCCCACAGGGAACAAACAAGGATATCCATAGACATAGAGTGATGCACACACAAGATGATGTCTATGAGAGCATTATGTTACCTTGTCCCTTGTCTTACTCCTTGAACTAGTGCAAGATGTGGAAGTTGATTGCACTTGTTCTTGCCAAAATGATAAGAGTGAAGTATGTTGGCGGAGTCACCCTCAAGAACTCTCTAGTTCTTCTTCTTCGGGATCCACACCATCCTGATGGGAATCCTCGGAGTTGTAGTTGTACTTGATGAAGTGGAACTTTATGTAGTCTTGGGAACCCACTTGACAAAGGCCTTAGGAGCTTCTTTAAATGCATCAATTTCCTCTTGAAGCTTGTCCTTGCCTTTTTCCTTGTGGTCTTGTGGTGGAAGATCATCTTGAGCTTGTGTCCCTTTGAAAGAAGTAGGATCATACTTCTCTTGTTGAGGAACATACTTTGTCTTAGGGTATTGATCTTCT
The DNA here is from genome assembly GCF_018294505.1 of Triticum aestivum. Lineage (NCBI taxonomy): Eukaryota > Viridiplantae > Streptophyta > Magnoliopsida > Poales > Poaceae > Triticum > Triticum aestivum. Next base: position 373,995,105 of record NC_057812.1, on the reverse strand, counting down.
TCCCACTCAACTCCATTGGCATTGAACTTTCGTTCAAAACCAATACCTTGATTCTTCCGGTGCCTTCCTTGCTTGCGTACAATTTCCTCGAATTGCTTACTCCCGTCAAGGCTCTTGTAAACACCTTTCTCTATGATTCCCTTCAATAAGCTATTTTCTTGCTCAAGTGTAACTTGGCTAAGAGAATCATTAGTGGAATCAAGAGAACTACTAGAAGCAACAATATTGGATTTAGCATGATTATTGTTACTACTAGAGGAAGAATCCTTCTTGTTCTTGTAACTAGACTTGACTTGAGGCATGTAAGTGGATAAGAGTAAACGCTTGGCAATGTAAGAAGAACTTTTCTTGTGAAGATCATCATTGATTGCCTTTAAGAACTCATGCTCTTGCTCAAGATTGAGCTTCTCAAAACGTAATTTCTCATGAGTCCTTAAAAGTTCTCGATGATCTCCTAAGATAGTTTCATGAGCTAACTTAAGAGTGTTTAGTTCTTTAGTTAGATACTCAATCTTATCCTTATCATTGTCATTTGTTTCATCTTGATTAGCATGATTAATTGACATTTCATCATATTATTCATCACTAGAGTTGTCAACAAGTAAATCATCATCACCTAACAAGTCATCTTCATCACTATTGAAATCAACATACTCGGGGTGTGATACCTTTGGACCTTTGTCCATGAAGCATCTTCCAATTGCTTCATTTGGTGAATCAAATTTGTCGTAGGAGTTGGTTGACACAAGTGCTAGACCGGCAACACCTTCATCTTGAGTATATTCGGAGTCAAAGTGATAGCTTCTCTCGGAGTGATTGTCGGAGTCGGATACCCATTCACCAACATGAGCTTGATGTCTTCGTTTTGTGTAGCTCCTTGATGACTTGTCCTTCCTTTCTGAATCCTTGCTTCGCCGGGATGTTCTTCGTTCATAACGATCATCTCTACTCCTTCTCTCTCTTGATGGTGATTCTTCTCTTCTACTTCTTCTTTTTGGAGAATCTTCTCTTCTCTTGTAGGGTGCCGTACACTCATTGGAATAGTGTCCAGGTCTTCCACAATTGTAGCAGTTTCGCTCTCGACTAGAAGATCTTTTGTCATTGTAGGACCTTGACTTGGAACTTCTCTCTTTGCTTCTACTCTTGTAGAACTTGTTGAAGTTCTTCACCATTAGGCTCAATTCTTCATTGAAGGTTCGTTTCTCACTTGATGATGTGGGAGCTTCACATGAGGCTTTGTAAGCACCACTTGACTTGTTATGGAGCTCCTCCTTATCCTTGAGTAAAATCTCATGAGCAACAATTCTTCCAATGACTTCTGTTGGCTTGAGATCTTTGTAATTTGGCATCATTTGGATCAATGTGCATACGGTATCATATTTTCCATCCAAGGCTCTTAGGATCTTCTTGATGATGAATTTGTCAGTCATCTTTTCACTTCCTAAGCCGTCAATCTCATTTGTGATAAGAGCAAGCCTAGAGTACATTTCAGTGACACCTTCACCATCCTTCATTTTGAACTTGTCAAGTTGACTTTGAAGCACATCCAACTTGATTTCCTTGATGGAGTCGGTACCTTCGTGCATATCAATCGAAGTATCCCAAATTTGCTTTGCATTCTCAAGACGGCTGATTTTGTTGAATTCTTCGGGGCACAATCTGTTGAACAGGATATCACAAGCTGGAGCATTGTATTGTAGCATCTTCAACTCTTCCGCGGTAGCTTCACGGTTCGGTTCTCTCCCATCAAAGAATTCACCTTGCAAGCCAATACACACAATAGCCCAAACGGCGGGGTTATGCCCAAGAATATGCATTTTCATATCATGCTTCCAACTAGCAAAATTAGTACAATCAAAGTAAGGACCTCTACGGTGGTAATTTCCCTCGCTAGATGCCATACTCTCCTAGGTTGTGAAACCAATGCTATAACCAGCAAAAGCTATGGAAATCAAAGCAAATGGAGACCAAAGCTCTGATACCACTTGTAGGATCGAAAGTATGTCTAGAGGGGGGGTGATTAGACTACTTGACCAAATAAAAATCTAGCCTTTTCCCAATTTTAGTTCTTGGTAGATTTTAGCAACTTTGGACAAGCCAAGCAATCTTAACACAATTCAAGCAAGCATGCAAAGAGTATATGAGCAGCGGAAAGTAAAGCATGCAACTTGCAAGAATGTAAAGGTAAGGGTTTGGAGGATTCAAACGAAATTGGAGACACAGATGTTTTTGTCGTGGTTCCGATAGGTGGTGCTATTGTACATCCACGTTGATGGAGACTTCAACCCACGAAGGTTAACGGTTGGGCGAGTCCATGAAGGGTCCACGAAGAAGCAACCTTGTCTATCCCACCATGGCCATAGCCCACGAAGGACTTGCCTCACTAGCGATAGATCTTCACGAAGTAGGCGATCTCCTTGCCCTTACAAACTCCTTGGTTCAACTCCACAATCTTGTCGGAGGCTCCCAAGTGACACCTAGCCAATCTAGGAGACACCACTCTCCAAGAAGTAACAAATGGTGTGTTGATGATGAACTCCTTTCTCTTGTGCTTCAAATGATAGTCTCCCCAACACTCAACTCTCTCTCTCTCTCACAGGATTTGGATTTGGTGGAAAGAGGACTTGAGTGGAAAGCAACTTGGGGAGGGCTAGAGATCAAGATTCATATGGTAGGAATGGAATATCTTGGTCTCAACACAAGTGTAGGTGGTTCTCTCTCAGAAAAAGTAAGTTAGAAGTGTAGGTTCGTTCTGATGAGTCTCTCCAAGAATGAAGAGGTGGTGGATGGGCTATATATAGCATCCACACAAAATCTAACCATTACACATAACTTCACAAACTCGGTGGGACCGAATGGTTAAACTCGGTCGGACCGATTCAGCAAAGCTAGTGACCGTTAGGGTTTTCGATGCGACCGACATGCAACTCGGTAGGACCAATATGATTAGGGTTAGGGCATAACTTAATCTCGGTGAGACCGATTGCACAAACTCAGTGAGACCGATTTTGGTAATAAGCTAACCAGAGAGTTGGTCAGGTAAACTCGGTGGGACCGATCGCTCATTTCGGTGAGACCGAAACGTTACGAAGGGAAAACAGAGAGTTTACATTGCAATCTTGGTGGGACCGATCGCTCATCTCAGTGAGACCGAAATGTTACGAAGGGAAACAAAGAGATTACAACCCCATCTCGGTGAGACCGAGATCCCACGATGAGACCGATTTTCCTAGGGTTTGTGGCAGTGGCTATGACATTTCAAACTCGGTGGCGCCGGATAGGATGATCGGTGGGGCCGAGTTTGACTTTTGGTTTAGCTCATATGTGGATGTGAGAAAGTAGTTGAGGGTTTTGGAGCATATCACTAAGCATTTTGAGCAAGAACCACATTGACCAACACCTCATCACTCCTTGATAGTATTGGCTTTTCCTATAGACTCAATGTGATCTTGGATCACTAAAATGGAAAATGTAGAGTCTTGAGCTTTGAGCTTGAGCCAATCCTTTGTCCTTAGCATTTTGAGGGGTCCACTTTTCTCATCCATGCCATGCCAATCATTGAGATTTCCTAAGATATTAATCTTGAAATAGCATTAGCTCAATGAGCTATATGTTGTTAGGAATTACCCAAACCACCCAGGGATAGTTGCACTTTCACCGACGCGCACCAGTGACCTTGCCGAAGCAACGTCCAGGACAAAGGATGGGAGCACCTATGTTTTGAAGGTGACGAGGTTTTCATATGTAGAAGTTTTCACTTTACAGAACAGGTATGGATAAGAAGGAACTTATCTGTTTGGCTTGACGGGGATCACTATGCAGGCTTGTCTTCATTTCTTCTCTTTGGGACCAAGTCCATGGTAAGAACCTTACAGCTTAGTGTAGATGAAAACAGAGCTACATGCGACCTTATCTACATGAACATGATATGCTTATGTATGCATGTAAGTTTTTTGTCGGGACCCCTAGCACTTCGTTTATTTAACTGGTGCTCAGGGTCTATGCCTGGCTTTGTACAAAGGGTTACATGCAACATCGGCAATGCTTGTACAAAATGGTGGCTGCCAGACCGGGCCCGATAGCCGCACCTTACGGGTAGAACTTATGGAGATGCTCAATGTTCCATTAGTTTTGCAATTGAATGCCATCTCCGGTCTCGAGATGGACTATGCCAGGTCTGGTGACTTGTACTACCCGGTATGGGCCTTCCTACTTCGGTGTCAACTTGTTTGCACCCTTGGCAGACTAAACATGTCTAAGGACAAGGCCGCCTTCCGCAAAGCTCCGGGCATGAACCATGAGGCTGTGATAGCGGCGCAGGGCTTGCTGGTAGCATGCAACACGCGTAGCAGCCTGGACGGTTGTCCTCAAGTAGCACAACATCGTCATGCCGGTGCTGTTCCTACGCTACTTCATCGTAGGTAAGCACCCGTGGTGATCTGAATATGAGTTCTGTGGGGATCACTGCTTCTGCTCCATAGACTAGGGAGAAGGGCGTCTGGCCGGTAGCTTGATTTGGTGTCGTACGGAGGGAGCAAAGAACCACCGGTAGCTCGTCGATCCATTGCCTGCCGCACTTCTATAGCCTATCAAATGTTCTTGTCTTGAGTCCTCGTAGCACTTCAGTGTTTGCCCTCTCAGCTTGTCTGTTGCTTCTGGGATGGGCAACAGAGGCAAATGAGACCTTGCTTCCGAGGGCATGAACGTATTGCATGAAGGCGCGGCTTGTGAATTGGGTGCTGTTGTCAGTGATTCTGGCGGGTACTCCGAAATGGCACACCAATCCTTTCAAGAACTTCATAGCTGACTGTGCGGTCACCTTCCTCACGGGCTCCACTTCTGGCCACTTTGTAAACTTGTCGATTGCAACGTACATGTATTCAAATCCCCTGGTAGCACGGGGGAAGGGGCCCAAGATGTCAAGCCCCCAGACCGAAAATGGCCATGCCAAAGGTATTGTTTGAAGAGCTTGAGCAGTCTGATGGATATTCTTGGAGTGGAACTGGTAGGCTTCACTTGGTGACTATCTCGATTGCATCTTGGAGGGCTGTGGGCCAGTAGAAACCTTGCCGGAAAGCTTTTCCAACCAGGGCCATCAATCCAATGTGGGATGTGTATCTCTGCCAATAGTTCCTTTCCTTCTTCCTGGCAAATGCACTTCAATTTCACACCGTCCGGCCTTCTTCTATATAGTATGTCATCCACGAACTGATACATACTGGCCCTCCAGGCTACTCTTTTAGCTTCTTCTTGCTCTTCGGGAAGTTCTCCTATTTGGAGGAAATGAAGTATGTGCCGCGCCCAAGTTGGAGGCTGAGGCTCGGCAACAAGGACTAGTGGCACCTCCTCGTTGACGGGAGCGCATGCCTCGACTACAAAGACTGGTAGTTTGGTGGGAGGGTGCAGCTCACCAATCGAAGGGGAGTTGTTCCCGCCAAGCTCTCTGCCGGGGGCTTCGGGAAGCTCTGCCGGGAGAGGCATTGCAGAGTCTAGTTTCCTCTTCTCGCTGGCCATTGTTGCCGGGGATACGGAGGGTTGAGTCAGACGGAGAACAAAATTCCCTGGTTCCACAAGGAGTTTTTGCGCAACGCACTTTGATAGATGATCAGCAATGCTATTTTCTGCATGTGGTACATGCTCTATTTGTAATCCATCAAAGCGCTCCTCCAACTTTCTCACTTCCTCTACTTGAGGTGCTTACTAGTGGGAGCAACGAGAAGCACGCCAGCTCCTCACCTTACAGGGAGAAGGCACCATTAAAGTACATGATCCATTCTTGGGGTGCTTCCTTGCCGTGGGTAGCTGTCTCCAACACTTCTTCGTCACGGGTAGGCATCCACTACGCAATGAAATCTGCTAATGCTCTGCTCTAGATAGTTGACGTGCTCTCAAACTTCAAACCAAAGCTGGACAACACCAAAACCCATTCCACTATTCTGCCAGTGGCCTCGGGGTTTCTTAGTATGCGTTGCAGGGGGAAGCGGGTGACTACCCTGATCTCGTGGCCTTGGAAGTAGTGGCACAGTTTCCTTGAGGCCATGATGAGGCCAAAAATCAACTTTTGCATGCTAGATTACCTCAACCTAGCCCCCCTGCAGCAGGGAGCTGATGAAGTACACTAGTCATTGCACCACCTTCTTCCTTGCTGCGACCTTGGCACTGTCTCCATTGCCCCACTCTTCCTTGCTTTGATCTACATCTGACCTTGCCGGGATGGGTCTGCTCTCCTCGCTAGAGGGGACAGTGGTTGCGGCTGCTACTTCATCCACCTCCCGTTGTGCCACCAGTGCTTCACTAACCACTTGGTTGATCGCTGCTAAGTATAGCAGCAACGGCTCTTGTGGTTTAGGAGCGACTAAGGTGGGAATAGAGGAAAGGTAGGCCTTCAAATATTGCAGCGCAGTGTCTATCTCCGGGGTCCACTCTACGGGCCATGCCTTCTTCAAGATTTTGAAGAACGGTAGGGCATGCTCGGCGGACATGGAAATGAACCTTCTTAATGCGGCAACACATCCAGTCAAGCACCTCACGTCTTTAACTGTCTTGGGTGCTTGAATCTGCTCAACCGGCTTGATCTTGTCAGGGTTGGCCTCTATCCACCAGCGGGACACAAAGAAGCCAAGTAGCTTACTGGAAGGAACACCAAACACACACTTCTCAGGATTCTTATTCAACTTGATCTTGTGTAAATTTGCAAAGGTCTCTTCCAAGTCCTGAATGAGAGTCGACATGTTCTTTGTTTTGACCACTATGTCGTCCATGTAGTCTTCAACATTCCCGTGTAGCTGAGACTCAAAGCCAATCTGCATTGCTCTTGCAAAAGTGGACCCAACGCTCTTTAGCCCAAAGGGCATCCGTACAAAATAGTACCTGCCGCATGGGGTTATGAACGCGGTCTTCTCCTCATCTTCCTTGGACATGAAAATATGGTGGTACCCAAAGTAGCATCTGTACAGCGTGGTGCTATACAAACGGTTTTTAACCCCTTTCCGCGACCGCATTTGGAACCGTCACCTAGTGAGTGTGGGTGATATGGGGGGTCCTGCCCACATGACCCAGAAACCGTCGGGGATAGGGAGCCTTGATGCATATAGTTGTCCCTATATAACTGTTTCCGATATCTCGAATATTCCAAACGCTTCATCCTTGCTACTCGTTTGTGCTCACATTGCCATCGCAGTCGGAGTTTTGTGGTTTTACCTAAAACCAGGCAGATTCCAGGCACGACAGTTTTCCAGGCACGTACCAAACTGGCTCTATGTTTATGATGCCTGGCACATCACAAACAGTTCATGATTATAAACCGTGTACGATAGGTAGACAATCACACACATTTAGTTTCCCCGCACCGTATGTGATAGTGTTTGACATCACACATGCTTTGCAAACGGCAACTGTGTGCATTTTTTTTTGACTGTGCACTGTAGGGAAACCCCCCCACAACAATTACTCTTTATTCCACACATAATAATACAATATATACAAGGTTATGAAGGATAACCCAAAAGAAAATCTAACCTATAAAAGATAAGAATGTACATCAAGGGGGAAGAAAGATTACCCAGTGCACAAGGCTATCCATGAACCTAGGCTTAATCCTAAAGGAGAGTAAAGAAATATCATGTATAAATGTTCTCCTCCAATGATTGAAGCTAGGTCTGACATGCCTAAAAACTTTAGCATTCCTAATCAGCTAGATATTCCAGCAAGTAGTGAACACCACTTCAGCAAAAAAGGCTTGTTGAATTCTCTCCTAGCATTAACAGCAATATCAGACATGTTGTTTCCATGTTTCCAATCAATTTGAAGATAGTTCCACATACACTGACTAAAAATGCAGTTGAAAAATAGGTGGTCTCTGCCTTCCCAGATTTGCAAATGACAGAGTACACAAGAGATACCATCATCAATATGCCAGTGCCTTCTCTCAATCATGTCCTTGTTATTCAACCTGTCCATGATTATCATCCAAGCAAAAACATTGATTTTCATAGTACAGGAGCTAGCCCAAACCCAATTCAACAGTGGGTTGAAAGACCGGTTCATGTGCATTTGGATATAAAATCTCTTGGGGGTATAGGATTTTTCAGTCCCATGCCAAAACCACACATCTTTGGAATCAGGCTACACCTCATGGAGCAAAAGAAGATTTTTGAGAGATAGGAAATCCTTGTATGCTTGTTCAGACAGAGGTAAATTAAACCAAGAGGTTATGTCTGGACAATCCAGGCCATCTTTTACAGTGGACAGTGTATCTTTGCAGTAAGAATATAGCCTTGGAAATATGTGCCACAAAGGTAGAACTGAGTTTCCTGACTGCCATTTATTAGACCAAAACAAAGCAGTATCCCTTGATTGACCATGACCCAAGACACCTCTCTAAATTTATCAACCAACTTAAGAATGTCCCTCCACCAAAAAGATCCACATGAAGATGTACCTTGTGGGACAACCCCATGGTAATAAGAATTCCAGATTAGTTTAACCCAAGGTACATCGGCCTTATTCAAGAATTTATGCACATGCTTAAAAAGAAGAGCCACATTTTGAATGCCAAGATTCAAAATTCCCAATCCACCTTTATTTTTTTGTCTGCAGATGAGCTCCCAAGCAGCCAAAGAGGGAGCATGCTCTTGCCTATTCTTTCTCCATAAGCACTGCCTTTGAATTCTTTGCAACTGGTTCAAGATTCCAGGGTTTATGAGAAGACTGCAAAGAAAAAAATATGGGTAGAGAGGAAAATTCTGTGTTCAAGTATTGCAATGTCCCCCCTTGGTCCAAAAAAGAGGAGCGAGCAGTCATTCTTCTTTCCATGCAATCCACCAGAGGCATGAGATCTACCATTCTGGGATATGTGGTGCCTACTGGAAGCCCTAGGTAGGTAAAAGGCATTGTCCCAACCTTCCAGCCAAAGATATCAGCCAATCTTTTGGTCTCCTCCTGAGATACATTGATAGGTATCATACATGATTAATGATAATTTACATCAAGGCCAGTGGATTGTGAGAACACAAGCAACATCCTCTTAAGAGACAAGAACTGACTGTACACTGCTGTCGGTGGGAATGACACCTATGGGATCACTGGGATACCTTCTATGGTCGGCAGGCGCGGGATCGTGAGAAGAGCAGGTTTAGGAGCTAGCGCATGGATTGTTTACCCAGGTTCGGGCCGCGAGGATGCGTAAGACCCTAGTCCTGCTTTGGTGGATGTATTGAGTGTTCTTGAGCTTTTTGAACTAGCTACGGTGGCTGTGCCATTCCAAAAAGCCGAATCTCTCTCCTAGTCGCCTCGGGCCTCCTTCTATAGGAAAAAGGGGATGCCACTATGTCACACAGGAGGTGGAAAGGCCTACAATGCGCGAGCTTATCGCACAACATTACGGGACAAAAGTGCATCAAATGCTCTACGTAGGTGTCCATTAGCTTTATCGGGGACGGGAACGAGACCTGTCCCATCCGTCGCCGCTCCGCCTCGCTTCGACACGCGCCCAGGCTAGCGATGCATGCAGCGCCATGTAGGCAGGCAAGCAGCTGAGGTGGCATGGTGGTAGGGCCTTCATGAATATCTGCATGCCGCCACGCAGGTGCTTGCTGATTTGTCCTGAAAGCTGCATGTTGCCACGTAGGAGCCTACCCAGCTGGTTGGGCTGGCAGCTGCATGCGAACGGCGGTGGAGTCTTGGCTGGTGCGGGCCTGGCAGTGGCCCTGTTGGCGTCCTCGGCAAGGGTCTTGCCGTGGTGTCGTAGTCGTCCCCGGCAAGACGCTTGCCGCGGGTCTTGAGGATTTCCTTGGCGAGGACCCCGCCAAAGGTCCTCGTCTCCTGATCCTCATCTGATGTCATATATCTATGGTCTTCACAAAGATCTGCATGCCACCACGGAGGTGCCTCCCGAGCCCTGGTCCCAACGTAGTTGTTGACGACGTTCGGGACCTTTGGGCTCAAGGGTGGCTCGCTCTGCTGGCGTTGGGCAAGTTGCCCCGACAAGGCTGTTGCCGGGGTTGCTGAGGCTGCCCTGGCAAGGGTCCTGCTGGGGGAGTCCGCCTTGCCCCTTTGCTCTTTGTGTTTCTAGTCTTGGCATTGCCTCTGATCGCCTTGCGCCTTTGGCTTCTCTCCGGCTTCCCTCCCCTGCCCTGCTTAGTGTGGCCGTGGGCGCGGCTCCGACTGTCCGTGCACAAGTAAAGTGGTGAAAAGGAGCGCCCCTACTTTCGTACACCGACAGAAGCCCCCAGGCCTGGGCCACACATAAGCGCGACACGTTGTTGGGCCAGGCCCAAAACGGTGCGCGGGCAGTCGGGGCGGGATTTTACCGGAGTAATTTTTCGTCCGCCGCGCTTCCCCATGACCTGCGAGCGACGTGGAGGGTCATGTGTGACGTGGGGGTCATGCATGGGGCGGTTTCCGCACGCGTGCATCACATCGTAGTTAATGGGAAAAGAGGCGGACCACGCCTTCCCCGTAAAAGGGAATAACCGCGGGCGCGCTGCTCATTTACCCCCTGCATCTTCTCCAATCTCGGAACTGTTGCCTCCTTCTGCTTCCTTCGCAAGATCTTGCCTTTGCTCGCCGCCACTGTGTCTTTGCCGCCCTCCGTCTTCTACTTCTTGCAGCCACCATGGCGCCCAAAACCAGTAAAAAGGCAAAGGAGTGGCCAAGGAAGCCGGGGCAGCGGATCCGCCGGAGAGCGAGTCGGTGGCGCGGCGGACGCAGCTTGCCTACTTCCCCTTGACGGTCGACGTGTTCGAGCTTCGGGACTGCTTCAAGCCCCTCTGGGGGTGCAAGACGGGGGGGAGATGACTAGGCATCCAGCCAGGTGCGTCATCCCCGCCAATTGCGCTGAGGCCGCACCGAATCGGTACCCGTTCTTCATCGATTACTTTTCCTGCGGCCTTTGCCCCCCTTTCTCCGATTTCTTCAACGATATCATGCACACATTTGGCTTCCACCTTCTGGATTTCACTCCAAACGTCGTGGCGTGCATGGCTCTGTTCGCCCATCTCCGTGAGGGCTTCGCCAGAGTTCTTCCCAACACGGCCCTCTTCCGAGATTATTTTTACCCCCGCATCCAGAAGGGAGGTGCCATTTCTGGTTGCATCACCTGGATCCCAAGGTCCAAAGGGATGTACCCGGAGGGTGCCCAGAAGGCGAGGTGGGAGGAATGGTTGGGCCGGTGGTGCTAGATTGAGGAGGATGACCCTCAAGAGTTCTCCTGGGTCCGCCAGGCGCCGCCGGTTCGCAGGAATGACTGGGACGATGTCGACGCCTAGCACGACAAGCTCGAGATGTCCATCACCAGGATCCACCACCTCACCGTTGTCGGGCTTACCCTGGAGATGATTGGGGCGGATTTCCTCCGTCGCCGAATCGCTCCTCTGCACAACAAGGGGAGGCTGGCCTGGCTCTTCCAGAACGTGGCTAACATCATGAGGCTTCGCCCCGGCCTCAATCACAACTTCACGGTGATAGGGCATGCTCACTTCTTCCAGCGGATCTTTCAGCTCGATGTGAACCGCGAAGGATGGGCCAAGAAGGTCGGCAAGGCTGCGAAGGTCGGCAAGGTCATCAAGGGGCCCTTGTTTGGGTTGCCGGCGGGGGTGGTCCCGCTGAGCAACAACTCGCGCTAGACCGACATCATCGCCATGATGCCAGACTTTAACGCGCATGGCCCCATCCAAAACTGGGTCGCGCCGCCAGAGGAGCAGGTGTAGGAGTTCTTCGACGGCTTGGCGGAGGTGTACGCCCGCAACGAGCCGCTGCTCATCCAGAACACCACTCAGGCAGAGCTGGACTATATCGCCGCCAGGGTGGCGGAGGCGGAGCTCTCCAGGTAGGCCGGCAGCGCTGGCGGCGTGGAGGACGAAGTCGCAGCGGCCGCAGAAGAGAAGGAGCTTACCCAATGGGCGAAATCCGCTGGGGAGGCCAACAGTGCCGGCACCGGGGCTCCTCTTATTGAAGATGCGCCCGATGAGTCGGAGGAGGAGGAGGAGGAGGAGGGAGAGGAGGAGGAGGAGGCCGAGGCCATTGTCCCTCCAGCCACAGGGAGGGGGCGAGTCCCGCGGCAGGCCAGCTCCGGCAAGCTGGTTTGGCCTGACAGGGCCGGGCAACCCCGGCAAGCCCTGGAGACGTCCGCGCGCCAAACGAGGGCCGCTACAGTGAAGAAAGTGGTGAAGGCCGTGGTGGCGAAGAAGAAAGCATCTGCCTCTTCTTCGTCTAAGCATGCTCAGATGCCACCTCCTTCCCCTCCTCTGGCAGACGTTGACGCGGAGGTCACCTGCGACTTCGGGTCCCTCAGCCCAAGAAGGAAGAGGAAGGCAGCAGAGGAGGAGGAGTACGAGTGAGCTTTTTGTTCCCTTCCCCCTTTCTTTCGACTTCATCTCCTCAATTGTGCTGCTTATCTTGAATTGTTTTCATTTTTGCAGGGAAGTGGAGACACTGGCCCAGAGGGTGAAGAGGGCCAGGTCTTCGGCGGGCAGCCAGCCCCCGGCGGGCACCTCGAAGGCGCCGCTGGTGGTGGTGAGCTGTCCGGACAGCAGCCCCCGGCGCAGCCCCCAGCGTAAGTTCGCCACTCACTCCCCGTCGGCGTGTGTTGGGGGCATGATCCCTTGATGCTGACCTTGCCGTGACTGCAGGAGGAGGCCAGCAGCAGGAGGAGCTGCAGAGGGCTACCCCAACACGCCCCCCCATCGACCACGCCGCCCTAGAGGGCATCTCCGGCAAGGGCGCCAAGCACCGAGCCCATGCACAGGGAGGAGGAGGAGAACTCGGATGCTGGTGGCTTCGCCTCGGCGCCAAATGTTGGCCGGGAGGGGACCTCTGTTTACTAGCCCGACACAGATAAGCCACTTGCCTTCCATCCCTACCTTTTCCTTTTCTATACTTGGCTTCGCCTTATCCCCTTCTCGGTATCTAGGTCCTTCTTCGATGGATCCGGAGGACATAGATCCCGTCATCGAGGATGTTGCCAAGGACTCCGCGGCGGAGGCCGACAAGATCGCTGCCGAGGAGGCCGCCAGGGGCGCTGTTGAAGGCGCCACCAAGGGGCCCACCGGGGAGCCCGACAAGGCTACTGTCGAGGAGGCCGGCAAGGGGCCTACCGGTGAGGCCGACAAGGCCGCTTCCGAGGAGGAGGTGGTGGATGACCAGCCTTCCTCCTCTACTGCCTCTGGCTCCGGAAGGTACCAGGGTCGTCGAGCTCCAGGGCACCCATCGAGGGAGAGGTGCTCGACGAAGAGGTGCTTGCCGCCGCCGGGCTCGAGGTTGTTGACGAGCCGAGCGCCGGTGGCAATGGTTCTCAGGAGGAGCGGCTTCTCCAGGCCATGGGTGCCAACTTCCAGAAGCTCCAGGAGCTCCATCGTGCCCGCCTGGACAAGGCCAAGTCCAGGATGGCAACGGTGGACAAGGCGGAGGCGGACCTCAAGGTACGCGTCGCCGAGACGCAGACTTGGTTCCGCCAAGCTTGTGAGGAGCTGAAGGCCGCCTAGGGCGAGCTGGCCAAGCGCGAGGTGGAAATCACCGTGAAGCGGGCCGACATTGAGAAGGCCCAGGAGACGGCGGAGAACTTGGCCGCCGCAGCCGAGGCCGCTTGAGCCTAGCACCAGGCCGCGCTGAACTCCCAGGAGGAGGACCTTGCCGCGTGTGAGGAGAAGCTTGCCGCAACGCTCTGCGACAAGGATCAGGAGGTGGAGAAGCTTGTCGTGGAGCGGACCCAGGAGCTGGAGTAGAGGCACAGGGAGGCACTCAATGCCAGGCTCAGGTTCACGCCGACAAGATGAAGGAGCTGGAGGTGGAGTGGGACGGGCTGAAAAACCAGGTCCTGACGTTGTCCAAGGAGAAGGACACACTCAACAACGCTCTGACGGAGGCGTAGGGCGTGGTCCTCGGCAGGGCTGGGGAGCTCTCCGAGGCCAACAACTCCATCAAACACCTCAAGCTGAAGCTGGAGGGTCTCGAGGCGATGTTCTCAGAGAGCAAGGCCCGGGAGGAGACCCTGACCAAGAATCTGGAGACCGAGAAGCAGCTATGGAAGAACGACGCCCTCACCCACAAGGAGCAAGTGGAGGGCGAGAACCACTGGCTCAATCGCCTCGCCGCCATTGTCGACAAGGCCACCACGCAGCTGGCTGCCATGGGGATGCCGGATGTGAGGTATGCCCCGGAGCCGAACTTGAGCGCCAACTGCAGCCTGACCCTGTTCTTTCAGAGGGTTGTCGGTGCCTTGGAGCGGCTTCATGCCAACCGGGCGGCCTTGCTGGCCGATGAGGCCCGGAGGCTTTGCCAGGGTGCCATGACCAAGGTTCTCACCAAGATGGCATACTGGAACCCCAACCTCGACTTCGACGCTGCACTGGACAGCTTGCCGGTGGGTGTGGACATCGCGGCGCTCAAGGAGCGTATCAAGCCCATCATCAGCCGCATCAGTGGAATCAAGAGGATAGAGGGCCAGCACCGAGATTAGGCACCCCATCTCCCACTGCCGCTCCGGGTTCATGACCAAGACAGTTTTTATCTTTAGTTAGAACCGCAGCAACAATTGATGTAATATAACTCTGCAGCACTTTTGGTATGATGCATGTTATCTTCCTGTTCGATCTTCCCTTTGTATGTTTACCCTACGTTAAACGGGTAGGCTTGCCGGCGCATAAACCCAGGGCGACACCTTGAGGACGGATCCCCAATGGCCTGCTGGGTGTGCTTGCTGCCGAGCGAACCACCTTACCGCTCTCAACGCGGCCGCTCGAACTGTCGAGCTTGACTCGAGTCAGAATCGAGAGCGTTGCCAATTGCGGAAGGCTACCCTGCCAGTCTCGACGCGGCTGCTTGAGATGTTAAGCGGACTCGAAACAGAACAAGGGCGTTGCCAATTGCGGAAGGGCCCCTTTTGCTTGCAGGCTTTCATACATAGGGCAGGAACTTCGAGGACAATAATCTCATATATAAAAAGGAAATTGCTTAAAGTTTCGTATGACTTGTCTTTCTTGTCGCCACACTGGCGTCCTTCGCGCTTGCAGGCGGCGTCGTTCTCTTCGCCGCCTTATTCTCTGGAAGCCGTGGCCACGAGAAACTGCTAAGCCGGCCGCTAAACCAGATTCTCACAGCTGCGCACCCCTACCTGGCGCACCAAAGATGTCGGTGGGAATGACACCTATGGGATCACTGGGATCCCTTCTACGGTCGGCGGGCGCGGGGTCGTGAGAAGAGTAGGTTTAGGAGCAAGCACACGGATCGTTTACCTAGGTTCGGGCCGCGAGGATGCGTAAGACCCTAGTCCTGCTTTGGTGGATGTATTGAGTGTTCTTGAGCTTTTTGAACTAGCTACGGTGGCTGTGCCGTTCCAAAAAGCCGAATCCCTCTCCTGGTCGCCACGGGCCTCCTTTTATAGGAAAAAGGGGTTGCCATAGTGGCACACAGGAGGTGGACATGACTACAGTGCGCGAGCTTATCACACGGCATGCCGGGTCAAAGTGCATTAAATGCGTTACGTAGGTGTCCATTTGCTTTATCGGGGACGAGAACGAGGCCCGCCCCATCCGTCGCTGCTCCGCCTCGCTTCGACACGCGCCCAGGCTAGCGATGCATGCAGCACCATGTAGGCAGGCAAGCAGCTGAGGTGGCGCGGTGGTAGGGCCTTCATGAAGATCTGCATGCCGCCACGCAGGTGCCTGCTGATTTGGCCGGGAAGCTGCATGTTGCCACATAGGTGCCTGCCCAGCTAGTTGGGCTGGCTGTTGCATGCGAACGGTGGCGGAGTCATGGCTGGTGCGGGCCTGGTAGTGGCCCTGCTGGCGTCCTCGGCAAGGGCCTTGACGGGGGCCCAGCAAGGGTCTTGCCGTGGTGTCGTAGTCGTCCCTGGCAAGATGCTTGCTGGGGGTCTTGTGGATTTCCATGGCGAGGACCCCGCCGAGGGTCGTCGTCTCCTGATCCTCGTCTGATCTCATATATCTATGGTCTTGACAAAGATCTGCATGCCACCATGGAGGTGCCTCCCAAGCCCTGGTCCCGACGTAGTTATTGATGGTGATCGGGACCTTTGGGCTCAAGGGTGGCTCAGTCTGCTGGCGTTGGGCAAGTTGCCCCGCCAAGGCTCTTGCCGAGGCTGCCGAGGCTACCCTGGCAAGGGTCCTGCAGGGGGACTCCACCTTGCCCCCTTTGCTCTTTGTGTTCTGGTCTTGGCGTTGCCTCTCATCGCCTTACGCCTTTGGCTTCTCTCCGACTTCCGTCCCCTTCCCTTCTTAGTGTGGCCGTGGGCGTGGCTCCGACTGTCCGTGCACAAGTAAAGGGGTGAAAAGGAGCGCCCCTACATTTGTAACCGACAACTGCAGGCACAATAATCAAAGTGTCATCAGCATAATGAATGATAGGGTAATCTCTATCATGGCAGGGTATCGGCAACTGCTGGTGTCCCTGAGCTTGCATCTCATTAACCACTGATTACAACAGATCAATAGCCAGAACAAAGAGCAAAGGTGAGACTAGATCACCTTGTCTGAGTCCGTTTTTACACTAAAACTGTTTGCCAGGAACACCATTAAGCAGCACAGAGGATGTACCAGTAGTCAAAAGCTCTTTGATCCAACTTATCCATCTCTGATTAAAACCTTTAAACTTCATGATCTCAAAAATAACAGTCTGTTTAATAGAGTCAAGGCTTTCTCAAATCTAGTTTAAGAATGAGGATTGGCATCTTATATTGATGGCACTGATGCAAATACTCCAATGTCCAGGCAATACAATCGTGAATTGTCCTTGATTTAATGAAGCCATATTGGTTTTTTATGAATACATTCCATAATGAGCTCTTGAAATCTATTTGCCACAATCTTTGAAAGGAATTAAATCCCATGCCAGTCAAAGATAAAGGTCTATAATCCCCCACTCCCTCAAGAGCCAACTTTTTAGGAATCAGAGTAATATAGGAAGAGTTCAAATTAGCTAGGTGAGCAGTGCCATCACAGAACTCCTGAGCAAGAGCATGAAAGTCCTTACCAATAATTGGCCAACACTTCTTGAATAATAAGCCATTAAAACCATCAGGGCCAGGACCCTTATCCACAGGCATATGTTTCACTGCATTATCAATCTCTTCAGTAGTGAAATGCTTAGTTAATGCATCTAGGCTAGGTACTGGTTTGAGAAGGGATTGCAAATCAAACCCCATGTTATTTCCCCTAGAGGTGCCCATTCTTCCTTTGAAAGCAGACCAAATGATTCCTTCCATCTAACTATGCTCAGAGATAACACTACCATCTTGCAACTGTAGACTAGCAATGGAATTTCTTCTGAATCTTTCAGTAGCCATGGCATGGCAGAACTTGGTGTTCTCCTCATCCACTATAATATATTTTATGGTACACCTTTTTTTCTAGTATAAAAACTGTAGGTGTAACAAATGCTCCACATGCAACTTAACAACTTTTGTGAAGTTAAATTCCTGTCTGAACAGTGGCCTCAACTTCTCTAGATTATCCATTTTATTGCATTTGTCAATCAGAATTTTGAGCTTAGAAATCCCCAATTTCCACTTCTTGAGATCTTGCCTGAGAGTTTTCAATTTATCAGCAATAATATCAGATATATGAGATTTCCTAGAAGGCTTCTCCCATGAGTGCTTAACACAATCATAAAAACCATCCATATTTACCCAATAATTCTCAAACCTAAAGATATTGGATTTAGGAATGTTTGTGTTAATAACAACCACACAAGGGACATGGTCTGATGTAGTTCTTGCTAATGGTAGCACCTCAGAGAAGGGATAACAAGTTATCCAGTTGGTTGAGGTAAAAAACCAATCGAGCTATTCTAAGAGTGGAGCATCCTTCATATTAGACCATGTGAAAGACCTGCCTTTCAGAGGTGATTCAAGCAATCCTAGGTGGCCTATTATCTCATTAAATATAAAAATGTCATTGAGATCTCCTCTAGGCAGATTTCTGTTTTCTATGGATCTGATGAAATTAAAATCTCCCAAAAGCAACCAATTATCATTCACAGGGATGTTGAGGTGGTACAACCAATTGAAAAAATTGTCCCTAAGTTCTCCTTGACAAGGCCCATAAACAGCTACAAGTGTCCACTGCTCATTATTGTGTCTGGAGGTAAAATTGAGCACCATAGCAAAAGGTTATACCTCCACTAGAATACCAAACAAGACTGAGGAGTTCCAGAATACAAGAATTCAACCAGATGCACCCACAGAAGGGGCAAAAGCAAAAGTATCAAACTGTTTAGGACAGAAAGCCCTAATATCTCTGATATGAATAGAACTGGATTTAGTTTCTTGAAAACATTCCACCACACACTGACTTTCCTCTATTTCTTGCTTAACAGCATGCTGCCTACCAGGTGAGTTAAGACCTCTCACATTCCAGCACAAAACACTCCATCTTCTAAAAGAGGTAAGATTCATGATAAAGAAAATAGAGGAAGCTATAGAGCAACACTATATAATAGTGCTTGAAGGAAACTGTTAAGATCCAGCCCATGAAGCAAAGTGCATTATTACAGACCATGATAAACACCAACAATTCAGCATATAAAACTAGAGGTATAAGCACTCCAGGACACAAAAACATGCAACACGTAAACAACCAACTTTAGGGATTGCCAAACCCAGCACTCCTTTATGAAGTCAAACATCAAAAGAGGTAGGGCGATCTTCAGCTGGGTCGGCCATAAGCCGCTCCACAGTTAACTTCTCTGCTGCAATACCCAGGTCCTCTCCAACATGCTGGAGTGTGAGAATGGGTGTCAGAGGAGGCATATCATGAAGTTTTTCGTCCTTCTTGTTGCCATGTCCCAGATCTCCAGCTTCATCAGAAGGAACTGCCATAAAAGGCTTGCACCTGGGCTTCTTTTTCTTGGGCTGAGACTGGATCTCCTGGAAGATAGGCTTGAAACCATCACGCTTGATCGATCCCCTGGTACATCTTTTTACCGAGGTTTCCACAAGAGGTGTTGGCGCCAAAGTTTTGCAGCGATGCACCTTCTTGTCTTGGCATTGAGCGGAGAAGGAAAATTGCTCCTCTCAAACAGTAGTTGACACATTTTCGGAAGAAATATTGTCTGAACCCAAATCGGCAGAGTTAATAGGTGGAAACAAATTCCTTGCCACATGCCTTGCTCTGGCCGGACTAACAGAAAGAGACTGAACAAACTGCAGCTTGGAGAGAACTTGCACATCATCAAAAGCCAAGGCCCAATTCCTCTTAGAAAGCACAAAGGGCTCAACAGCAACAGTGGGCAATGGCATGGGCTTGGCCTGCAGAGGGCCAACCCAGAGAAGAGATTCAAAAGTCCTCCTCCAGGCAAGCTCTGGAGGCAGAACAGGGCCATAGACAACCTTCACAGCACTAACAAAAATCCTCTCATACTGTATAAGAGGTCAATGATAGGGAACAGTAGCCCACTCATTAGCATTGAAGTGTTGAGGGACCTCCTCCTCAATCTCATGCACATCATTTGAACTTCATACTCAGAAAAAACCAGTTGGTCAGTCACCATGCACTCTTGATCTTGCACTGGCTGTTGCTCATCAGCATGCTGCTCATTGTCTTCATCCCCCCAAACTGCATTGCCCTAGTTATCCGGTGCCACATGATCATGAGCTGGCAGTGGGTTTGGTGGAAGTCATTCCAACCGATAGATGGGTAAGGAGGTAGAACAAAGTTGTGTTCCTCAGGTTGCACATGACTAGGCCGTGGGTGAGGGTTCCCATCCAATGGCATACGATCCTCATCTTCCGGCATTTGCTCGGCAAATTTTGCCCGCAAAATGTAGCAGGGAGCAGTCCATGAAACCTTGGCGCCTCCATAAGGTACATAGTCAGTGAACACAACATTGCGAGGGACCAAAATATCTTCAAGAAAGGAGGCAAAAACAATGGAGCGGACCAGGTATGGATCATCACTAACCTAGTGCTCAAATTTCCCAAAAGTATTGACTGCAGCTCTAATGTTTTCAGTAGTCCTCGGATCCAAAGGAATCCCAATAAACATCAAGCACCCATCATGAAAACCCTAAGTGCCTGTATAGCCAACTCCCTCATCATGCTTAAGAAACCGAACAAATCTGTCACCACCTAGTGGCTGAGGTGGCAATTGCAGCAAACAGAAATGAACTGCAGCATCTGTAAGTTGAAATAGCCCAACATCACAGACCCAAGGCTGAGCAGATCGAACCTGAACTCCCATGTTCTCTAGCAGATCAACCACTTCCTCTCTAGCAGGCCCAACTTGATCAGAGGTGGCAGTGGCATCACCTCTGCCACCATATACTCCTCACGGCGGCGAACAATGGGGGAGGGAGGCGTGACGGAAGTCTGTGGTAGCCTGTTGCCACCTCCATCGATGATATGGTGGCTAGCCGGAATGTAGCGGTGGGCGTCAAGGGCAAAGTTGGCCATGGGAGACTCCGTAGAGAGTGGCGGAGGAGAAACAGGAGGTGTAGGGGTCGCCGTCGGAGAGCCAAGTGGGTTTTTTTGGTGGAGTAAGGCAATGAATAGATGCAACTCATGTGTCAGAGGAGCATGAAGTGTCCCTTGCTTGAGAGGAACAGGGGGAGGTGGCAATTTCGATATCGGTATTGTGAATCGGAGACGTCGGAGGAGATTTCTGCTTCCAAAACAAACCCTGCTCCAAAGAAATCTTTTGACAGTCCATGCGACTGTGGCCCACTAGCAAACATGCCAAACAAACTAAATAAGAGGGGCAATCTTTTTCAAAATGACCAGTCAGAGAGCATTTTTGACAAGCAAAGATTTTTTTCCACCATATTATGAGTCATATCATTGATGGAAATATTAGCATCCTGCGAGGAAGGAATATCTTCCAAAGGCCTACTTGGGGTAGAGGATGGCTCAAATTCTTGAGCTACGGAAGTACTAAGCCCCTCTGCCTGACTGACTGGAGGCCCATCATGGCAGATAAAAACAGACGAGGTCCCGCCCAACGATTGCGCCAAAGATGACAACACCTGAGGGGGGTGATCACGCAAGGCAAGCCGGTGGCGCACTACCGGAGATCGATGGGCGGTGATGCCACCGTGCATTAAAGGTCTTGAAGAGGGGGAGCACAAATAACAACCCTTTCATTCTCTGGAATCTCATAACCAGCATCTTGAATAGTCTCTATGCAATTATCAGAAGCAGGAAACCTATATCGCTTGCAAACCGAATAATTCTCGAACGTGGAAAATGAGAGCTTTTTTGAAAACCAGAGCTTGATTTGATGGCTGACTTAACTGGAGGTTTATGCATGGCTAAAAGTCCAAGGGCAACCCTATGCTTAGATGGACTAACCAGAATCCATTCTGCATCACACTCCTTCGAAATCTTGAACTCAAGAACACAATTTGGGCCGACATTACCCCAAAGATGAAAATAACATTTGAATTGTTGGCAAGAAAAAGATCGCAACTCCACAATGTAAACCCCACATCCTTGCAAGAAACATTGAAACTAAATACCTTATCACCAATCCGAGAAATCATAAGATCAATGGCAGAACCTCCAAGAGCAGATTCAAGTGCAGCCACCACAGAGTCTTCATTGAGGCAAAAATCATGCTTGCTAAAAGAGACAACCAGAGTGAATGATCCCATATTCTCCATGGGATGAACTGTTAAACCCGAGGCATTATAGATCTTATCTGCAAAAACTCTACCCTTGGAGAAATCCAAGCCTAGGGTAGATCCAGAAGCTGAACCCATCAAGATGGGTATTAGAGGGTAGATCAGAGGCCGCTGGAGAGGATGATCAAATCAGAAGACCAAATCAGTGGCTAAAGGTGGAGATCACCGGTGGGAGGTGGGTTAGGGGTGGGTGGGTCGGTGGGAGCGCCATGATGGGTGGATGGTGATCCGGATCCTGTGAACCATGTCAGATTACGATGTATATCGCACATGTTGTGCTTTATTGACCGTGTGCGCCATAAGGACCTGCACACCATAATTTCACCTTAATTTAATTGCTGATATTTAAAATTGTACCTAATTTGAACTTTAAAGTAGGCTATAGCTTTATTCATATCCATCAGGTTCAAACAACCAA
Organism: Triticum aestivum; assembly: GCF_018294505.1. Lineage (NCBI taxonomy): Eukaryota > Viridiplantae > Streptophyta > Magnoliopsida > Poales > Poaceae > Triticum > Triticum aestivum. The sequence goes on along the minus strand of NC_057812.1, from coordinate 373,973,060 downwards.
TGCATTATTCAACTCACATGTACATATGTTTAATAATTACATAAGCACCAAATAAAGAATGATGAACCAGGGTTCTATACTTGTACCATTACAGATGGTAAAGAAAGAGGCAACAGACATTCTGGTTGCTGAACAAGGTGAAGCGGAATGGCCCTATTGTGCTCTCGTGGATGCAGAAGGCACACATGACTCTAGTCCAACCCATTGTGATGGCTGGCCTCCAATCATGTAGTTTGAGAGGTAATCTTGTGTAAACTGCTTTAGGATCCACTTAAAGGAAAAACATTCAGACATTGTCATCTAGCACAAGTCATTACGGGCACTGAAAATAAGGCTACAGAGTTCTTACTTACCATCCCGTAGTTCACTGTTGTCTTGCATAAAGTGTAAACAAATAGTTCGATTGACATATTTTGACCCATTTTAATAACAATCTTTATCAGTTTCCTCACTTGATGCTTGTTCATGAATATCTCATTGCCCATATGCAGAAAGGGTTGAAGTGTGGATCTTTGGCAATGACATATGTACCTAAATGCACCAAGTTAATATTAGAAGCTAAACAACAATTGCAAAATGATGTAGTACAAAACTCCCTCCATCCCATTATATAAGATTTTATTACATATATATCTAGACATCATCAGGACATTAAGGTAACACTATTCCTTGTTGATATGTTGCCTAGGATTGCATATTTAGTCATTCAGTACAATGCATGTTGCTATGTAGCCTCAGATATATTAAATATGGCCCTAGTTAACCTACTGATAAATGGGTGATAGATATATTCAGTGAAATGTCCGATTTGATGATTAATCCCTTATCAGCCCCCAGGCTATATGGTACCAGCTACCGATATCCTGAACAGTGAGTACATATAAGAAATGCGATGAAACTAACCTCGATGGAAAACAACACTGTTCTCAATATTGTCCTGTATGAGTACATATAAAGGCATGTTAAGCACAAAAGGCTAAACATCAATCAAATATATCCATGGTAGACAACATAATCTACAAATGATAGCTTCAGTGTGCAGGCTTAAGCACGATAGTTAAGCAAAACAAGAAGTGGAAAGGTGTGTTAACTGCATCAGGCATAACATTGAAAAACAAGCAAATAGTCATTCAAACTGGTATTGTGCAGGTCTAAAGTACACTAGTTATTGTTAAAAAATTAAAAGGCATGTTAACTACAATATCTTTAACAGCAACCAAATATCGTAATTCATAGTGGTATTGTTGAAACTGTTATTGATGAAATTGAACTTCACGGTAAATAGTTGCACATATAGAGCATCACATTCTAAAGAACTGAAATAAACAAGTCATAAGGACATCTCTAGGCGATGCTTAAAAAGTTAAAGGACTAAAACCCTTAGTGGATATATATATATATATATATATATATATATATACTCCAGCAATTTTTGGCCTTTTCTAGCCGATTCCCTAAACTTGAGGTTGTAAACTTCAATTTGATCAAGTTCAAAGTATGTTAAACCGAAAGTAGTATGCATTCAAACATAAACATAGATAGTTTTGCATAACCGAACATAAAACATAAATTTAAACTAAGCTAAACTACTTTCGGTCGAAGTAGAGGTTGAGCCAATCCTTCGTCGTCATGTACGGTGTGCCGCGAGCCGGGTCCGGGGTAGTACCGTCGTCGGGGTCGTTGGGGAAGGCACTCCTCCACTCGTCGATGTTGATCTCCTCACCCTCCGGGCCCACCTCGACGCCCTCTGCGCCGTCGTCACCGCCGCCTTCGACATTGTCATTAGAGGAGAGTGTGATAACCTCGCCGCCCTCCGCGTTGCCATCCTCGCCACTTTCGACCTTGTCATCGGAGGAGAGCGCGATAACCTCGCCGCCCTCCGTGTCGAAAAAGATCGTCTGCTCCGCCTCCATGAGCTCCGAGTGCTGCCGGCGGAGCTCGTTCATGTAGGGCTCAACAGCGGCCTCGGCCTCGAGGCGCTCCATGCCTCGTGGTCCTCCCGTGCCATAGCCGAGATCACCACCCCTGGCTCCGGTGGAATGAGGTCGATCGGACGTGTGGAGAAGGGGAAATTGAGCCTAGATGTCGTGCCGTGGTGGTGGACCAGACAGCGGTCGTACTCCATGGCCGTGAGCTCAGCCATGTGGAAGCTACCGAGCCACCAGCGGGTGTGGGTCTCTCAATTTGTAATCTCGGCGACCCACGTCCCCCACCGCCGCTGCCGGACCCCGAGGTAGGACTTCATTGGCTGCTGGGTTCGGGGGAGGACGAGGAAGTCCTCGAACTAGCGTAGGGGCATGGTGGCGGGCGGATCGGGGGACCGGTGACGGTGGATCGGGCCCGCAGAGGACGTGGGGACACGTCGGCGTCGGGCAAAAATGCCGCGATAAACTTCTTTTTGGCCATTGGCTCCTCGAGCTCCCCGGCACACAAGCAGAGGTTGAGGATGGAGGAGCCGGCGAGAGCGGCAACCTACCAATGGTTTCAAGGGTTGTGTGTGTCTGTGTGAGAGGAGGTTGTGTTTGAGGAAATACTACGGCAACTGAAAATTGTACTAGGCAGGAGAAACAAGACGGGGCTACTGAAAATTTGGATCAAGGGTGAGCAGATATTTTTGAGATTGCGTGGGATGCCGAGGTGGGAGTAAAACATCGGGGCTATTGAAAAGTTGAATCAAGGGACTGAAGCAGAACTGGAGTAACAGACATCTCACATGGTCCACACATACTAATTGTGTGCTATCAAACATTAAAACCTTCCCGGTGGTAGATATTTTCGAGATTGCAAGGGATGTAGATAAAGGAGTTTTTGGGGAGCGAGCTATTGTGCTTGATATGCCGACTGTGGACTATAGCTGATGCACCTTCTCGCGTAAGCCATAGGCGTACTATATACACCGACGCTGCTCCAAGATATTTTTTACTACATCTCACATGGTTGGTAATAATAAACTGTGCGGGGTCTACCTGATTTGAATTACAAAATGGGGTCACAGCGGCAATGGACATAGTTTGAATTGCTATACCTTTTATCTGCACTGAACATGCAACTATATGTGTGTCCTAAAAGAATTGGAATTATTCAGGGTGCGTTTGGACATTTTATACATTAAACTGGTTTTCTTGTCATTTCAGGTGCACAATTCAAAATTAAACTACATGCACATGCTCCGGTGCATACAAATTGGTTGAAAAATCAAATCTGTGTCCTTCAGTGCATGCTTAGGTCCCATGCAAGAAATGTGAATGAATTTTTCGGGGTTTGTTTGGCCTTTTTGATACACTAACTGGGTTTTCTAGGCATTTTATGTGCATAATTCAAATTTGAACTACAAGCACATGCTCCAATGCACTAAAGTTGGTTGAAAAATCACATGTGTGTCCTTGGGTGAATTTCTAGGTCCCATGCAAGAGATGGGAATGAATTTCAAACACCAGGGCACTGTTGATTGCCAGCAAAACATTGAGATATCTGGTTTTCGAATTCTAGTAAATCCAAAACTCGTTTGAAATTCATGAAACTTGGCATGCTATCAAGGAGCGGCATCAAATGTCATGGTGAAAATTTTGTCCCATTTGGGGCAGGTTTGGGTATAAGCTTCTCACAACAAGCATGATGGTTTCGATAGGGAACGTACCACCTTTGGGGACGGGGCAATATCCGTTGCCTCTTATTGCTTTCAAAAAATTTCTCGTGTCAACATAGAACAACAGGAGTGTTGTGTCAATTTTTGGGATTTCTCGGGGTTCGTTTGGACATTTTTATGCATTAACTGAGTTTTTAGTGCATTTATGTTCATAATTAAAATTTGAACTACACGCACATGCTCCAATGCACCAAAGTTGGTTGAAAAATCACATGTGTGTCCTTAGGTGAATTTCTAGGTCCCATGCAAGAGATGGGAATGAATTTCAAACACTGGGGCACTGTTGATTGCCGAAAAAACATTGAGGTACCTAGTTTTTAAATTCTAGTAAATCCAAAACTCATGTGAAATTCATGAAACTTGGCATGCTCTCATGGAGCGGCATCAACATGCCGTGGTGAAAATTTTGTCCCATTTGGGGCAGGTTCGAGTATAAGTTCTCACAAACTAGAGCTTCTCTCAACAAGCATGATGGTTTCGATAGGGAACGTACCACCTTTGGGGATGGGACGATATCCGTTGCCTCTTGTTGCTTTCAAAAAATTTCTAGTGTCAACATAGAACAACAGGAGTGTTGTGTTTAGTCTTAGAATTTTTTGGGGTTCGTTTGTCCTTTTTTATACATTAAGAGGGTTTTCTAGGCATTTTATGTGCATCATTCAAATTTGAACTACAAGCACATGCTCCAATGCACTAAAGTTGGTTGAAAAATCACATGTGTGTCCTTGGGTGAATTTCTAGGTCCCATGCAAGAGATGGGAATGAAATTCAAACACCAGGGCACTGTTGATTGCCGACAAAATGTTTAGATGCCTGGTTTTTAAATTCTAGTAAATCCAAAACTCGTCTGAAATTCATGAAACTTGGCATGCTACCATGCAGCAGCACCAACATGCCGTGTTAAAAATGGTGTCCCATTTGGGGCAGGTTCGGGTATATGCTTCTCACAAACCAGAGCTTCTCACAACAAGCATGATGGTTTCGATAGGGAACGTACCACCTTTGGGGACGGGGAATATCCATTGCCTCTTATTGCTTTCAAAAAATTTCTCGTGTCAACATAGAACAATAGGAGTGTTGTGTCAATTTTTGGGATTTCTCATGGTTCGTTTGGACATTTTTATGCATTAACTGAGTTTTCAATACATTTATGTGCATAATTAAAATTTGAACTACACGCACATGCTCCAATGCACCAAAGTTGGTTGAAAAATCACATGTGTGTCCTTGGGTGAATTTCTAGGTCCCATGCAAGAGATGGGAATGAATTTCAAACACCGGGGCACTGTTGATTGCCGGCAAAACATTGAGGTACCTGGTTTTTAAATTCTAGTAAATCCAAAACTCATGTGAAATTCATGAAACTTGGCATGCTATCATGGAGCGGCATCAACATGCCGTGCTGAAAATTTTGTCCCATTTGGGGAAGGTTCGAGTATAAGTTCTCACAAACCAGAGCTTCTCTCAACAAGCATGATGGTTTCGATAGGGAACGTACCACCTTTGGGGATGGGACGATATCCGTTGCCTCTTGTTGCTTTCAAAAATTTTCTAGTGTCAACATAGAACAACAGGAGTGTTGTGTTTAATCTTGGAATTTTTTGGGGTTCGTTTGTCCTTTTTTATACATTAAGAAGGTTTTCTAGGCATTTTATGTGCATAATTCAAATTTGAACTACAAGCACATGCTCCAATGCACTAAAGTTGGTTGAAAAATCACATGTGTGTCCTTGGGTGAATTTCTAGGTCCCATGCAAGAGATGGGAATGAAATTCAAACACCAGGGCACTGTTGATTGCCGGCAAAATGTTGAGATGCCTGGTTTCTAAATTCTAGTAAATCCAAAACTCGTCTGAAATTCATGAAACTTGGCATGCTATCATGGAGCAGCACCAACATGCCGTGTTAAAAAATTTGTCCCATTTGGGGCAGGTTCGGGTATATGCTTCTCACAAACCAGAGCTTCTCACAACAAGCATGATGGTTTCGATAGGGAACGTACCACCTTTGGGGACGGGGCAATATCCGTTGCCTCTTATTGCTTTCAAAAAATTTCTCGTGTCAACATAGAACAACAGGGGTGTTGTGTCAATTTTTGGGATTTCTCATGGTTCGTTTGGACATTTTTATGCATTAACTGAGTTTTCAATGCATTTATGTGCATAATTAAAATTTGAACTACATGCACATGCTCCAGTGCATATATATTGGTTGAAAAATCAAATCTATATCCTTGGGTGCATGCTTAGGTCCCATGCAAGAAATGGGAATGAATTTCAAACACCAGGGCACTATTGATTGCCAGCAAAACATTGAGATACCTTGTTTTTAAATTCTAGTAAATCCAAAACTCGTCTGAAATTCATGAAACTTGGCATGATATCATGGAAGGCGCACTCGAATAATGACAGTCAACAAAGGCATTTTGAATAAATAGCTACCACTTTAATATCTCAAACGTTTGTATAATTCAAACCGTGTGCGTTCTATTAACCATTCACGTGACGCCACGTGTCTTGGTTTTAATAGCAATAGGAGGTGCCGTGAGGACAACTGCTTGACCTTAACTGAACAGGAGGCGTGCGGGCGCAGTCCGGTGCACAGGCTGACCGAGAGGTGTGCAAGCTGTCCTCCAATATGCAGGCTCACCAGGAAGCCTTCCAACTGTACGCTGCGCAGGCTCACTGGGAAAGGGGGCCCTTTGACTTCCATGGCCGCCCACCTTCCTCTCCATTAATGGCGCCCGAACCACTGTTTAATACGGCCGACCATACTGTTTGCCTCCCATTCCCCTGCCTCCCGTAGACCTCCACCAATGCCATGGCGCAGAATGATCATCTGCCACTAGTCTTAAAGTTTGGTGAAGTCGGCTCCGAGCTGGAGGAGATAGAAAATAAGGAGGAATCGGCCCTCATGTACATGGCCTAGAACGAGCTGGCCGCGGCGGTTGCTGCCCCCGCTCCCGTCCCAGCTCCCATACCCGCCCCCGCGCCAGCGACCATCCCCAAAGCATTGATGGCCTGGTCGTCGAGCACTATTGCAGAGCTGGAAGCCGCGGGCGTCAACGAGGTCTTCACGGACCCACGCGAGCTCGTGTACATGCCAGCGCCAGCGCCCGTGCCCATGCGCGCCCCTCCACCCACCATGGCGCCGCCCCCCATGCATTTGGTTGCACCCGCCATGCCCGTGCCCCTGCCCGCATGCGCCCCTCCACCCACCGTGGCGCCAGTCCCCATGTGTTTGGCTGCATCCACTGCGCTCGTGCCCGTGCACGTGCGTGTGCCCCCTCAGCGGCATGGGACGTTGCTGTCGACTGCCACCTCTCAGCGGCGCCAGTTGCCGTCCTCCCGCACCCCGCCGGTCGATCGTGCAAAGACATGATGTTTGATTTACAAGTGAAGAACATTTTGTGTTGCCTTGAAGACTTCAACAACGGCGTCCTAGAGGACAACAACGACAACAACAGCGCGGCAGGCCGCCTCCGCCGCTGCCAGAAATAGTTTTTTTGGAGTTTAATACTTTATCTCGAATTCTCGATCACATGAATATAAATTCGCTGTGTGACTGAATGAAAGATATAGCTTGAACGAACTTGCGTTTTACTCGCGTAATGTACAGACTTATCAAACGATTTTTTTTGAAAAAAACTTCAAAGGTTTTTAATTATAAAACACTCATCGCAAACGTTTTAGTTAGAACACCCCTATGCAAACCGACATCTCCCCCAGGTAGCCAAGGGAAAATGAGCCGAGCAGGATTTCTGCATACCTTCAACGCAAATGGTTGGTCTGCAAGACTCGCGTGCAAGCACATACAAACAATTGGGTAAGATCTGCATATCTGTCATTTTGGGTATGTTGCCATTTGTCAAACTGGAATGATTGACATTTGTTTATCTAGTGACATTGCCATTTGTCAACCTTGTAACACTGCGATTTGTCAAAATATGCAGCTACAAATCATTAGCACTGTTCATATGGAAACCACTAGCAGGCATGAGTTGATGGACACATATGCAAATGTACCATTGATTACATACAACAAGTCATCGACCCACAACGACAACGAGGATAAATGTTGGATTATAGATCATTTCCAACAAAGCATTCTAGTAAAGTTTTTCTCACACAACAAATAACAAAAGCGATGAAATGAACTTTGGCTCAACCACTCGTCGGCGTTGGAAACGCTTGCTTTGAACCAGAAGTGATTCTCTAGGAAGGGCTAGTAACTATCAATCTCGAGACCAACGCAATACTGATCATCAAGGCTGAAGCGGCCTATGTCAGGACCCATATTGTGACGGTAGGGAAGCATAGTAATGTCCGAGGTATAGATACAGTTGCTTCTCATAAATGGTAGTAACATTGTGTCAACAGCAGCTGGAGCGCCTTCCACCATCATTGGATAGTCTTGTCCAAGGAAGAGTGAGTTTCCTCCAAGACTTTCAATACTAAACCAGGGACAAGGTGTTGGCGCTAGCACACTAGTATCCATCCTGAATACCCTGCAACGAATGTTGGAATAGGTCTGGAGAGTGCGACCATGTGAGACAACACCTGCTTCCTTAGTAACATCAGCAATGCCTTGTATACAGACAAGAAGAGGTGATCCATCGAAATAAGTTGCCAGCCGCCACTGAGTATATGGGTCCTGCTTGTCCTCATGCTCGTAAAAAAAATTCAAGTATAGGTGGTGGAATGTACACATGACCTTGGAAACACAAGAAGGTTAATTAGTAAAGGGAAACTAGCTAACCCGCATACATGTGGATGAAACAATTATAATTACGGTGGAAGACAAATGTATCGAAAGCATCAGGATTCCATGCAAAAACAGTGCCACGAGTGGTGGCAGCAAACATAAGACCCTCGTATTGAATTGCATCACAATACTCATCCATGTACAGAAATTGATTTTTGAGTAATATCCATCGAGGCATGGAAGTAAGGACGGCAACAAGCTTGTCGAAGATAGCAACAACTTCATAGTTCATGTAATCCCAAGAGCGGTTGGGAACTCGACAAATTGCTATCTTCTGTAGACGACAGTCAGCATGAACGTATTTGAACTCACGTAGAATACTGGTGTACTCAACCTCTGGGCAGTTGTCTGAGATTTTTGGAAGTGGAACCCGGTGACGAGTGTACACATTCACAAATTCACATTCGCAGTTGTACCCAATATGAACAACCCAATCTCCATTTGTGCCTGCCCAAGCCTTGCCCTCAAGCGATGGCATCTTAACATCATACGTATCATTATCAAGCGACATCAACTTACACAAGGCGAGGCTTCCCTTGTCCCCGCGCTAGTCAGCAGGGTCACGACGAAGAAGATAGGGGAGATCAAACCGCTCCTGGATCCTTGGGTTCCTTGTAATGATGTTATTAGTTGAGTCGAGAATGGTCTTGAACAAACCTGCCATGCTAGCCGAGGTGATGACGTCGCACCGATCAATGAGTTCCTCCACCGCGTCATCATTCAGATCGGGGCAAGAATAACAGGGTCGTTTCCGTCCTGTTCCCTCCATGGAGAAGATCAGGGCAAGAACAATGGCAGAAGGAAGGGTGAAGGCAAATGGAGGAGGGATGAAGAGCTAGCATGCGGCAATAGTTCCAAATCGAGAGGGAAAGGTGAAGAGTCGGTGCACGGTTGCCACGGTACACGATGAGGCGCCTGGGGAGCGAACGGTTGCCACAGAGTTCACACACTGACGACAAGGGCCGAGTGAACTGCATGCGTCTATCGCACACACCTTGATCTGGCTGACCGTTTCTTTTGTGTTGCCTAATCACAAACAGTTCATCCGAGGGAACCGTATGTTGTATATCGCACACACCTTCATCTGGCTACCCGTTTCTTTTGTACCTCCTCATCACAAACAGTTCATCCGAGTGAACCGTATGCTATGTATTGCACACACCTTCATCTGGCTGCCCGTTTCTTTTGTTCCTCCTCATCGCAAACAGTTAATTGAACTGAACGTATGCCCTTCATCGCACACGCAACTAAATCTGAACCGTGTTTGATGCATCCGTCATCGCAAACGTTTTATACATTTTTGACGGTTTTCATACACCCCGTTTGTGATTATTGCATCGCTCACAGTTTCTCGAAGGGTGTCTGGTCGTAGTGTCGCGTTAGCAGCATCCTGCAGTAGTGACGTACTGTAACACGGACCAAGCAGAATCCAACTTGGTCGTACGACCTCTCCCCGCTCATTGTTAGTCAAAGTGATGCACATCCACACGGCCCCGCAAAATGGGCTAGCTTGTCACCGATAACCTTGCGAGGGAGTACTCTATGAAGACAAACTCACTCTGTGCATGTGGCCCAAGTATGTATATGGAAGTGGTGTGTGTGGTGTTTGAATACCCAGTGCGCAAATTTGAAGTGGCACCATGCTTTCGAACCGTAAAATTCCCACACCGAGCGAAGGTTCACGACGCGTAGCATGCGCTCAAACTTAAGTAGGCTTGGAATGGGTCGACCTACTATACGGTAACTCGAAGCAAAGAAGAAGAATCCACCCTGGCAATCTTTCTCGTCGTTGGTCGAAATGATGGACGTCCACACAGGCCCATGAATATATATATATGCTTGCCACCCATGACCAAGCAAGTGAGAGTGTGTCCAAAGACAACCACTATTGCACATGTTTGTCTCGAACATATTTATGGAGGTGTGTGATGCATGCATATGTGTTGAATACCCGACCCAATGCACAACAATGATGTGGTGCATGCGTTGAAAATCGCAGAGGTCCCCACATAGAGTGAGAGGTCGTTCATGATGTGTCGTGTGCTCGCCCCCCTTCGATCCAGCGGGATGGATTCATGTGTACAAATGCACTATTGTATATATGTAATCTCACATCATGATCTATATCAAGACAAAACAAAAAATTAATCCCCTCCTAAGTCAAATTAGTTAACCTCTCTCGCGCTATCGGTGAAAGCGGTGGACCAAGCTGGTCACCCCCCTTCGACACGTACTATATATACACCTAGTAACACAACCCTAAAAGAATTAATCCTCCTTGGTCATCCAACATACCTCTCTCTCACTGGGTCAAAGTGATGGACGACGAACTCGCGAGCCCAACACAGAAGCAAAGCGTACGTCGCACACGAGTAATCATCCTATATAGGACTACATACCATCGTCTGCATGTGGACCAAAGAGGTGTTTCTGTGATGTTTGAATACGCAATGCACAACTTTGATGTGGCACCATGTATGTAGGAAACCAAAAATTACCCACAGAGAGCGCGAGGTTCATGAAGCGTGGTATGTGCTATATGTATGCCCCCATTCGACGCATGGTATATATGTACTTCTACTGTATAGCACAAACCAAAAAAGAATCATTCCTTGATTATGAAATTAACCTCTCTCTCGTTGGGTCAAAGTGATGGAGGACAACCTCGCATGCCCACGTATGGAAGCGCCACACGCGACTGACTTCCTATATATAGGGCAACCACCACCTGCATGGTATTGCGTGATGTTTGAATACCAATATAGTGTACAACTTTGATGCAGCACCAACCTCAGGAACCAGGAAGTTTCCACATGGAGCAAGGTTAGAGTATTCATGTTGCCCCCTCTTTGACATGTACATACTCCTATACCGATCATATACATAGACAAACCAAAAAAGAACCATCCTTGATGGTCAAATTAACCTCTCTCTTGTTGTAGTCTCTACTGGTCGACGACGACCACGTGGGCCCACAGAGAGAGGCACACGCGAGTGATGTCATAGGACAAAACCACCGCATGATGCGCTGCATGTTATGTGATTTTTGAATACCCAATGCACAACTTTGACGTGGCACATGCTTCCCAAATCGGAAATGCACTACACCACGATGCGTGTAGCCCCCTCACTTCAACCTGGTGGGAGTGTGTACGCATGTGCTCGAACTTTGCTATGGAATCCCACCATGATCCACACCACACACATTCCAAGATGAATCCACCTTTTGGTCAAATGCCTCTCGTTGTTGGTGGAAACTGAAAACCTTTGTGGGGTAACGAATGGGCACGTCGCTGATAACCACACGAGGGAGAGTGTCCGAGAGGACCACCAATGCATGCATGTGGCCTGAACATTATGTATGAAAGGGTTGTGTAATGCTTTAAATAACCAATTCATGACTTTGATGTGGCATATATGACTCACAAAATGATCAATAATCCCACACGGAGGTTCACGACTCATAGTGTACTGCCGGACCCCTCCCCCACCCCCCACACACAGACTCACACATCCTGCACCATCACAGCCACTCTGAGGCATGTCAAACTTTTTCTGCAGTGAACATGTGACCAAAGGCGGAGTGTCATGTTAAAATTAAAAAAAACAGACATCATTCGACCGTATTTATACATTGATTGATTTCCTAGGGATTTAATGTGCAAAAATCAAATTTGAGCTACATGTGCACCAAAATGGGTTGCAAAATCATGTGTCCCTGGGTCCATGTTTCCCTGTGCCAGAGGTTTCCAAAAATTGAGAATATATATTTTTAAAATTCAGTAAATCCAAAACTTGGTTGAAATTCTTGAAACTTATCGTGGTGTCATATATGGACACCAGTAGACTGTGATATTGTTTTTTCATCAATAAGACCCGTTTTGATATAATCTTCTTACAAACGGGACATTATGAAAAATAGGCAACCAATATCTCATACGGATTATTTCTTCGGACCGTGTGCGTTAGACCGTGCCATGCTTCAGTTAAGGAGTAAAGCGGCAGAATGAATCATCAATAAACCAAAAAATATATGTGCTGCCACATGCCCAGTGTGTCGTGTGAGTAGGCATGAGTTGACAGGACACATGCAAGCAGTCCGCCATGCAGGCATACTGGGAGGCGTGCGTGCAGGTGTGCGTATTGACAGGAGGCGTGCGAGTAGCTGTGTGAAATGATGGTAGGAATGGCAGAAGTCCTCCGCGCAGGCTCACCAGGAGGTGAGACAGCTTTTGATCGCCGCCTGCCTCTCTCCCACTAGTCCGTATTAATTGCACGCACGATCTGCCGGCCATAATAGGCGGCCGCACCCCCGGTCCACAGAGGTCACCAACGTCTGGACTCTGGAGTGTATGAGGATGTCGCCGAAGTGCACCATCGGAGGGAGTTGCAACGGTGGGGCTGGTGAAGCACCCACACAACGTGTGAAGCTGGGCACAGAGGTTGCCGTCGCCACCGCCGAGGTCTCGTGCGGGCAACATGACGACCTTGACTTCATCGGCGCCGTCATGCCCCCCTAGCCGGAACCGGAGGTCAACAGCAACTCCGGCAATGACTGCGACTCCGACGGAAAACCGGTTAGTCATCTATATACCCATTTGTGCAGCAAACATATCATGTGTTTTCTCTGGTTACTACCCCCTCTATGTTTGTTTTGGAATACAAATCCGATGGTTATGTTCTCTCAGTCCATGAAATCAGAGTAATTAAGATCCGTTAGATGCACGTAGTGTATTGATTGTTTGAATGTTCTCCGTATAGAGTTAGTGAATAATTGTTTGTTCTATACAAATTATTTTTGCTAGTAATCTTACTAGGGTTAGCTTTCGTGCTAATAATTCTTGGCCAGATCTTGAGAATTTATTTTCAATGTCCTGCATATATGTTTGTGCCTTTTTTCACCCAGATCTTGGGAATTGATTTTGAATGTCCTACATGTATGTTTCTGCCATTTTTTTCTTTTAGATTGGTATGTACATAGATGAGGCTTCGGCCCGCGCTGCCGCCGAATGTAGATCTTGGACCCGACTGCGGGGCCAGAAGCGGCAACGCCCCTGGACCCGAGGAACCAGTAGAATCTCCAGTGGACCGCATCAGCGATCTCCCAGACGACAACCTTGGGGAGATCATCTCCCTTCTCCCCACCAAGGATGGTTGCCGCACACAAGTCCTCGCATCTCGGTGGTGCACCCTATGGCGCGCCGTGCCTCTTAATCTCGACTGTCGTCAGCTATATGTTGATGATAATTTTGAACTCCCTGGAGCCATCATCTCCTCCTACCTGGGCTCTGTTCAATGCATCTACATCCCAACATGCTACCTACTGGACAAACCCTGCATGGTGGCCGCCTGGCTGACATCCCGTCAATTCGATAAACTCCAGCAGCTTGAGTTCTACCATGACTATGTATGTAACATACCACGAACCGATGCATCTGTGCCCTCACCACCAATGTCCATCTTGTGGTTTTCCTCATCTCTCTCCACATCGCCACGTTCGCTCGGTGCCATCTAGCAGACAATATGGTATGAATGCTTTGACTCCCACTGCTAAAATCTTGAGGTTGTGGTGGTTGATCTGTTGGAGGCCGCATAGCACAACATCATCCACTCCAGCTGCCCTGCCCTGGAGCTCGTGCTGCTTGTTTTTGGAATAGAAATTCGTATCTGTTGTCTCAAAATAAAGTCAACCCATCTTGTATGCATGGGATTTTTTTGGACATGATCTCATCATGGAAGATGCCCCTTCACTTCAAACGTTGCTCCTTGATTCTATTATAGTACCTTCCCAAATAACTGTAGTTTCTGCGCCTAAACTTGAGACCTTGGGTGCAATTCATGATCCTTTTAGATGGTTCAAGATGGTGTTGGGCACCACACCTATTGAGGTACTGTATATTATTCACGTAAACATTTGTAATTTGCTTTTTTTCATTTGTGCGCATAAGTATCTTCTTGGAGTGCACTTTTGGTACTAATATTATGTTTTATGCTCAATGAAGACCTTGTCCATCCTATCAGTGGTGGTGGATTCTGTCAAGACCTTACATATCAGTATGTGGTGTTTTGATCTGAAGACGATTATTGGCTTGCTTCAATGCTTTCCATGTCTAGAGAATTTGTATATAAAGGTGATGATTTCACTCACATTGAAAGCCCATATATAATGTACTATAATTAATCGTTCAGCTATCACTCTTTCAACATAATATTTTTTAGATGTTAAGTGTTTTCAATCTTCATCTCTATTTAGGCACTAACACATGGAAAAAAAGTATAACCAATCGATGGTTCAAGAAGCACCGGGATTTTCTCAAATCTCACGACATTTGTTTGAAGACAGTAACGTTGGAAGGATATGCATCCAACAATGCAAACACTTTCTTTGTCACATTATTCATGTTGAATGCAAGGGCACTATTATCCGTGAGGATTAAGTCTTTCGACAAGAAATTTCTTACGGCTGCAAGTGTTGAACGACATAAAAAGAAGTTTCGGGTGGACCTAAGAGCTTCTGATCGTGCTCGGCTTCTATTTACAACAGATTGCCATCATGGACCAGTAGAATATCTGGCCTGGGATCTTTATTTTATGGATCAGACCGATCCATTTGATTGTGACTGCCGAAAACATTGGTTGAGTTTGATGTCATTGTCCTGTTCAATCTAAATTTTGTCTAAACCTGATGAGCAATTAATCCTCCTGCTTTTGTACTGTTTGTAAGCTGGAGTTAGATATTGTTGCCCTTTACAACTCGGCTTTGACCCATATTTTCTTTCATACTGGGCCAATGGCTTTCCATTTCTTTAATTAAGATATAAATATTATAAGCATTCACAACATGGGGAAAGAACCTCACTCTCGCGGGATCCTTGAGATCCTTCTTCATTACGGAACCGCAAGTTCTTAGCACCCACTAGCACCCACAAAATTATTTCCAGGTAGGACACCAAATGGGCTGTAATTCTTAATAAGGCTGCATGGTAGTGACAGATTTGGATTTGTCATTTGGGACCCACGAGGAAAAATCCTATCCAAGGCGGTGCCAACTAGATAATATGCATTGAGGAACATGGTTTTAAAATTACTGTAAATCCAAAACTCACCTCAAAATCATGAAACTTGGCATGGTGTTATGACATAGCACCAACATGTTGTGGTAAAAAATTAGTCCAATTTGGGACATGTTTTGGTACAAATTTCTTACAAACCAAAGCTTCTCTCAAAAAGGCTCATGGTTCCGAGAGGGACCTTGTCACCTATGTGTGAGAAACGACATACGTTGTCTCTTCCCGGGTTGATTTATTTACAGAGGCAACATGCAACTATAGTAGTATCATCCTAAAAATATGAAATTATTCACGGTTCATTTTTCCTTTTTATACATAATTTGAGTTTTCTAGGCATTTTGGAACATACTTTGGTGTGTGCAAAGGTCATGTTTGTACTAGCCACATATGTAATGGGATGTTCAATCTATTTATGGAATCAAGTCCTTACAAGTTATAAGTACATATGCTGTCGTTCTGTGTGCAATGACATCACACACGGACCATACTGGGGAACCCGTCGGTCATGCTTTCATCAATCACTGACAATTGTATACCACTAAGAGTTTGCCCACAACACACACGACTTATTGGCAGCAATCGTCTGTATTATTATCGGTCTTCAAACACATTTCTGATTACAGACTTGTTTGTCGTGTATCACACACGTCTTCTTAAATTGAACCGTTTCTGTTCTCTTGGCTCAAAGCAAACAGTTCATCCAAGTGAACCATATGACGTATATCGTAGACACCTTGATGTGGAGCATCCCAAGGTCATCCCCATGGACCTACCATCATCTCATCAAGTGCCTACCAGACTCATGACTCGATCACGTGCAAGAGCCCTTGAAACCGAGGTGACATCTCTCCTCTCACAATTCCACTTTGATGCACATCAAGCATGGCTACTACCTCATATGGATACTTTGTGCATACTCAGGTACAATGGAGAAGCTAAGGGGCAAGGACAAGAAGAAGAGGAAGATTGACGAGAAGACGGAGAAGAAGAAGGGCTGCAGGAAAAGTCCCAGCCACCGGACGTCCGGCCCCTAAAGCGTCAGCCGAGCCCCAGCGAGCGGACGTCCGGTCCAGACCAGACGACCGGTGCCCCTGCACCCAAGGCCAATGAGCGGACGTCCGGCCCCGACCAGACGACCGGCGCGACCGCACCCAAGCCAACATCAGCGGAAGTCCGAAGCCTCCGAGCGTCTGGCACCCCCATCACAGAACGGAACCAGCGGACGACCGGAGGACATCGGACGTCCGGCAGCTCCTGAGACACCGGACGACCAGTACCTGTCTGTGCACAGTGTTCGGGCCCGAGGCCCATGTACCCCTTCACTTCGTCCCCTTTGCACTTAGACTATAAATAGACCCCCCATTCATCCTAGCTAGGGTTAGCATTGGTTTAGCTCATTTGAGAGATAGAGCATTGCTCATCCATATTGGATCTACTCCACGAGAGAGACCGCGGCCCCTCTACGGAGAAGATCCACCTTGGATTCAAGACCCCTTTACGGGAAGATCCCCTTGTGGATTCAAGACCTCCTCACCGAGAAGAACCGGTTACCATGTATCGTCCCTAGTTGTCCGTGGATTCGTGTATCATTCTATGTACTCGAGGATCTAGCCCATGTGTGACTTATTCGTGTCGGTTTAGTGATTCCCTCTTGTGTTTTACTTCCGTTCATCCTCGTGTTCTTCGTGTTTTTCCCGGGATCTGCTCCTTTCGTGAAAGATCCGCTCCTTTCATGAAAGATGACGATTTCGGAGCCCCCCTCTTCGTTTTCTAGTTTGATTTTGTTGTTTTTCGTCCTAATCCGAAAATCCCCACAAAAATAGCCCCAAAAATTTTTCTTGTGTTTTGTGAGTTTTGATGATGTTTTGTTGGATTTGATCCGTGAATTTGTTGTGTTGCAAGTGGATCTCGCCTTCCCCCACCATTTCCACCTTGAAATCCCTCCCAAAATCACCTCCCGGGTCTGAAATTTCGCGTTGACCCCGACCACCGGACGACCGTCACTTCACCGGACATCCGGCGACCCATGAAGCACCGGACGTCCAACCTTACTGGACGACCAGCGACCGGACATCCGTCCATTTCCGGACGACCGCTACTCTGCAACTAATTTTGCTCAACTTTTGTTTCGGCTTCCACCACATCATCCGCTACAACACCACCGACTTTCCGCAAACATTGCCAAGATCCCAACCCACACCACCACTTAACCGTTACCTACTCCGACGATTTTGGTCGCCTTTGGTTTTGAGAATTTGAGTTGCGGTACCGTATCCTTTTGTGTTTCGGCTATCTAGGTACGGTTCGACATCGACATCACCGCCGCTCATTTTCGCCACGGATGCGTCATCAACAATGACCACCTCGACTACAACTTGGTATTCGTGCCACCATTTTGACACCATACCGGAAGCAAGACTGGTAACCTCATCTTGTTATTGGACATATCATTCTTGCCATCACATTGTTAGCCATCATAGCCTTGTTTCCTTTGCGTTGCTTACCCATCGAGACTATCCATTGAGTATTGCCGGCAACAAGACTTGTGCACATTAGTGATCATACTTCCCATAGCATACATACATACATCATTGTTGCCTATATTGGTATCATCTCTTGTGTCACAAAATTGTCATCGCATACTCACTTGCTATCTTGGTTCGTCAAGCATTGCATGATAAAAGAGCTCAAACATCAAAGAGCCAACCAAGCTTTTAAGCAAAGAGGAAAGATAAGCAAAGAGCTTTTAAGCAAGAACCATAGCATCATACAACATTAAGATTGTCATACTCGATCATCTTGGATCATATCATAGCAACACCTTGCATAAATCATATTTGGGATAGAAGTCGTTGCATTTTTGCTAAGTAGGTTGTGCACAAGTTCTTGTATCCGCCTATCGTGCAATCGTGCGAGCGTCTCTCTAGTGTTGTGCAACAAGAGCATTTTTGTGGATTCCACATTTTGGCTCATCCTTGGTTACACAACCCCACTTATCTCTTTGTGCGTGTGTTTCCGTGTATCGTATATGCTTGGTCTACTTGTTACATTGCATCTTACGAATCTTTTCCAACATTATTGAATCTTGCTTACATTCACATTAAAAATTGTGCCACCATCCTAACCAAGCTCCACCATAAGCTTTTACTTGTGTAGGTGTGAGAAACCGACGAGAATTCGTACCAATTGGGCTATTTCCTTGTCCTACATTGGAGTGATCATCGATTCACTTTCAACTTCGGTCAAGGTACATTTGGTATTTGTTCTTCTCTTTCTACCACTCACATTTGTCTTGGAATGATGGATAGGCCAAGTACTTCTACCAACCCACTCTTCATGGAGCAAGACGACGACATGAACTCCTTCGTCACCAAGAGTCATCTCTTTGGTGCACAACGTGCTTTGCATCAAGAGCAACAAGCTATGAGTGAACGCATCAACAAACTTGCCGCCGACTTGCGACTTTCCGAGCAACATACAAGGGACTACTTCGACCACAAGCTCGACGATCACAAGAAAGAGAATGACGCAAGGATGGACGAGATTCGCGCTTTGTTGCTCAATCGCTCTTCTTCCACTTCACGAAGGAGCCGTTCAAGTCCCCATTCCGACTTTACCCTCTCCGGCTCAAGTACACCGACATCGAACACTCTTCGTCGAGCCGCGCGCACCGACCTTCAAGCAAACCTCAATCCGCTTTGGGACACAGACTCTCAAGAGCGACGATGACGTCAAGCCGAAGAAGCCTTTGCGCTAGCTCGAGAACGGCAACAACAACGCCAACATGAAGAGGAAGAACGCGCGCGTCTACAACAAAATGCAAAAAATGCCGAGGCTCAATGTCAAGAACAACAACTCCGTGACGATCAAGCACTTGAGGAACAACAAGCTCTACGCAATGCGAGTCGACCCATTGCCGACCGTGGCTGACAAGCCCGTGAAGAAGAGGAAGCACTTCGCGAAGAAATTCACGAACGACGATTTCAAGCTCGCATGCATCGTCTAGTTCCCCCTCGAGATCGACATGCTCCTCCACAAGCTCGCCAAGACCATCAAGTTCATCAAGAGCATGAAGACAATGGGAATCCTCCGCGACAAGAGCAATACGAGGTTGACAACCCTCCGCGTCAAGAACACCACGAGTTGAACAATCATCTACCACATGGGCGTCATCATCCCCGACCCCAACACAATGAAGAACAACGCTACGGCAAGCTCAAGTTCACCATGCCCAAGTTCAACGGAAGCAATGATCCCGAAGAATACCTTTCATGGGCATTAAAAGTTTACAAGATCTTCAGTTTGCACAATTATGAAGAAGAGAAGAAGATCGCAATGGCATCCCTTGAGTTCCAAGACTATGTCCTGATTTGGTGGGAACAAGTCATTGAACGCCGTGAGGCAAGAGGTGATCCACCCATCACTACTTGGGCACAAATGAAGGATGTCATGAGAGCATGCTTCGTGCCTACCTACTACAACCGCGACCTCTTCAAGAAACTCCAACAACTCAAGCAAGGAACCAAGAGCGTTGAAGAATACTACAAGGAGATGGAGACTGCAATGATAAGAGCCAATGTGACGGAAGATGATGAGCAAACTATGGCACGTTTCTTGAATGGACTCAATCATCCTATCAAGAAGATAGCGGACTTCCAACCATACTCAAATCTCATCGAGCTCGTGCACCAAGCTACCAAAGCGGAACGCTAAGTGCAAGATGATTTCAAGTATGGGAAGTTCTCATCCAAGTCCTACGGTTTCTCCAATAACCAAGCTTCAACGACTCCAACACCGACAAC